>NW_025544775.1:1006018-1101445 GCF_000003525.1 Blastomyces dermatitidis ER-3
AAGCAGTAGTAGCTTGAATGAGAAATGATGTATTTGCTCAGCATTAAATTCAGTTTCTGAAGTAGTACAAAATCAACTTTTTATTCAAATACAATTTGAAGACAAGAATAAATACAATTTGAGTTTCTATTCACATTATTTTGAATAAATGTAATTTTTGAAGAGTTTTTAAACTTTTTTTGTTGTTTTTGTTGTATATTCATACTAAAAGAGAGTAGAGATAGAGTAGAATCTAGTCACTATCATCAGATAGTAGATTATAACTATTTTGAAAAGTAGGGATCTCAACTGCTTGTATTATATCTAGTTTATCATCAGAGTCATTTCGATAAAGACTGAATTATTCAGCAGTAGAAGTTCACATTCTTCTAGTTATCAGTGACTTGATTTCTTAGCAGTATCACTCTGCTCAGAGTCTGTCTCTTTCAAGTTTAAACTAAATTCTTTCTTCTTCAACTTCTGAATTTAAGCTATAGTAGAGATATCTCTCTTCTATAACTTATTAATAAATTTCAAAAGTAGTTGAATTGAAAGATTGTAGACTGTTTCATTCTTTATCAATTCAATAATTGTAAGATATAATATAAGAAGCTTATAATCTTCAGTGTCAATTCTCTGCAGAAATCTGAGTTTTCTTTCATCTTCTATACTGAGTTACACAGCTATCTTATCAGCACTGTTCTCAAGCTTCAGAGAATTTTAACTCTCTACAGTCAGCTTCTTCTGCAGTGATGACAGAGATTCTTTTATAGAATTCTTCTCTGTATTAACAATATTATAATCAGACTGTTTAGACAGTATATTGATGAGATTAAGCTGATCTGAATAATATCAGATATAGAAATCATACTCTGAAAGCAGCTTTATTTATCTGACTTGATATTCTGTCAAGCTCTTTGTTATCAGAAAGTAACATAGATTTGTATAATTAGTGAGAACTTACACTGAGTACTTACTATTCTAGAGATAATGTTATCAGATTTTAAAGAATTTGATAATTACTAATATCTTCTAATCATGAATATCATATCTCTGTATAAGTGATAACTTCTTGAAGAAGAAGATTACTAATCTTTATTCACAGTGTTTTATAGACTCTGTGAAAAAGTCTTCTCTCACAGATAATTCATTATCTATTTTCTCAGAGATAATTATTCTCTGATTCTTTCAATGTTGAAAGATCTTCAGTGTTAACTGTAAAAAGATTTCACAGATTTCATTCTCAGATGTATCAGTCTCATACTGACTGAATAAGTTAAGATTAAAATGATTCAGTATTATAATATCTGTAAAAGCTTATTTTAATTCTGTAAATGTCTGCACAGTGTCTTGAGTGAGAGTAAATAGTTCTGTTTTTCTATCTTTCACACTTCTCTTTAACAGATCTGTAAGAGAGACAGTAATCTGTGAATATGTATAGATGAATTATCTATAGAAATTTATAAATTCTAGAAATATCTGCATCTCACAGTATATCTGCAGCACTGACCAGTTCTTAATAACAGAGACTCAGCTTCTATTCATTGAAATGTTATTTATCTTAATAATATAATCTAAGAAATCAATCTTCTGTATGTAGAATAAGTATTTTTCAGTGTTTATATAGAGTTAATACTGTCTTAAGTGACTTAATACTTCTTGAACATGAGTATTATATTCTTTCTCTGATTTCAAGAAGATTAGAATGTTATTCAGATATACTATATAGAAGATATTAACAAGACTCTGCAGTGTCTTATTTATATAGATCTGAAAGATAGCTGAAGTATTATAAAAATTAAAAGATAAAACAAGATATTCAAAATTACTGTACTTAATATGAAAAGCTGTTTTTCAAATATTATCTTTATTAACTCTGATTCTGTGATAGATATTCTGTATATCAATCTTTAAGAACATCTTTACTTCAGATAATTAATTAATTATCTTATTAATTAATAATAATGAATAGTGATTCTTAACTGTTATCTTATTAAGATCTCTATAGTCTATATATAGATGTAATCTATCATTCTTCTTAAGTATAAAGAGTATAGATGTCTCTGCTGAACTCTTTAATAAGTATATTCAGTTCTTTGATTGCACTTCTTCAAGATATTTATACAGAACATTCAATTTCTTTACAGACAAGTTATAAAGAGACTTATATAACACTGTTATACTGTCTTCAAGATGAATCTTATATTGTATCTTAATATCAGAAAACTTCACTACTTCTCTTTCTGAAAAGACATTCTTATAATTTGTAAAGAGATATTATGTATATCTGTCTTTAATAATGAATACTGCTGCTAATCTTGTAGTGAGAATGATGACTTCTTCATCTATTTTCAAGTCTCAGTCACCTGCTACACAGTATATTGACTCTATCTTTTTCTCAAGATTCTTCTGATGAAACTCTTCAGATTTCTCTATTACTGTCTCTTTATTAGTGAGATGATATTATCACATCTGAGTGACTCAGTTAATAAGAGAATTGTTTTCTCTCAATTACAGAAGATCTAGAATGATGTTCTTATCTATAATATTAACTATATGAAGAAGCAGACTGCTCTTTTAAGAGGTTTCTTCTAAGTCTATGATTACACACTTCACTTAAATTATGTTAAAATGATGATATTTTATTTCATTAATAAATTTTATATAGTCTGATGAATCTATCTTCTTTCAATTCTTCATCAAAGAAAAGAAATAGAATATGAAGTTAATATTTATCTCAGAGTTAAGTAGATATCTCACTAATATCTTCTTATTTGAAGTATGCATTGTGATTGTAATATGCACTTGAGAATATAAGAATTATTAATTCTTTATTTCTTTCTCTTCTTTATCTTTCATGAATACATTTGTCAGAAGAGAAGTTAACTTTAAGAAGATATCTTCTTAGTTTCTTTTCTTCTTCAGCTTCTTACAATTACTGATATAGTAATTATCAGCTCTGCAGTTGAAATAGAGATCTTTATTTAATCTTTTTTAATATTTCTTCACAGTGAGTAAAGAATCAGAATACTTAAAATTCTTCTTTACTTTCTCTACACTGAAGCTGTTGCAGTATTATTTAGATCTCATCATTAATTACTTAGAAGAGATCTTATTAATCTTTTTCTTAAAGAATTGATTATTTAAATAGATTCAGAAAGCCAGGTTAACAAGCTCAGTATAATTAGACTGGTCGCCGGGACCATGAATTTCACATTTGATCTCATTTGATCTGGTCTCATACATTTCTTGACGTGAGTCCCACCAGGATCAAGCCTCAAAAAAATCTGAAAATGGACTATTTCTGAGAGAAATGGTGTGAAAAATGACCAGATTTAATTCAAGAACAGTGAAATGAGAGTAATTTTCCAGAATAAACTGTGAAAGATGATCATTCTTTCAAAATCAGAATAAGACTGAGACTGAAGATTAAAATCAGTCCCATTCAGTTCATTCAGTGATTGCTTATATAATCAGAATTTGGTAATGATTATTGATAATGCTCATGAAACAACTAAATATATTCTTGTACAAGTTTATTCTTCACTTTCTTATGAAAACTACACTTCTCTGATATACTGTGATCAGAGGTATTAAACTGTCTGATAATTTCATGTTTTATAATCATGAGTTTCTTGATTGTTTCTCCTTGTAATTGTCTCTGATGATAGTGACAAATATCTTGACTTGAGTTGAACTTTCACTTCATTCTCACCCCTGCTAATGAAATTGTCAGAATATCACACATCATTAGTGTAACAGTTGAATATGTACTCTCAACAATTTTTCATAACTCTAGAATTAATTTGATGTATAAATTTGTTGAATCATCTTGAAGATAGTGATCAAATTCAGTTTTACAAGCATGTAGTTTTGCCAGATTTTTAGTTATAATCAATGTATGCAAGTTCTGTTTCAAAGTTAGTATTATAGTTCTATGTAATATGAAGTGTTATTAAAGATTGTTACTTACTAGAGAATTGTATTCCACTGTCTTCACATCTTGAATATCTGCTTGTTCAAATCTCTGATAGTTGACATTGTAGTAGTCTTGAACTAATTTGATATATGAGTCTCATTCCTTCTCTGTTCAATCTTGAGAAGTGTAGATATTAACTTGATGAAAGAGATCTAGTAGAGCTGCTACAGCATAGTACTCTGTAAAAGATTGTTCTGTTTTACTGTAGTAATATGCCAGTTTATTCCTTGCAGTAATAATAGCCTGTGCTATAGCATCATCTCAGACTGAATTTCATTTTGAGTGATTCAACTGCTTCTCAAGATGAGTAAATAAACTGTTATACACTCATCAGACTGACTGCAGCATTGATGTACAAGTGATTAAGACTGTCTTTATTATCTTATAAAACTGAAACAGTAAATCAATTACATATTTCAACTGAGTTCACTTTATATCAGAAAGTTTTAATATCTGAATCTTTTTCTGATCAGAGTATTGCACTTAATAATCAATTATCTGATGCAATTGAAGAGTCTGAACAGTCATCTTATATATTGAACTTTATCATATTCTAACATTCTGTATCATATTCAGTGATGTGACTGATTTGTTTATTTATTGAATATTATGAAATTGTTGTTATTATTTAGAAGAGGTACAAATTGCATTAACAATGTTTCAAATCTATAATTTTTAAATTATTAGTCAATCTATTCAAAATTAACAGTAGTATTATCAAAAAGTGTTATTAAAAAGCAATATCAAAAAGTGTTATTAAAAAATATTATCTTTTGCAAAGTGAATGCAAAAGTTACTTGAGTAATTACTTTCATCTTATTCTCATCTCAAGAATCAGTCATCTCATTATTCTTTGTCTTGATGTTAAGATTCTTTATCAGTGTTTGTATCACAAGTTGAATCACATGAGCAATGCAGAGAATATGACCTTATTTATCATTTCAGAAATGCAAAGCCAATTTTTGCTTCAAGCTCTTCATCATAGTGTAGTTATTCACAGCATTATCAGTTATAATTGTAAGAAGACTGAGACTAATATCTCAATAGTCATTTTTAATCACAGTTATTAATATCTCTGTTATATAATCCTCAGTATGACTACTGATCAATGATTTAAATTCAATTAATGTCTCTTGATAAGTTCAGTTCTCATCAATGTAATAACATGTAACTCTCATAAATGCAAGATGTTTATACTAGTTCATGCATTCACTGTGAGAGACACTCTTGATGATTCCTCAACTCTGATTCTAGATGTTATATATTGACTTTATAGTGTATCTTGAGATTGAACTGAAGACAGAATTGATGTGAAATATGAAGATTTGAATTAAGCATTTAAAGAAGTGTTTGAAATTCAGAGTTTTCAATTAATTGAAGAGAAAGATTCAGAGATATATACATACAAAGTAATTATTCACAGAAGTTATCAGATGAGAGTTATAAAATCAGAGTACTGATACAGAATCATTTTCACATGATTTTCTTCAAATTAGAAAGTTAGTGTTATTAAAAATCATTATCTGATAGAGTAACTTATCAGCTCAGTAGTAATTTTCTGATTATTTTTCTTTTATTATCTGCATTCTGATAACTTCAGATGTTAGAAAATTTCTTCAGAGTTATGATCAGTTCATGATAAATGTTTCTGAATAGAGTTACAGTGATTACAGCAGAGAGATGACTCTTCAGTAATCTACAATACAATCTGTTGATAATTATTTCATAGTTCATCTCAATATTTGTGTTGCATTTTTCATAAATTTCATGACCTGAAATCAGATGTGAAGAATGAAGTGATTATTTATCATGATTGAAAGAGAGCATTCTGTGTTGAATTGTAAACAACATAGACTTTGTAATTCACAGTGATTTCTTGAAGAGTTTATGAATCTTCAATAGAAGTAAAAGAAGTGAATTCAGAAGATATAATAATAATTTAAGAAAGATAATAATTTATTTTCAATAACTGATCACTGATGTGTGTAAGAAGAATTAATATAAGAGAAAATAATCTTGTTTCTTAGCTTAGTTATAATTTTAGTACTAACTCAGATTGAATATCATTGATGTATAAAAGTAAATAAACAATCTTGATTAATCTCTGTTATATTTCTTGAAATATATTAATATTGTGAAAGAGAGTGTTACTAAATTACATTATCAGATAATATTATTAAAAATATATTAATATTATGAATATCAATGTTGAAAAAATGTTGATACTTATACATTATAGTGATTTGTGAATCATGATAGTTAAATATATATATATATATATATATTGTTCCTGACTTGATTACAACTTGTACAATAATTTTTAAAAACTCAAAATTAATTTCAATTATTAATAATTATGAACTTATAACTAAACTAACTAATATAAAAAGAAAAAAACTTTTTCTACTTATTATCTTTCTTCTCTTTCTTATTCTTCTTATTATTCTTTATAATTCACTTCTCATTCTTCTTCTTCTTCTCCTTCTCCTCATCTGAGATAATAATCATCTCAAAATCTCTCTTCACTGCCTTCTCAGAGAAGAGTTCTCACTGCTCTCTCTCAGCCAGGTCAATCTGTACTTCAAAATCCTGCATTTTCTAGTCTGCTGTCTCAGGTTTCACCTCAGCAGTAAGCAGATTGACATGCTCAGAGAGCAGAGCTGTCTTCTTAATATTCTGAATTATGAAGTGTATTTAAGACCTGAACAAGGCCTCAATTCTCTTCTTCTCTATCAGCTTCTGCTAATTAATTAGAGAACAGAAGTGTTATCAAAAATTATTATCTTTTAATAAATAAAAAACTTATCAGTTTTGACTTCTTTATCTCTCACTTTAACATTCTCTCAATCTTCTTCTACTGCTGCTTATTTACAGTAATACTCTTCTTCTCTCTCTCTCTCTTCATCTTAATCTTAAATTATTCTCAGAACTTCTTCTGATCTCACTGCTACTGCATGAGACTCTTCACTATCTTCTTCTTCAATCTCTCACAGACAGTGCTATCTGTATTATTTCTATACTTAGTTCAGTCTAAATCTATCAGAAGTGTTACTTAAAATTGTTATCATTCTACTCTCTTACAGAGCCTTTTCAAGACATTATAATGTGTCTTACAATCTGTCTTCTCTCACTTAAATATCTTCTTCTTCTCTCTCTTCAATCTGTGATGATGCTCACGCGCCTTGATGGTCCGCAGAACTGCAGAATATATGAAGAGAAATGACATGATTGATTTCAGTGAGTATTAAAGAGAGGTGAAGGCAGAAGAGATAGTCAGAAATAATATGATAATAATAATAATGATAATGATGATAATGATGATGATGATGATGATAATGATGATAATAATAGTGATGATAATAATGATGATGATGATGATGATGATAATGATGAAAGAAAGAGTGCATTGAAATATATTACTGACTTATCAAATATAAAGAGACTCAAAGAAAGTATTAACAGCTTTCAGTGATGTACAGAAACAGCTACAGTATTACATAGTAATATTATCTTTATTCAATGTATACACTGTTGATATTCTTTGTATGCAGTTATTATATAATCTGTATCAGAGATACATGCAGAAAACAGATCTTTATTACTAGAATAAATGATTGCAGCAATTCTCTGTTTTTATATCATAAAGATAAGTTATTCTCATTTCTTTCTTCTCTCTTTTCTCTTCTTCAATCAATCACTAATTTCAAGCTGATATGAAAACTATTAAAACACTCTCAGAAATCCTCAAATTGAAGAGTATAGACTAATTAAATTTTAAATACAGAAGAAATCAAATTATCTTCTACAGATTCAATTACTTATTCTCTCTTAAATAAAACAGCAGTTGTGTCCTCCTCCTCCCTCAATCAAATGAAACATGGCCTGTGAAAAGTGAGTACCACATCAGGCTATAATGACCAACACAGCCCCAGCACACAGAGCTGTATATATGCAGTGTATACTGGACTGAGAGACTGTGTGAGTTGCAAACTAGCAGCAGCATCTCAGAGAGAGCTGTGCAGCGTGGGAAAGCCGCAACTCTCAGCTATATATGTAGAGAATGAATTGCTGTAGTAAGTGTATATGCATTAAAGTAATACTTTTTAATAATACTCAGTCTCTGATATAATGAAAATAGAGTCTCTTCATGAGATTTGTTTCTATCAGAAGTCAGAAAATCTTATATTTCTCAAGATCATCTTCACACATCTTATCTGTGAAATTGATGAGAGAAATCATTGATTTCAGTATTCTGTTCTTGATATCATTCAAGAGACAGCAGAGTTCACTCTGATCACACTTTTTAAGTGTATATTTTCTAATTATTCACATTTATATAGATATATACTGATTATTTATTAGATAATGTTAAGATAATGACTCATTGCAGCTGTGTTATTCTCACTGTAAGAGATACACAGTTAGTAATAAACATTATAAAGACTCTGAAAAGTAAGTATTTTGAAGATACTGCAGCTCTGTAATCTTGATTTTTTTTTATTTTTATTTTTTATTTTTTTCTTTTTTTTTTCTTTTTTTTTTAATTTTTCTTTCTCTTTCTGTCTTTTTCTTTCTCTTCTTTTTTTCTTTCTCTTTTTTTTTTTTTTTATTATGATTTTTTCTTGTTGTTTTATTTTTTATTTTTTTATTATTTTTTGTATTTTACATTTTTTTTTTAATTAAAATGATATTGATTATGATCTGTGTTTAGAAAAGTAATGATATTTAATAACACTCTCTATTGAATTTTCAACAAATGAGTACTATGTTATGATATTATGTAAGTGAGAAATGATTTCATGATCTCATTTAATGCCATTTTCAATAATGAGATCAGAATGAAAATGTGACTAAGAATTCAAACATATTCTTTATCTGAGACTAGATTTTTATTTGAAAAGTGAATCTGAAATCTTTAATATTTGAAATAACGGGATTTGAGATCAATGTGATGAATACAAATCATGATCAGAAGTAATGCTTTTAGATAACATGATAACTGTAAAGTTTGATTCTGGTCTCAGACACGGTCACACGGTCAGTCTAAGTATAATTAATTAATAAACTCTGATATTGTGATATTATTATCTGTATCTTATAAGTCAGCTTTGTAAGAAATAGTTAACTTTACAGACATAGAAAAAACCCTGAGAACTAAAGTTCTCAGGTAGATGTCATAGTCTCTGACTGCATACATCTATAATTGAAGAATAATAATAATAATAATAAAGCTGTGTTTTTAATTGATTCAAATTATCAGTTAATTTCTCTTAATATTCTTCAAATCTTGTATTAAAATTAAAAGAATTCTCATTATCTTATTAATATAATGAGTTGAACTACTATACTGCTGTGAAGTCATAGTTACAGTGATCTTCAATTTAATTCAGTAAAAAGTTCTTAAATTCTTCTTAAGTTATTACAGTATTAGTACACTCAAGCTCTCTCTTCTTAATAACTTAAGTAGTCACAGAGATATCTTCAAGAAGATTGACAGTGTATATTACTTATATCTCATAAGTATTATACTGATTTAGATTAAGGCAGAATTTCTGTTCAAGAGTACAGATAAAGCTGTGAAATTCTGATAATATATTTCTCTTATATCTTAGAGAAACTCTGATCTTAATCTCTCTATCTTTATAATAGATGTAGATGTGTAGAGGCTGCAGTGATAATAAAGTGATTGAAAAGCCTATATTAAAATATACAGCAGATTCAGAAATCTCAGATTTCTGTTAGAGTAGAGATGTACATACTCTAGAGAATAATATAGTATTTCTTTCAGAGAATGAGATCAGATCAGTCTCAGTATAAGTGTATAAGATTATATCAGTCTATTAGAGCTTAACTGATTCAAACTTATAATCAGATTAAGTGATTTGAATTATAATATAATAAAACTGAAGTGATGACTAGTCAGTGATATTATATAGAAATAGTTATTTAAGAAACTGTATAAGTGAGCTTAACTATCTTACTTAAATAGTAAGCTTATAGACTACAGAGTTATTATGAGAATATCACAGATATGATACTTAGTATACTAAGAAGATTATATAAGATATATAGTAACTCTTTGTATATATTTCAGTAGAAGAAAAAATAAATCACTGACTTTTTTAATAGAGAGTCAGTATCTAGCTATTCTATATAGATAATAAGCAGATACTCTTCTTTCATTTCATGAGTAAGAATAGCTAGAGTGATATCTCAGCAGTGTATCATTGTCAAGAAAGAGTAATCTACTGATCTTATATAAAAGTAGAGTTCTTATATTCATCAATCAGATCTTTCTATAATATATTCAAATAATATTATAGAGTGATTGAAAACTAGTTCAGACAGAATGAAATCATTCACATAAAAGCAATGAGCTGTGTGAAACTGTAACAGAGTCTTGATACGGCTGAAAGCGTGACACTGAAACTAATCATTAAAAAAACATGCAAAGTGACTATATATCAGATCTTAAAATAGAATCATGACTTAGAAAAATTAAGAAAGTAATTTCATTTGATCTCATTTAGTTTCATTCTTAATATAAAGTTACTATTTTTAGACATTTTAAGGTTTTCTTTAGACTATTTTAAATTTTTTAAAAAGTAATACTTTTTAATAATATATAAATAAGATTTAAAGTTATTTAAAGCAATAAAAATAATTTAAATTAAGAAGTAAAAATCATGATCTTATTTGAAAAATGTAATAAGAGTAGACAGTAAGTCTCACTGAGACAGTATAAAACTACTATTTAATATTAAAACAGTGTAATAAGATCAGTTGAATTAATAATAAGATTATTAAATATTCTGATTCTGATTTCAGACACAGTTATACAGTCAGTCTACTTATATCTGTTTATAATACACTAAGATTTGAGTTTATCAGCTCTTCAAATAGTGCAATTTAATAATTATATAGTAACTAGAAAACTTATCTTAATATATTTTAAGAAAGTAGCTGTAGAATTTTATATAAGTTATATTAAAAAGTTAAAACACTCTTTTTTAAAATACGAAATTTTCTTGATTTCAAGAAGAAAAAAGTGTTAAATATTGATTCTTTTAATATAAAAATTATATATATTTTTATTCTTTCTCTCTTTAACTACAATCTTTGATTATTCAGAAATCTCAAAGATGTATAATAATTGAAATTTGAAATTGAGTAAAATATTAATTTTTGAAAATTTTTAAAATCTTCTAAAATATAAATTATTTCTTCTCAGACTGTTTAGAATTGTTTCTGAGTAGACTGACCGTGTGACCGTGTCTGAGACCAGGATCAGATTTTTTGATAATCTTATTATCAATTTGACTGATCTCATTACACAGTTTTAACATTAGATAGTAGTTTCATACTGTCTCAGTGAAACTTACTGTCTACTCTTATTACATTTTTCAAATAAGATCATGATTTTCACTTCTCAATTTAAATTATTTTTATTGCTTTAAATGACTTTAAATCTCATTTAAGCATTATTAAAAAGTGTTACTTTTTAAAAAATTAAAAATAGTCTAAAAAAAACCTTAAAATGTCTAAAAATAGTAACTTTATGCTAAGAATGAAACTAAATGGAATTAAATGAGACTACTTTCTCATTTTTTTCAAGTCATGGTTTCATTTTAAGATCTGATATATAGTCACTTTATCTGTTTTTTTGATAGCCAGTCTCAGCAGAATTCATGCTAAGAAATGTATGAAATCAGATTAAATGAAATCAAACATGAAATTCATAATCTCAGTGACCAGTCTATTTCTGAGTAGACTGACTGCTGAGATCATGAATTTCACATTTAATCTCATTTAATCTGGTCTCATACATTTCTTGACATGAATCTCAGTGAAACTAATTATTAAATAAACATGCAAAGTGACTATATATCAGATCTCAAAATGAAATCATGACTTGAAAAAAATGAGAAAGTGATTTCATTTGATTTCATTTAGTCTCATTCTTAGCATAAAGTTACTATTTTTAGACATTTTAAGGTTTTTTTTAGACTATTTTTAATTTTTTAAAAAGTAACACTTTTTGATAACACTCAAATAAGATTTAAAGTTATTTAAAGCAATAAAAATAATTTAAATTAAGAAGTGAAAATCATAATCTCATTTGAAAAATGTTATAAGAGTAGACAGTAAGTCTCACTGAGACAGTATAAAACTACTATCTAATGTTAAAACTGTGTAATGAGATCAGTTAAATTGATAATAAGACTATTAAAAAATCTAGTTCTGATCTCAGACATAGTTACACAGTCAGTTTACTCTCTACTTATTATGAAGAATGAAGATACTTATGAAACTGAGTGTAGATGAAGATGTCATCAGTTCATTAATTAATTAAGATTGATATATTAATGAATAATTAAAGAATCACATAAAACAGAAGTTTCATTTATAAATGAAAGTATATGAATCAGTGTTATAAATATCTGATAATATTATTAAATATCTTGATATTCTGTTCTGAGACACTGTCATACAATAGAAAGTATTAGATTAATTACAGAGTGTCTAACAGAGAAATACTTCTCTTATAACTGTAAGAAATCCCGCTCCTCGCGAATTCTTTACCTCTATTTCTATCTCTCACATAATCAATAGGGCTAGCGGCCCTTGACTACACACAACTATATAGACTGGAGTTCATGAATACTATTTACAACTCAGCTTGAATGCTATTATACATTTGACCTCTACATTTTATCTTTCTACTGTGAATACTTCTAGTAGTTAACAGTACATATCACATCAAGCTACAAACATCTGAATAATCATCTGTAAGCACTTATTCTTACATTTCAAGCTCAGTCAGTCAGCAATCACTCATTATGACTGAAAGAACTAGAAACTTACATGCTTCAATCTCTGTGAACTCTACTGCAGACACTCAGAAGCAGTCATCTGAATCATGAATAACTCTCATGAAAGAAGTTTCAGAGAACTTATTAATTACTTATAAAACATCATTCTCTGCATCTGTGACAGAGGAACTCTCAGAACTTATAAACAAATCAATCTCAGTGAAGAACATTCTTGAGCCTACTATCTAATATTAGAACTGTGTAATAAGATCTGTTGAATTGATAATGAAACTATCAAAAATTCTGATTCTGATCTCAGACATGATCACATAGTCAGTCTATTTCTAAGTATATAATCTTACTGAAATAGTCTTGATATTATACTGAATTTACTTAAATTTACTATAATTAAGTAGAATAGAGAATCTAAGTCTGCTATAATTAGACTGATTACTAGAATTATAAATTTCACATTTAATCTCATTTAATCTGATCTCATACATTTCTTAGCATGAATTCTACTGAGACTAGTTATTAAAAAAACATGCAAAGTGACTATATATCAGATTTTAAAATGAAATCATAACTTGAAAAAAATGAGAAAATAATCTCATTTAATCTTATTTAATCTTATTCTTGATATAAAGTTACTATTTTTAAACATTTTAAGGTTTTTTTTAAACTATTTTTAATTTTTTAAAAAGTAATGCTTTTTAATAATACTTAAATAAGATTTAAAGTCATTTAAAGTAATAAAAATAATTTAAATTGAGAAGTGAAAATCATGATCTTATTTAGAAAATATAATAAGAGTTGACAGTAAGTCTCACTGAAACAGTATAGAACTACTATCTAATGTTAAAACTGTGTAATAAGATTAGTTAAATTGATAATAAGACTATCAAAAAATCTGGTCCTGGTCTCAGACACAGTCACATAATCAGTCTAGCTATAATAAGTAGAGAGAGATTTAGAAATCAAATTTATCTGCTTAACTTGATTGTATGCTCTTCTATAGATATTATTACTGAATGTTTCTAGATAATGAAAAAACTTTTAACTAAATAACAAGCTAAGAGCCTGTTCAGTGTGTCTGTACTTTTTGAATGCAATAGTGAATCTCATTAAAAATAGTGTATTTATCAATTATTAGTAGCAAGTCAGTGTTATGTCATCACACTATTTCACTGCTCTGAGATAAAGAAAGAAAGCTCATAAAAATGTGTTCTTTTTAAATGAAGTTCAGAGTCAGTTCAAAAAGAACATATTTTTATAAGCTTTCTTCTAATTAATATTAGTTAACTATCTTCACTATGAACACTATTCTACACTATATTATCTCTAAAAGTGCTATTCTACACTATCACACACTGTTGAAGTTAAATACTGCTTGTTCATAAGATCTTGACAAGAGATACAAGTACAGCTGCTCAATCCACTGAACATCTGGTCATTTTCATCTGTACTTTGTAAAAAGCAGCTGTATTATTAGTACAGACACTCTGTCCACTGAACAGTCATGATATTGAGGCTGTACTTTTTAAAAAAAGTGGAGATCCGTACAAAAAGAACGAGTACACACGGACGCACCGAACAGGCCCTAAGTAGCAGTTTGAAACTAAGAACACTAATCTAACTTGGTTAGATCTCGGAGATCTTGATCTTCTTATTTGTGCCCACCACCGCGAAGCTTCCACTAGCAGAGGCTTAACTTAAACCAACCGAACTTTCTCCCACGCGGCGTACAGCGTGAACCTCCCTAATGCAAGCCCACGTTCTGTAGAGGGAGATCTGGCGGGGCAGAACAAAAGAAATAAAGAAAAGAAAAGAAAGCGGGAAGAAAAAGAACCCACGGCTCATTTTTCTTTGTTAGCCAGTCAACTTACTAGTAACTCACTAGGTAATAATGTAACTACAGAACGGAGTAACTATGTGTAACTAACTTGATTGTTCACTGCTGGCCCCGTCTGAAGACTGCTCACAGCTACGTTAATAGGTGAATGCAAAGAGCATGTGCGGTGTGTCTGCTTGATATTGCCATCCTGTTAGAGATCCCGAGTTCGCGGCCTCTTCATCCTACCATGAGCTCTAAGTCGGCCCACGCCAGGGTTATTTGGAACGGCGTGGACAGTTTCAGGGTGTTGGTTGGTGGGAGTTATCTCAGGCGGTGCAGGTGGTGAAGCACACGGCAATAATTGGCTGTCCCCTGCACTGAGAAACGAATCATCATCAACGTTGGATTGGGTGGGCAGAGTCCTCCGTGCGCACTTCTCATCTATTCACGGAGCTGGTTGGATTTCCATTTCGATTTGAGATAGTTATCCCGGACCTGTCTGGATATTTGATATTCTTGGTGGTTGAAGGTTGTTGATGTGTCCCCATCCATCCTATCCCAGTTAATTACCTAAATATCAAAGCCTCATCTCCACAACAGCTCTATCAGAAATTTCTCGTCGCGCGCGGGTTGCCTCCGATAACGGAGAAGAAAAGAGAAGCCACCACAGTGCAAAGACCAAACCATCAGGACGGGAAATAAAGACGTATTCATGAGCATTAAGCCCGAACACATAGATATCATCGCGACCCGCGCCAAGAACCACGAGTACCGCCGCTACCTCTTGCCGTTGAGCGGTCGCCGCATCTGTCTGGTTCTACACCACCCACCCGCCCCATCTCGCGCATTGAGTATGTCGCACACATCTCTCGCGGCAAGGTGCCCTGCCAAGTCCCGGAGGATGGCGGAATTGGCAATGCAGACTTCAATGCGGGCAAAAAGGTCTCGAAATACGCCTACGAAATCCTGGATCTGTGGAGGCTGAAGCAACCCATCAGTCTGAAGCTGGCTATCTCGAATGGCCTACTAAAGGGTCCGCCGCAGAAGTATTGTTGTGTACCCCTCGCGCTCCTGGAGAGCTGTCCGATGGACACACAGGAGCATATAATCTCGAGGGCGCCGCAAGAGACCCCTGTGGAAGGAGAGATGAAGGACTATGTTCTCCCGGAGGAATCCAAAGAAGCGCCCAGCTCCTAAAATCACCAGATTATTCAGCTATTCGGGCGTGAAAGGCCAAGGCTAGAGGATTAATGGACTTTATGGGCTGATGGCCGGATCAACCATGTCCCAATCCGATGTTTGTTGAATTCGTCACAGGATAGAGACAAGTACGTTTTAAACACGTCACGCATGCATTTTAATGAAGGATATGGATCGAATTAATATCTAATACGTCGCTAAGCTTAATTGGTCGCTTCGACTAGCTGCATCCTCCGAGATAGCGGTTGCTTATCGATATAATCAATGGAATAGTTCCTAAAGAGCTTTTTTGGCTCCTCCATCCAACCGCGGACTTCCTCCCAGAGTACATTAAGTGCGCCGCGCCTTCGGTATTCATAAACGTGTCCGCATCCAAAATGTACCTACGACCAGCATCGCATAAATACTTATATCACCTTTCCTGACGTACAAGCTCTTCGAGAGCTTACCTCCGGACGAGTCCAGAACTAGGGGAGAATAAACAAATAATCGGAGCATTTCCAGGACACTCGAGGAGCCGCCAAGTAAACTGTACTTGGTAGGATCCTGCGTAGTCCGATCCGGTACACATGATCCAGGACTTGTCTGGATCTTGACTGCAGATCTGAACGTATTAGACTGCGCAGAGCCGTCTTGAATTCGATAGATCTGAAGAGGAGGTCTCAACCTTGGAACAGGAGGCTATATCACGTGATGTGCTCCAATGTGAGAGAGGTTGAACGTGGTTGGTTGTTGTTATCTAACTAGTAGCTAGTGAAAGCTAAATATATGTCTGTGGGTCACGTGGGTTAGGGCTTGTGTAGTAGCTCCAACACCCCCCCATGCTACGCAGGCCAGTTAACCCACACAGTCAAAAGTGCCCAAATCATTCAAATCTGCAATAATAATTAATTACACAAAGTAGAGTCTAGTTTTCTCATAAGGACTAGCTCCATACATGCAAATACACGCGAATATGCAAGAAAAAATGCTCAAATCTGTCCTTTCTGTATCTGTATTACCCCCCCAGTCATCTGAACACTGCGGGGTCTCATTTCTCATATTTTTGTCATTTTATTGTTATTGTTATCGTGGTTATCATATAGGCACACTTGGTGGCCTGGTTATCATGAGTTATCATGGTTATCATATAGGCACACTTGGTGGCCTGGTTATCGTGAGTTATCATGATTATCATATAGGCACACTCGGTGGCCTGGTTATCGTGAGTTATCATGGTTATCATGAGGTATCATCTTTATCCTGGGTTATCATATGAGCATTCAACAGCCCGGGTATTATGGTTATCAGTATCATGATTATCAGTATCATGATTATCAGTATCTCCATCATTTTGATGTTGATATTGATGATTATAGTTATGATTATATCTGTGACATTATTAACATCATGAGTTATGATTATATTCATGATATCATTGATATCACAGAGTTATGATTTTGATTATGATTATAATCTTGTGAAATCTGACCTCCAGATCCACAGCATTTTCAATATTAGTATTATTATTAACATTGTTATTGAGCATCATTATCAGAATTTTTAATATTCTTGTCATTCATTCAACTGAGTAATATACTGTCTCAGAATGACAGCTTTATTACAGTCTGTCATATCTTCACATTCTGAAGAATTATCTTGAACTTGATTATTCTTATTATCTTCACACAGTTATTAATGTTGAAAAGAATTTAGCTATCTGATTCTCTGAGATCTCTTCATGATTGATTAATCTCATATTAACAGACATTTGATATGAGGTATTTGAATGAAAGAAGCAGCTATTTAAAAAGCTTATTGTATAATTATTGTATGATTATAACACTTTGTAGAAGTGTTCAGACTTCATAACCTGTGAGAGAGATTGAACATGATTGATTGTTGTTATCTAACTAGTAGCTAGTGAAAGCTAATTATATGAGAAGAACATAGAGTTAATTTACAGTAATTACACTGTGAATTCACTATTTCACCTGTGTTACATGTCACTGATTGTAACACATGTTTCACCATTATATTCAGTGACATGTTGCTGAATATTAAATGTCAAGATAGTATTAAAATGACACAGAACTTCTTGACATTATCAGAGAACAGCTCAATCACTATATAATCAGCAGATGTCATTATCAAGATACTACTGAGATACTGTGAGTCATGATTAGACTGATCAGTGAGATCATGAATTTCACATTTGATTTCATTTGATCTGGTTTCATACATTTCTTGATGTGAGTCCCACCAGAACCAAGTCTCAAAAAAATCTGAAAATGAATTATTTCTGAGAGAAATGATGTGAAAAATGACCAGATTTAATTCAAGAACAGTGAAATGAGAGTAATTTCTCAGAATAAACTGTGAAAGATGATCATTCTTTCAAAATCAGAATAGAACTGAGACTGAAGATCAAAATCAGTCTCATTCAGTTCATTCAGTGATTGCTTATATAATCAGAATTTGATAACAATTATTGATAACACTCATGAAACAATTAAATACATTCTTGTACAAGTTTATTCTTCACTTTCTCATGAAAACTACACTTCTCTAATATACTGTGATCAGAGATATTAAACTGTCTGATAATTTCATGTTTTACAATCATGAGTTTCTTGATTGTTTCTCCTTGTAATTATCCCTGATAATAGTGATAAATATCTTGACTTGAGTTGAACTTTCACTTCATTCTCACCTCTATCAATGAAATTGTCAGAATATCATGCATCATCAGTGCAACAGTTGAATATATACTCTCAACAATTTTTCATAACTCTAGAATTGATTTGATGTGTAAATTTGTCAGATCATCTTGAAGATAACAGTCAAATTCAGTTTTACAAGCATGTAGTTTTGCCTGATTTTCAGTTGCAATCAATGTATGTAAGTTCTGTTTCAAAGTTAGTATTATAATTCTATGAAATATGAAGTATTATCAAAGATTGTTACTTACTAGAGAATTGTATTTCACTGTCTTCACATCTTAAACATCTGCTCATTCAAATCTCTGATAGTTAACATTGTAGTAGTCTCAGGTTAATTTAATATACAAGTCTTATTCCTTCTCTGTTCAATCTTGAGAAGTGTAGATATTAACTTGACAGAAGAGATCTAGTAGAGCTGCTATAGCATAGTACTCTGTAAAAGATTGTTCAGTTTTGCTGTAGTAATATATCAGTTTATCCCTTGCAGCAATAATAGCCTGCACTATAGCATCATCTCAGACTGAATTTCTTTTTGAGTGATTCAACTGCTTCTCAAGATGAGTAAATAAACTGTTATACACTCATCAGACTGACTGCAGCATTGATGTATGAGTGATTAAGACTGTCTTTGTTGTCTTATAAAACTGAAACAGTAAATCAATCACATATTTCAACTGAGTTCACTTCATATCAGAAAGTTTCAATATCTGAATCTTTTCTCAATCAGAGTGTTGCACTCAATGATCAATTATCTGATGCAATCAAAGAGTCTGAATAGTCATCTTATATGTTGAACTTCACTGTGTTCTAATATTCTGTATTATATTCAGTGATGTGACTGATTTGTTTGTTTGTTAAATATCATGAAATCATTATTATTATTTAGAAGAGATACAAATCACATTAGCAATGTTTCAAATCTATAATATTTAAATTATTAGTCAATCTATTCAAAATTAACAGTAGTATTATCAAAAAGTGTTATCAAAAAGCAATATTAAAAAGTGTTATCAAAAAACATTATCTTTTGTAAAGTGAATGTAAAAGTTACTTGAGTAATCACTTTCATCTCATTCTCATTTCAAGAACCAGTCATCTCATTATTCTTCATCTCAATGTTAAGATTCTTTATCAGTATTTGCATCATAAGTTGAACCACATGAGCAATGCAGGGAATATGACCTTGTTTATCATTTCAGAAATGCAAAGCCAATTTTTGCTTCAAGCTCTTCATCATAGTGTAGTTATTTGTAGCATTGTCAGTTATAATTGCAAGAAGACTGAGACTAATATCTCAATAGTCATTTTTAATCACAGTCATTAATATCTCTGTTATATAATTCTCAGTATGACTACTGATCAATGATTCAAATTCAATTAATGTCTCTTGATAAGTTCAGTTCTCATCAATATAATAACATGTAACTCTCATAAATGCAAGATTGTTTGTACTAGTTCATGCATTCACAGTGAGAGACACTCTTCAATGATTCTTCAACTCTGATTCTAGATGTTATATATTGACTTTGTAGTGTGTCTCAAGATTGAACTGAAGACAGAATTGATGTGAAATATGAAGATTTGAATTAAGCATTTGAAGAAGTGTTCAGAATTCGGGGTTTTCAATTAATTGAAGAGAAAGATTCAGAGATATACATATACAAAGTAATTGTTCACAGAAGTTATCAGATGAGAGTTGTGAAATCAGAGTACTGATATGTGATTGTTTTCACATGATTTTCTTCAAATTAGAAAGTTAGTGTTATCAAAAATTATTATCTGATAGAGCAACTTATCAGCTCAGTAGTAATTTTCTGATTATTTTCCTTTTATTGTCTGCATTCTGATGACTTCAGATGTCAAGAAATTTCTTCAGAGTTATGATCAGTTCATGATGAATGTTTCTGAATGAAGTTGCAGTGATTGCAGCAGAGAGATGACTCTTCAGTAATCTGCAATGCAATCTGTTGATAATTATTCCATAGTTCATCTCAATGTTTGTGTTGAGTTTTCCATAAATTTTGTGGCCTGGAATCAGATGTGAAGAATAAAGTGATTATTCATCATGATTGAAAGAGAGTATTCTGTGTTGAATTGTAAACAACATAGACTTTGTGATTCACAGTGATTTCTTGAAGAGTTTGTGAATCTTCAGTAGAAGTAAAAGAAGTGAAAGAAGTGAATTCAGAAGACATAATAATAATTTAAGAAAGATAATAATTTATTTTCAATAACTGATCACTGATGTGTGTAAGAAGAATTAATATAAGAGAAAATAATCTTATTTCTTAGCTTAGTTATAATTTTAGTACTAACTCAGATTGAATATCATTGATGTATAAAAGTAAATAAACAATCTTGATTAATCTCTATCATATTTCTTGAAATATATTAATATTGTAAAAGAGAGTGTTATCAAATTGTATTATCAGATGATATCATTAAAAATATATTAATATTGTGAATATCAATGTTGAAAAAATGTTGATACTTATACATTATAGTGATTTGTGAATCATGATAGTTAAATATATATATATATATATATCATTTCTGACTTGATTACAACTTGTACAATAATTTTTGAAAACTCAAAATCAATTTTAATTATTAATAATTAAAAACTTAAACTTACAACTAACTAATATAAAAAGAAAAAAATCTACTTCTTCTCTTTCTCATTCTTCTTATCATTCTTCACAATTTACTTCTCATTCTTCTTCTTCTTCTTCTTCTCCTTCTCATCTGAGGTGATAATCATCTCAAAATCTCTCTTCACTGCCTTCTCAGAGAAGAGTTTCTGCTGCTCCCTCTCAGCCAGGTTAATCTGTGCCTTAAAATCCCACATTTTCTAGTCTGCTGTCTCAGGTTTCATCCCAGCAGCAAGCAGATTGACATGCTCAGAGAGCAGAGCTGTCTTCTCAATGTTCTGAATTATGAAGTGCATTCAAGACCTGAATAAGGCCTCAATTCTCTTCTTCTCTGTCAGCTCCTGCTAATCAATTAGAGAACAGAAGTGTTATCAAAAATCATTATCTCTCAATAAGTAAAAAACTTATCAGTTTTGACTTCTTTATCTTCTACTTCAATATCTTCTCAATCTTCTTCTGCTGCTACTTATTTACAGTAATACTCTTCTTCTCTCTTTCTCTCTTCATCTTGAACTCAAATCATTCTCAGAACTTCTTCTGATCTTATCACTGCTGTATAAGACTCTTCACTGTCTTCTTCTTCAATCTCTCACAGACAGTATCATTCACATTATTCCTATACTTAGTTCAGTCTAAATCTATCAGAAGTATTACTTAAAATCATTATCATTCTACTCTCTTACAGAGCCTCTTCAAGGCATTATAACATACCTTACAATCTGTCTCTTCTTGCTTGAACATCTTCTTCTTCTCTTTCTTCAATCTGTGACAGTGCTCACGCGCCTTGATAGTCCGCAGAACCACAGAATATTTGAAGAGAGATGACATGATTGATTTCAGTAAGTATTAAAGAGAGATGAAGACAGAAGAGACGGCCAGGAATAATATAATGATGATAATGATAATGATGATGATAATGATGATAATGATAATGATAGTGATAATAGTGATGATGTTAATGATAATGATAATAATAATGATGATAATGATAAAAGAGAAAGTGCATTGAAATATATTACTGACTTATTAAATATAAAGAGACAAAGAAAATATTAACAGCTTTCAGAGATATATAGAAACAGCTACAGTGTTGCATAGCAACATCATCTTCATTCAATGCATACAGTGTTGATATTCTTTGTATATAGTTATTATATAATCTATATCAGAGATACATGCAGAAAACAGATCTTTATTACTAGAAAGAATAATTGCAGTGATTCTCTATTTTCATATTATAAAGATAAGTTATTCTCATTTCTTTCTTCTCTCTTTTCTCTTCTTCTTCAACTCATCACTAAGTTCAAGCCAGTATGAAAACTATTAAAACACTCTTAGAAACTCTCAAATTGAAGAGTATAGACTAATCAAATTTTAAATGCAGAAGAACTAAATTATATTCAATATTACTAATTATTCATCTCTCTTCAATAAAACCACAGTCATGTCATCTCTCTCTCTCTCAAATAAAACATGGCCCGCGAAAAGCAAGTACCACATCAGGCCATAATAATCAACACAGCCTCAGCACACAGAACTGCATACATGCAGTGCATGCTAGACTGAGAGACTGTGTGAGTTGCAAACCAGTGCCAGCATCTCAGAGAGAGTTATGCAGTGTGAGAAAGCTGTAACTCTCAGTCACATGCACAGAGAGTGAATTGTTGCAGTAAGTGCATATGCATTGTATGAAAGTAACACTTTTTGATAACACTCAGTCTCTGATATCATGAAAATAGAGTCTCTTCATGAGATCTGTTTTTATCAGAAGTCAGAGAATCTTATATTCTTCAAGATTATCTTCATCTGTCTTGTCTATGAAATCAATGAGAGAAATCATTGATTTCAGCATTCTGTTCTTGATGTCATTCAAGTGACAGCAGAGTTCACCCTGGCCACACTTTTTAAGTGTATGTTTTCTAAATATTCACATTTATACAGATATATACTGATTATTTATTAGATGATGTTAAGATAATGACTCATCACAGTCATGTTATTCTCACTGTGAGAGATACACAGTTGATAATAAACATTGTGAAGACTCTGAGAAGTGAGTATTTTAGAGATGCTGCAGCTCTGTGATCTTGATTTTTTTTTTTTTTTTATTTTTTATTTTTTTCTTTTTCTTTTCTTTTTTTTTTTTTTCTTATTTTTGTTTTGTTTTTTGTTTTTTGTTTTTTTTTTGTATTTTATATTTTTTTTATAATTAAAATTATATAAATTATGATCTGTGTTCAGAAAAGTAATAATATTTGATAACACTCTCTGTTAAATTTTCAACAAATGAGCACTATGTTATGATATTATGTAAGTGAGAAGTGATTTCATGATCTCATTTAATACCATTCTCAATAATAAGATCAGAATGAAAATGTGACTAAGAATTTAAACATATTCTTTATCTAAGACTAGATTTTTATTTGAAAAGTGAATCTGAAATCTTTAATATTTGAAATAACATGATTTGAGATCAATGTGATAAACACAAACCATGATCAGAAGTAATGCTTTTAGGCAACATGACAACTGTAAAGTTTGGTCCTGGTCTCAGACACGGTCACACGGTCAGTCTAGTCATGATATACTGTTCTATCAGTGAAATCAATACTTATATACTATTCAGCTAGACTAGTTAACTACTTTATATAAATTAAATTACTATCTAAAGAAATGAGATATCTCAAGTGTAATATAAATATCTTATTGTCTGAGATTCATACATTAAATAATCATCATTTTCATCAGTATTCAGTATTAAAATGTTATATAATACTATCTTATAAACTGCTGAAAGTCTGATAATAGTATAACTATTGAAATTCTCTTATAAAATTAACAGATTCAGTAGATGATTCTGTCTAACATAATATAGAGAAGTAAGTATAAAGAAAATCTACTTAATTCTTCTTATTTCATGAATAAAGATAGTTATAATTCAGTTAAGATTAGCTCTCTAATATTGAAAAATATTTCTCTTTATAAGAGAGATTTAATGAATATACTCTCTGATTTATATATTAATAAGTTAATAACTGATTAATTAATTAGTTGAAGAGATATACTGAACTGAGAATATTAACTTATTATAGAAAAGAATTAGACAGTGATCTAGTTTTAAAACTAAGAGCTTATTTCAATTGATGTTATAAAATTCTTATAGATTATTGAGAAATAAATAAAGTAATTCAAGCTTAAAGAGATTTATAAATTATATATTAACTTTCTCTGATATTTTATTTAATAATAGATAATTAAAAATCTTTGAAGTAATATAATCTTTTATTAACATTAACTTAATAGAGTAGTTCAGTAAATTATCATTCTTATCTTCAGCTTCTTCATTTATTCTCAGTAAATTATTGAAAAGTACTGAGTAATATACATATAAATTCTGAATCTTCTATATCAGATACATGTCAGAGCTGTCAAAGAAATCTCTTAATATTAGTTATAAGATTCACTGAAAACTCTTCTGTAAGAGCAGTGTTTTTTTTATATCTTAATAATTTATTCACTGTACTAGATTCTTATAGTCTTGATACTTATTCTCTTCTATCAGAATATTATAATTGCCTCAGTGACCGAATGATTAATGCGGCCACTCAGTAGCGCCTTGGCGTGGGAAACCAGGGCGTGTGGGTTTGAAACCCGCAGAGGATACATTAAATTCAGAACCTAAGCACCTCAGGTTTCTAATAAATACAGAGGTGTACAAATTGCTTCAATAAAATTGCTCTATGTTCCTGGGCTGAGAAGTTATTATCGCATGTATTTAATTGTCACTCCTTTGTATTTTCTATGTTCTTGTTATCTTGGCATGGTCTCAACACCTGTATTTCCTCCTGTATAACTAACACTTGACCTGTATTTAACATCATGCAAGGACTCATCATAAGCTCCGCTTGCATATGAGTATAATGAGAGAATAATAATAATAATAATAAGAATATTATAATTGTTAAATACAGTGTATTCTTTAATCAGCTTAATATAGTATAAGCTAATATATATATTCAGTCAATTCTTTATATACTATATAAGCTTTACTTTTTTGATATAATCACTGCTGCTGATATATGTAGTAACTATACTTATAGTTAAAGCAGAGAATGATTGATGATTAACAACTGAATCAGCTTAGAATAATTCAAATATTACTGCTACTCTTATCACAGCTTTAATAAGAAACTATAACTATTAATAAGCTATAAGTATGATTTGACAGATCACTTCAGAATCATTTTCTCTTGAAGATTGAAATATTAATAGACTATTACTTCTTACAATAACTGTATATATCTGAATAATAAAATCAATAGATAATTGATTTTAACTTTGTACTGAAAATACTGCAGAAATAATCTGCTTAATTACTAAACTGAGTCATCTCTCTCTGAGCTCACACTGTAAGATAAGAGATATAATAATTAAAGCTTGAGTATGTTCTTAAAGCTGATACTTCTTGAGATGAGTGATTAATAACTGGAAATAATTTTAACTGTGAGAAAAGAAAAATGTCTGCAAT
Source organism: Blastomyces dermatitidis ER-3 (assembly GCF_000003525.1). Taxonomy (NCBI): domain Eukaryota; kingdom Fungi; phylum Ascomycota; class Eurotiomycetes; order Onygenales; family Ajellomycetaceae; genus Blastomyces; species Blastomyces dermatitidis. The sequence continues at coordinate 1,031,705 of NW_025544775.1, forward strand.
ATTTAAAAGTATTCTTACTAATTATACAGTAATAGAATAGAACAGATCAGTAATAAGTATGAAATCTCTGATATTTCAGTAAACTCACTATAATATGAATCTGAAGAAAAAAATGAGATTAAATTCAAACTTAAATATATTTAAAAAAGAGATACTGTCTGCACTGTCATACTCTGCTCTTGATATATTTAATCTCTGTGTGTGAAATTCAGCAAATTATCTAGTTTAGTCTGAAGATACTGTATATAATGATGAAATCAGCTGTTATTATATAAATTATAGTTCAAATTCAGCTAATTCTTATTATTGATAAAACAGTTTTAATAAGATCTTCTTACAGTTAATTCTTTAATCTCTGTATTACTATTTTACTGTAATATATCTTTAAGAAATGTCATATAAGATATAATCACTCTTATCTTTTCTTCACTGATATTCATTATAATTCTCTTATAATTCAATGTAGATAAGTTATGTAATAATACAGTAATAGTATCAGAGAAATTAATACTATAAGAATTAAAAATTAGAATAAAAATATTGTTTTACTTTGAGTGCTTAACAGCACTCAGTGTAAAAATCATATAAAAACTTATCAAGCTTTGATATATATTCTGATATAAATCAAATTCATCAATGAACAATTAATATAATAGAGAAATAACTTGTATATCAGAGTAAAATATGCTTTTCAAAATGTCTTATTTATATACAGCAATTTTCAACTCAGTCTGAATTAATGAAGATTTATAATATAATTATATCTCAACAGCTTCAGTCTTGATTCTTATAACTCAGTGAAGAAAATACTGATCTTTATTCTTATATTTTATCAGTAGATTGAAATTCAATTCAAACATTGTATTTATATAAATATCAAGTTAATTCAGAATCTGAGTAATTAAGATATATTTCATCTCATCTTTCATTGTGATTAATTCAAATGAGATAAATGACAGATTCAAAAATGATAATCTTTATACTATCTAAGAAGTATGATGAATCACTTCTTGAACTTTTAGAACTATTATATAAGGTCTCATTCTCATGTCTGAATATTAATGATCATGTTCAATAAAATGTACTCTTTTAATATAAGATATATCATTCAACTCTGATTTACAGTAGCATTTGAAATTCTCACACTGATACTGAATAAAATCAGAAGAAAAAAGAGGTTTATTTATTAATAAATATTATATGAAGTTACTGAAATAATATTTAACAGAGTCTTCTCAACTGTGAGATTATCATAACTCAGTGAAATTATTAACAAGTTTCATCATTTCTATATACATCTGTTACTGAAAATTTGAGAATTTGAGAAGAGCAGATATTAATGAAATTGAATTTTAAAAGTAGAGTGATCTCATGAAGAATACAGTGAGATTTTTCTGAGCAGAACTCAGAGTTAATATTTATATTAATGATACTATTGAAATTGACATTTTCTTAACTGATAAAATTGAAAATTATACTCTGTATTACTTTTTCAGAGTTGATAGGTCTTTGAGAAGCAGACTTATCAGTGATATATTCTTCAATAAATGCAGGATTTACAGCAGTGATTGATAGTTTTTTCAGAAAATATCTGACTCTTCAGCTCAGAGTCTTATTGTTAAAATAAATGAATTCATTTCAAAGTTACTGTGTTTATAAGCTATGTCAATTACTGAATCAGAATCAACAAATTCATCAGTAGAATGAGAGATAGTAATAATATCTTTGATAGCAGTATCTTTCATAGTAATATCTTTGATAACTGACTTATCAGAATCTTCTTAATCATCATTTTCTGAGATATTTTCTGAGATATTCTTCTCAGCATCTGCTTTCAAAAGTCACTCTATATACTCAACATTATCAGTGATATTCTTGTTATATAACTCTGTCTTTAGACAATGTTAGTTTTTATAATAATAAGTAAGATATTAAAAGTGATAAATGTACTGAGAATAGCAATACTTCTTCATCAGAAACATCATTATCTAAATCACTGTTAGTGAAATTCTCATTTACAGTTTCTGAGAAAAGAGAGCTCTGAGATTAAAATTCTGATTAATCATCTCTGAATTCTTGTCTAGAGACAGATAGCAGATAGTGTTTTAAATTTTAATTAAACAGATATGACATTTTACTTTCTGATATGATTTATAGAAATAAGTTATGTAGTTGAAAAGATATAATTGAAGTGAGTGAGTGATCTTAATAAAATAAAGAGATAAGATTGAATTACTGAAAAGAAGTATATTAATAAGAGTTATAATCAGTGACAATCTACAATCTACATTAAATTAATATTAATAATCAAACTGTTTTCTTTATTTCAAGATTATATTTCTGCAAGCTTTTAAAATCAGTATCATTCATTGACTAGAATTTCAATCTAATTTCAAAAATGAATACTCTTATTGACTCTGATATGCTAGATCTTTCTGAACTTTCTCATCTAGTAGGTTTAATGAGACAATTCACTGATTTCAAAGAAAATTCAATATTAACATTTCTTAATCATAGCAGATATATAATGACATCAATGAAGAATGCTCAATAGATAAGAAGAATAGTAAGAAGAACTCAAACTTCTCACTGATAAGTAATTCATTAAGAAGATGTCAGAGAACTAGACACTCTGATACTAAAATATATAAGAAGAAGATTCATCTGACAGAGCAGTGTCTGCAGCTAGAGATTAAATGAATATATTTTCTGTTCTTCACAAAGAAAAATCTTGATCAGATAGTTGTAAAAATAATCAAAACTGATAATAAAATATTATATATATTCTCATTCAGCAGAATAACAATGCTGAACACAGTCAAGACCTGGAAATCAAGATCATTAAAGAAAATAAAGATAAGTATTTAAATTTAGTAAAATAGCAACTTTTCAGTGAAATATAATAAATTCTTGATAAGAGATTATAAATCTCTGATAAGAATTCAGCAGAGAATCTTAGAAAAATCTAAACTTTTATAATCAAGTTAACTAACTTAATTTCAATATAGAATCATATTCAATAGAAAAAGATAAAGAGCAGAGCAAGTTCAGAGATAATCAGCTTGTATAATTATTATAAAGAAATAATTATTTTTAATTACTTCTATAAGTTATTCACTGCTGAAAAGTTCTTTCTGATTTTTTATTAGATGTGAGAAGTTATTGACTTTGACTGATTCTCTGAGTGAGAACAATGATATATGAAATATAAGTTAGCATAATTCAAATTATTCTGAAAACTAGAAACTGATTTTAAAAACAGAGATATATATTAATCTGACAACTCAGGTCAAAATGTTTAATAATACTGATATGAATGAAAATTTCACTGCAGTTATAATATAATAGTAAAATATTCTGATATTTTAAGATCTGATAAGTGATGTTTCTGAATATTAGAAAATTATCAGAGATAACTTTACAGAGACAATTCAGAATACTCTAACAGTTAAAAAGAGATATGCAGTGAAAGATGTATAGAAGAAGATATGAAAAAAGATTAAATTTTCAGAGATACTTTCAGTAAAAGACAGATAATGTAAAGATTTCTGATATAATCTATTTCTATTTCAATATATTTAGTTTTCTATACATTTTAAATATAAATTAGTTAATATATACTTTATTATATATTATTAGAATACATCTGTCTTAATATTCACTGATAAAAGTTGTTATATTATCTATCTTATATTTAATTATAGTTATAGCTGCAGCAGAATTACTGATTTCACTGTATCAGAAAATCTTCTTATTTATCTTGAATTCTGTAAATATATTTCTGACAGTGCATTGAACACTTGTTTCTAGTTAATAGAAATGATTTTGTATTTAAAATAGCTGTAATTCAATTGATAATAGTCTGTGCAAAAAGTATTAAGATATGAATGAAATTTATCAGATATATTAATTACACTCAGAAATGAAAAATAAAAGCATTTGCATTCATTACATGATAATCTGCAAAGATGAATTAATAATATATATAAAGACTCATATTTTTCTTTTTCTTCTTTTCTTCTTTCTTCTTCTTACAATAATAATACACTGTAAAGATTATTCTCAGCTCACTCAGCTCATTCTGCTCTTCTTTATTTCTCAGCTCAGTTAGTATTCTGTCAGTTATAATAGAAAGCTTTTAACTAGAAAAGTTCTAATCAAGATATCTTGTCTGTGTAGTATACTAAGAATATTAGTAATTTATTATATCAGTATTAATCACAGTAATAACAATAATAGCAGCAGTATTAAAATAATAAGTAATACTCTTAAGTATATCTATATCACTGCTGTAAAGACTTAAGAGAAGAAAGCAAGCAGCTGTCTGAATACTCTGACAAAGCAGTCTAGTAAATGAATAATATATAAGCACTGTATTAAGTATATTTTTTCCTGTTATTTGAATACTGCTTATAATAAGATGAAGAAAAGCTCAAAGTCTTATATAAATTACAATTATGAGAAAAAGAGATGTATAATTATCTCTAAAGAATTAAAAGAATAAGTTAATAATCTGATCTGAATTCATAACTTTTATCTTTCTATATTAAATGATTTTAAGAAAATAATAAAGAAAGCTATATTAAAATCAGTGAAGAATCTTTTGAAATAGATTAAGAAAGTTAAAACTCACTAACAGAAAGTAAAAGCTTAATATATAAAGAGTGTTACTATTACTCTGAAAGTTCTGAATATTATTATTAATACTGCTGAAAAAGCTAAAATCAAGATTGAGAAGATTAAGTTAAATATTGAAAGAGTAAAATTAGAAATTGAAAAGAAAAAAGTTATTACAGAAAAGAAGAAAATCATGATTAAAAAGATAAAACTTAATATTGAAACTATCAAGCTTAAAGTGTATTACAAGCTTTTGAGAATGATAGTTAGTTATATTAAAGAATAAAAATCAGTGATGAAGAATCTTATAAATTTGATAAATAATATTAATATCAAAGCTAGTTATATTATCATTGAGATGTATAAAATAATGAAGTATATTCAGAGACTTACAGATCATTTTAATGAGAATTCAGTTATAGTCAGTGACAGTAGTAACAGTGATAAGAAATTTGATAATAATAATAATTCTCTTTTCATCTCTCTTACTAATATCTCTGCTACTGTTATTGATTCTTCTCTCTCTTTCTTCTTCAATCTTCTGACTTCAGTTGATTCTCTGGCTATGAGCAGTATTAGAACTCTCAATATTCTCAGTGAAAAAGTAAGTTAGAATTAATGAAATGATTTTCAGATTTATACAGAAGTTAATAATGATATATATAGATAAGTAAATACACAGCTCTTAATTTCTCTAAAACTCTCTCTTTTAAATAGTGAATGATTATTAATACTGACTCTTTATAAACTTTAATATCAATTTACAAGTTCTCTGAAATAAATATTGATATGAATATAACAGGAAATGATGATAATGATATAGAGATAATTCAGAGAATCTGAGAGAAATTACAGAGAGATATGACAGATTTTCAATAGAGAATGATTTCAGTGAATGAGATGTTTTTTAGAATTAGTAATTATATAGATAGAAATCAGTAATATTGCTAATACAATGATGATTTTGTTCTATTCATAACTTATTTACAGTGATTTCACAGCTAATTCATCATTATATTATATTTTATGGTTCGGCGACAGTGTCGGCGACTGGCACAGCGGAACAACCATAACCCGGTTGTATAATAAGCCTACGTTTTTCCGGTAAGGAAATATATGTCTGTGGGTCACGTGGGTTAGGGCTTGTGTAGTAGCTCCAACATCCAATGGCAAGCGCTTAGTTATCTCAGCCGGCTCAGACGCTGCGCAGAAGATGTTGGCCGTTACGGCCGTTGCGGCTCCAATTGGCTGTGGCGATCTCCCTAGATCACGTGACCAACCACTATATTAAGCTCTTTGTAGATCTATCAATACAACCTTCAACTATCCTACAGAAGAATTCTCCAAAGCTAATCCCAAATAGACAATAAGCTAAACCAAATTGATCAAAACTAAGTTACCAAATCTATTCCTCTGGCGATGGGTCTGAGCCCGCTGAGATAAGCAAACGCCGTGCTTGCCCTGGCGGACATGATGCTCGAATAACCAGCTTGTCTCTATCTGGGGACAATATGCGGACCGAGAACTTCATGCTGGGCCACGATAGTGCGGAGTACGGGAAATGCAACATTTGAGAGCCAGAGATATCCGACAGCCGGTCTAGCATCTTCACAAAGGGCGTTTTTGTTGCCTCAAAATCACCCGTGTGCCGGAGACTCTTTTGATATACAATTCCATTGATATCTATTCTCCTGCCCCGGAGACGGAGCGCTATCAACCTGCACGAATTTGGCCCTCACTTCACGCTTCAATTTCTTCTGTAGGGTAGTAGCAACGGTGAATCCCACAGCGAAGGTGGTTATATTGCCGATGTGTGGACTTCAGTTTGACTGGGCGCCAATGTGGACAGCGATAGTTGGGCGGGAGCATTGGTCGTTCAGATATTTGATCAGGTGCTTCTTGAAATAATAATATGATCCGGCACCTAGTGGATGATGAGCCTCTCCATCGTGACGTATCATCTGGAACAACGAATGGTGTATGATTGGATGTGTATATGTATTTATCGTGAAGAATGTGAGAGGAGGAGAAGGATGAATTAGGAAGCTCTCCAATCAGCCCGAAAATATGAAAATATGAAAATATAGCCGCGCCTAACACTTCTTCCCAGTCACTTCCATCTCCCTAAAATAAACAAACTCAGGCACGAAGAGAAGTGGATGGTTCATCCTTTATTATTGATATTACCTTATTTTATCCCTTCCGGAAGCCCGGACCTTTATCTCAGGCAGCTGCTTCGGGCCGCCTACAGCCAAGTTCAGCATCCTGAGACAAGGGCAACTGGCAGGGGGTTAAATACTTCGTTACCTTGAGGGATGCGGCAAGAGATCCATTCGCGCCAGTGTTGGAGGGGAGGCCGTTTGTATAGAGTAGAACACCAATTAAAATAGCACCCCAACATAGACTTCCTCATTGGTAATCATATAACTTCAGAGGCTATTAAATAAAGTTTTATATCATATCGTGTGATTAAGTGCGCGAGGTCGTGGTGAAATCGTTACGTTAAAAACCCATTTAAAATCAATTTGGCCGCACCTAGTGCAGACCATGTCAAACCCACGATAATATAACCAATCAATTGCTTGCTTGCTGCAATGACGCGGCGTTGGTCAGAAACGCAGAGCCATGATTGCGTTTGCGAGCTGTTGCATTGGAAGCGATTAATCATTCAAGCAAAGCAGTACAGCACCATTGGTTTCTGTCCGTTGGGCACAACATTGATTTTAGTTTACGGGGTTTTCTGATCGGGGATTGGAGTGCTTGGTTGCTAACTTTCTCTTTAAATTTCTCCAACCAAGCTGGCCGTCTAGTTTGAAGAGTTATGCCAGTTTTATTGAGTTCCAGATGCATTTATAATGGGCTGAAGAGTTGTATACCAAGCATGATTTGGGTACCAAGGAGTGCTTTTAGGGTAGCCAAATATGAATGGCTCGCCGCACAAGGAGTACATCCCTAAGGGTGTGATGAATTTACATGGGCTATTCCTTTGAGGCAACCGGCCAGCATGTCAAACGCGGAGCTAGCATTTTTTAACTAATAATATGGATAAGGACCGGAAAGGGACAACTCAGAATAACCTTGGAAGAATGCCTAGACCGATATCTCCTGTTAACCCAAACATTTGCAACGAGGCTCCGAAGCCGAAAGTAACTTTTACCACTGCAAATCGATGGATATCCGATCCACCAGACACGGAACAGTATAGGAGAAACATAAGAATCAACCAAGACAACCGACAACCACGGGATACCCTAAACTATATTCATCATATCCTGCGCTCGAAGTACATCACCTTGATTGAGAAAGTCAACAAGAACGACGTTAGGCTTGTGACCGTGGATTGATGTGCACAGCTCAACTTGCGCCCCGATACTTCCTTTCCCAGTCGGAGCGTTGGTTCTTGGTGCTGACAACCGGTCAGGAAACAAAACGCCGACCTTTTCTATATCCAGATAGTGGTTCACGATATACATCCTATCGTCCGGGTTCGCGTTAGGTGGGCGATCAATTTTGCACTGCAAAAAGAGCGGATCGGTGGTGTCGAAGGGCGTTTCCCAATAGTATGAGAATTCGTCGAGAATGTAAGGCACCCTCCTCATATCGGCCCCATAATCTATTAAACCACCCACGAGCAAATTAGCACCCTGATGTTTTTTCACCCAAAGTAGTACCGAGGTGTAATGAGACACAACCAATACAAACCTAAGAATACGACAAGGCGTTTGTCAGATTGTATCATCTGTTGTAAAGTTGGCCATTCATCCAGGGGAAGTTTATGCGGAGATGACGAGGGAACAAAGGCATATGGCACAATGCCACTATTCCTGAACGATTCGTCAAATCGGGAGATGTCCAACCTGTCTCCGTTGGTAATGAGGAGCGTGACCACTTCGTCCGGATTGTCATCGAGCCAACCCTTCACCTTGCGAAGAAATGTATCGAGGCCGCCTGCGTTTTCTAGAAAGCACGAAGTGTGACACATGCGCAATTTGCCTCTCGCATTCAGGTGAGTTTGGCCCTGCAAATACCGTACACCCAGGTTTAATTGGCTGACTACTGATATCTCCTGGTTGTGCTGCGGGAGGAAGCCCACAAACGGTGAGTTATGAGCCCCGACAAACGATAATTCTGAGTAGCGACGGTCACAATAATCCGCGCGTCCATTGCATTCAGTTTGGGCGAATACGCCTAGTGGCAGAAAGAGCGTCAGTAGCGCATGAAAGAGTATGAGCATTTTTGCAGGATACGGTAGCGGGTATTTAGCGAGCGTTCTAATATCCACAGTTTCTCTGCTGGGATGTGTCCTGTAAAGAAACCTCCGCTGGCAATTTCAGTGGAAGTAGCTGTAGGTGAAAACGAGTGTGCGAAATGTATATATGAAGGCTATGTATAGCTATCATATATAGACGCTATAGCTGTAGGCATCCATAACGTACCAGATCAAACATAGAGCACTATCTTCTGAGGAGATAGATAGATGATAGACATGTGCACACCATGGCTAGGAAGGAGCCCATGGTCCAGCAATTGTCATGGTAGGGAAAGGGAATAATACTGCGAGGATTGTCGCTCCTTCAGCACGAACAACGACACACTTTTTATCCGCCGCATCCAACAGCGGCGGCAGCAGCTGTGTTGGGACTGCGTGTCCCTTAAGCTCATAGATATATAGGCCACCCTGATATCATATCAGATCCCATCCGACCGAGGCGGGTTTAACATCATGGACAGTGCGGATATTGTCAATGTTTCCTAAGACCAGCTTTTCCCAATATACTGTATAAATTACTTAGCCTCGATCTCGAGGCGGTCACGAACCGCCAGCGCATGAGTTCGAGATGTAGACTAGGATAGCTAGCTGAAGTATCCTTGGGATCGTTGGAGGGAGTGATGTGCACAGAACGAGATAGACCCTGGGGTCCAAGTGGTCCAAGTGGTCCAAGTGGTGCCCGACACATATTTTCAACAGGCTATATCGAGCATCAAGCTATGAGGAATCTGGATAGTATGTACATGTACATTGAAGCATCCATTGATCGAGCTCAGGCCCTTAGGTTTGCAGGGAAAATGCTTACAATAGCGTGGGTGCTTGGCATTGAAGACCCTCAGGGTTTGATTTCGAGTGTTATCTCCCTGATAGCCCAAAATTTGAGTTGTAATCCAACGCATAATCTCTAATTCAGAGATGTGGTAGGTTTTGCGGGAGAGCGGAATGAGCGCTGACGGGGAGTTGGTTTTGTTGCCGCTGAGTGATTTGCTGCTGACTGGAAACTTCAAGCTAGATATTTAAATACGTCCGCCACACAATAATAAACACCGGACGCATCTCCGCTAGGACCGAGCGACCAACCATTCTCACGACGAACGCTCTATCGGTTTACTATCGGTGTGGAGATTGCTTCGGCTTCTTTGAATGACTCTAGTTGCATTCTAAACGGGACTCCTCTTGTTTCCGAACTATACGAGAGGCTACACGAACCGTATCACTGCCCACACTGCCCAGCTACACCCAGTTGCCTAGTTGGACCCCTGCCACGGACGAACTCGATCGCACAGCGCACTGCTAATTTCCCGGAAGCTCCTTATTAGATTGGCGATAACCCGCAACGATTCCACTTCCCGTTCTAAGCCTGGTAGGATTTCTGAAACCATAAAGGCTGGAAGCGATGGTCTTTCGACAACCCGACCCATGAGCTCCAGGATTGAGGGGAGTGATGATGGGGCTCGAGAGGATGAACCACAGTTGGAGAATAACGACCATGAACAGCTCCCTGTAGCACCGGATGGGGAGGCCGATAACGAGGGTATGCGGGAGCAATATGAAATAGAGCCTGGCCAGGATGTGTTTCTCGATGATAACCCGCTGTCCGTGGCCGATAGTCGTGATCTTACGGCGGTGGAGTCGGATTCTGCGCTTCAAAACGGATCTGGCGAGACGTCATCGATACATCAACATCTGCGAATCAGGGGAATCGGGAGCGGCGATGATTCTGGGTCAATACCAGATGACTCTCCCTCTGTCCAAGTACGTTGATTTTTGACCTTATTTGCGGAACTTCTGTCCCCAGACCAGGAATTAACATTCATAGGGTTCGATTCTATCTTCAAGAAGTAGTGCTTTTGGCCTCCGTGGTTCCCCATCCAACTTGAGCCCCAGCCCTCATCGGCCGTTCGATCGAAGATTTCAATCCCGTCTTTCGGTTTCGCTTCCGGGCGCCTTGCGGCCACGATCCCCGTCATTAATTGGTCATCATTCGCGAAACTCATCAACTAGTCATATCCCTCCCAGCACGCCAGATTTACCAGAAAGCCCTGCAGCACCGTGGGAAGTAGTTCGATGGACGAAGCTTAGGAAACTTACTGGTCAGGCATTTTCGGAAGTAGGCAAGCGGAACTTTGGCCAACCTACGTGTACTGCAATTTCCACTGCCATTGTCATTGGGACAGCCAAGGGTATGGTAATGGTGTTTGACTACCAGCAGAATCTTAAGGCGATCATTGGGCCTGGAACAAAAGGTATTTTCTTTTAACGCCTACATCTTAAACGATCGCGCAAACTGACTTCGCATTTAGCTGTTGAGTCTGGTCCTGTTACTGCGCTTGCTATCTCCGCTGACCACACTACAATCGCGGTTGGCCATGGTAGTGGCCATATCTTTACGTGGGAGATTTCGAAGCCCGCGCTCCCATTTCTACACATCCCACCAATATCGGCCGGCCAGCTGGGCTCCAAGCGATCCGACGGCCATAGATCAGGGGTAGCGATTATTCACATGGGTTTTCTGGGAACAAGACACACTGCGCTAGTCTCCGCTGATGACCACGGTATGGCATTTTCACATCTTGCAAGTAGAGGTATGGGAGCAGTTGGCCGAGTTGTGCGAACCACACGTATTTTAGGACGTTACCCCGATACGGTAGTTGTCGGCGGCCGACCTCGAAAACCAAGTTCCGTACTGGCATTTTCTCCCTTACCCCTAGGTAATGTTGAAAAAGCAACGGACTCAATAGGCCTGGTTGCAATGCTCACGCCGTATCTTCTCGTGATTGTATCAACGACCCCCATTGCTCAAACTCAGTATAAAGCTGCTAGGCCGAAGGAGGTTGCTGCCCACAGTGCTCTTACAGCTGCGCTTGCTTGGTTTCCAGCCATAAAGCTGAAGGGGAAAGATTCTGAAGCCTCGAAGACCAAATTAGTCTATTGTTGGTCGAACGTACTTACAGTGTTGGAGGTCTCGGAAGTGAAATCAACTGAACCTGCGGACAAGGACAAACCTCCCGGTTTCGAATTTAAACCGCGAAGTAGATGGAGAGCTGAAGAAGCGATTGTTGCTGTACAGTGGATAAGTCGTTCCGTGCTTGCGGTGATGACAATAACTCAGCAACTGCTAATATTGGAGGACAACACTTTGCGAATGACGGACTCCTTCGACCTCATACATAAGCACATCTATCATGTGGATATATTTTCGAAGCAACTTCATTCTCTGGTTGAGCAGCTGGATGAGGAAGACGAATCGATGCATGGAGTAATTGCGGATGCTTTCTACATGAGCTTTAGAGCATATAAAGGACGACTATTTCTACTAGGCGTCAATGATATGTCAGTCGGCAGCCTATCCAATTGGGCTGACAGGTTACTAGCTCTCATGCAAAGTGGCGACTTCATAGGTGCTATTCGACTTGCAACGTCTTACTATAGAGGCGATACTGAGAAGCTCACCGTGGGGCTCCCAGAAGAGGATGATTTGCGCCATCAATTAGTACAAGAGAAGCTGCTAGAAATGATGTCAGCATCCGTTAGATACGCATTTGGTAGAAACCAGGAAGCACCCAACGAGCGCCTCCAGCCAAGTCAGCTCGAGGAACTTGCTGATTCCTGTATTGCAGCTTGCGACGCCCTGTCTGATTACGAATTTCTATTTAACGAAGTTTATAACTGGTATGAAGAGTGTGGTTCGGAAGGTATATTTTTGGACATCCTTGAGCCCTACATCGTGCAGGGGAGCGTTCGAATCCTACCTCCTACCGCAGTGAAATCATTGATCACCCACTATATAACGAACCATACCGCTACTCGGCTGGAAGAAATAATTTGTTTACTTGATACATCGACCATTGATATTGATCAAGTTACATCGTTGTGCAAGAAATATAATTTATACGACGCATTCATATATGTGTGGACTCGTACGTTTGGTGATTACGTTGGTCCCCTAATTGAGCTTATCCATATGATTCACGGACACAGGGGTCCTAATGTCAATGGAAATGCGGATATCGAAGCAAGGGACCACTCACATGCGATGAAAATGTTCCCCTATCTGTCGTATGTGTTGACCGGCAGAATATACCCCACCGGAGAAGACATGCCTGATCTCGAAGCTTCCAAGGCAAAAGCTGGGATTTATGATTTTCTTTTCTCGGGAACTTCTATGACTTCAAGTTCAAAAAAGCCCGCCTCCCAGGACTCCTTTCCCGACCTTCGAAAAATCCTTGAATTCGATACGCCTAGTTTTATGAGTATGCTTAACGAAGCCTTTGAGGATAGCTTCTTAAATGACGCCACTGATCAAGCAAGTAATGGCGCGATAATACTAGCTTCTGGTGATTCCACGGCACATGGCCTATCTATTAACCGCCAATACTTAATCAGTATTTTACTCGAAATTATGGAATCTTCCAACTTTGGCCCAGAGGAGACTATCTATCTTGATATGTTTATTGCCCGAAATCTACCGAAATACCCTCAGTATACTCTGCTATCAGGATCAACCCTCCAACAAGTGCTTGTGAGGTTATGTCACTATCCTAATCCGGAAATGATAGGCGACTGCCAGCTCAGCGCAGAATACCTACTATCAATATATCGCCCGCCCGATATCCAGGCCTTAATTCCCTTGTTAAAGAGAGCCCAATTCTACCGAGTTTTAAAGTCTACTTATAAAGCAGAGAAGCAATTTTCGGATCTTCTGTTAACTTATCTTGAAGATCCAGAAGATCAGCAGTCAATTTTCGGCTGCATCCGTGATTGCCTTCGCCCAAGCTCGAAACTGAGCAAGAAGCAGCGTCGCGATGTGCATGCCGTAGTTAAGGACCGCGCTGCAAAAATCGTCGATATTGATGCGGAAAAAGCTGCTCAAACTGTTCAAGACACAGCCCCCGATTTGCATATAGAGTTTCTCCGCGTCCTAGAAGATGATTCTCCACGGCAATATTTATATCTCAACACCCTATTCGAACCGGAGTGGAAACGGCCGGGCGAGACTGAACTTGCAGCGAAGTTTGGAACTCACCTTGTTGAACGCTATGTTCAACTAATGTGTCAATATAACCCTTCGCATGTCACGGATTTTGTAGATATCCTGAAGATTGGAGATCTCAAACTCGATACGGTACTTCCTTCGATGGAAAGTAGTGGGGCTATCGATGCTGCAATAATCCTACTAGCCCGTCAAGGGGAGGTGCGTGCTGCAATGGACCGGCTAATCAAACACATCGGGACGCTTGAGGCCGGTCTGTCAGGATTATTACAGAATGCAGATGAAAGCCCTGATTCAGCAAGCATGGAAGAAGCGGTCGTTGATCTTATCCAGTCCTTGGATAAATATACTCGTGTTGGAATATGGGTCTGTCTACAGCAGTCGAAAGCGTCTAGAAAATCTCGTGGAGGGAACAAATTCAACAAAAGGGGCGCGGCAGTCTTCCAGCTACCGTTATCATTCGAAGAGAATCTCTGGCTTGATCTTATTGAAGCGATCGTCCGTATAGCTCGCAATATGTCGCCTTTGCTGAGGGAAGTTTCGCCAGGCTTCGAGAGGGATACCCTAAGGGAAAAGACTGATAGCACTAAAATCGGGGAGATTTCCTCCTCTTTTCGGGTTCTTGTTCAGCAAGTATTTACTGCTCTGTTGACGAGCACCACAAAATCCGGCGATAGACCTGGTGAAAGAACTGATCTCTCCTTTTTGCGTATTCTGCGAGCTTTCCTCACACGGGTAGCTGCTGCTTCACCTTCTCTTTCAGAGCTTCGTTCTGTAATCGCATCAATATTTTCTGCATACGCTTATGAGGAATCTCTACTTTCCCTCGCCAATTCAATGCTGGACAAGGACCTTTTTGTGCATGTGAACGAAATTACCAAACTCCGTCAACGAGGGTGGAGACCGCGAGGGCAGGTCTGTGAAGTTTGTCGACAGCGAGTATGGGGGCCCGGATCAGGGGCCTGGATTTGGGAAGCGTGGCAAAATAAACAAGACGTTGATGCGAAGCGCGGACAAGCAAGACAGCTCGACATGGCTGGAAATACGAATCTACATTCGTACGGAAAGGGCAAGGAACCAATGTTACGAGACGATGCGAATGTACACACATCGAGCCAAAATACGAACCTGACGACACAGGTGGATGTTAGTGGAAAACTCACACATCCCTTCGGGCCGCAGGAACCCCAGCTACTCGGTCCTGGACAGGACGTTGGACCCCTAATCGTGTTTGGCTGTCGGCATCTATATCACCGACCATGCCTGGTGAACGAGGCAGAGAAACGAGGCTTCCATGGCCAATCTACACCCAGTCATCTGGGCGATGGGTCGGACTTGCCGTGTCTGATCTGCACCGAACACGGGTGACACCGTGAGAGGAACGAATGTCTCTTTGCACTTTGCTTTTAAATTCCGCCCTGACTACCTGCCTCTATATATATCGCTCCAGTTTGGCTCCAGCCACTCCTCTCTGTTCACCTCCTCTCTGTTCACCTCGACTCTGTTCACCTCGACCCAACCCCACCTGTTCTCCTAGCTTTGCCCATATATCCCACAATTGCATCTTGTGCTTTTCCATTCCTTTCTCTTGTTTCGTCCCTGTTTCATCTTGTCGTGAATTACGCCTGTTTACTAGAAAGGATTTCATGATTTTATATGGAATGACATTCTGGTTCGTCATGCCTTAGCTACATATACGGAGTATATACGGAGCATATACGAGTGTCACGTGTATAGTGTATACGTTTTCTTCATACCATTCATGTTCTCGTCGAAGTGATCGTCGACTTGCATACCACTTGCCGGGGTTCTAACCATATTAATTCTAAAATACATTATGCTTCAACTACCTTCGTGATTTGAAAACAATGGCTGAGCAACGCTCCCTTGAGTTGACTTCCTTTCTGGGCCAGGTATCTGCACCCCCTGTCCTCTCGCATGCGGGAGGGTGGGTGAGTTGTGGAAGTTAGGCTAAGCACGGATAAATTTCCATTTCCCATCCAATCGGCGAGGCGGGAAAGATCCTGTGGCGCATTTCCTCCATTTTGCTCCCAGCGCGACCCTTCGATGCGGCTGAAAACTAGAGATTTTTTTATTAGCACCGAGTGCCAGTTAAGTTGTTTGCCAGTTGGTAAAGCTAAAAGTCGCTAACTGCTTCGCAAATTTGCCATTGTTGGGCCAAGCGTTCTAAAGTCCTAAGGAGTCTTTCTTCTTGCTGACGGTCATGTTGTTTGTTTCCGCCTGGTACCGGAACAGGGGCTTCACTGTGGAGGCGCGTATATTAATGTCACGTTTCCCCATGTAGGACGAATAGTTTTAGTAGCTGTGTAAGGTGTAACACCTCCTTCAGGATCTTTTGCCCGGTGCAAGTCGTTCTTAGTGGCGCTCCTTGTGATTCTTCCCGAAAAAGGGGGACAAAGGAGAACGAGGATGGTTTACGCATAGCGGTCCAGGCTTACTTGCAGCCAACTTCTGTCGCAGTCTAGGCCCTGCCAAACTCGTGCCCAGAGCCCGATAGTCAGCCTCGGAACAAAATCTCCGGATGTTGTGCACTGTGCAGTGCAGGTGGGTGGGTGTGCAGGTGGTGCGAATCAGGGGGTGACTAAGCAAACCTTAAACGCAAACTGCGGAGGAGCCTCAACTTTATTTCGTCCTCATCTTTCTCGATCAGGAATCAATCGGTATTAGAGAGAGTAGCGACGGAGAGCATGATGACGGGTGAAAAGGCAGCAATTGAACTGTAGCCTCTTTGGTGGTGGTGGATGAATCCTGGTGCTGTGGTTCGGTCGTTGAATCGTGATATCTTCGGGCGCTCGTTTCTGCTTGACAACTGGCGTCCAAGGATCCTCGTTAGCCTGGCGCCGTTTCGCTTCGGAAGTTACCAACCCTCGCTGATTGGAGTTCCTGATTTATTCCAGACCGACGCAACGCCGCCAAGTCGGACTCGTTTCGACCGGCGCTTCCGTGCTCACTTTTTTAACCACTTACAAAAACATCCGCAAGGTGGAAAAGTGGGCTGCAGTTTCAAGAAGCAGCAACATGTTTCCAAACAGAGCGTGGCCCTTTGGTTGTTGATCTTTGTTCCAGATATCCAGTTGCGTATTCAACAGGGCGTGATGAGGGGTTCTCCTGATGCTTGGGGAATTGTCACATCCAGCCCCCCCGAGGCAAAATTTTCCTGACTACGACTGGATAATGGCTCGTAATGGCTCCTTGTCGACCACATCTCGTACGGGCGCTCACTCCCAAGACGTGGAGGCTGTGGCTCTTGATAGCTACGCAGCGTATGGCTCTGGATGTCTTACGTCCCACGCTAGGTAGTTGGATTCACCCAACTACTGGACTGTACCGCTACATTGACCTCCACTGGCGCCGCTACATGGACTAATTCAGGAACACTGGGCTGTTTGCTGTCAGGGTCAGGGCCAAAGCTGATTTTATAACAAGATGATGATGACCCCTAGAAACTTCTCGCAAGTTAATCTTTTTCTGTTCCCTTTCGTTGCTGGTTTCTTCTTTTCAGTCAAACACATTCCTTCTGCGCATCCTTTTTATGTTGCAGGTATTGCAACTATTCCATTCCTTGACTATTGTGTTTTGCATAATTACGCTCTTTTCCTGTGAAGAGGTTTGCATCTCTTCACCATTTCGAAGTTATAAAACGTTCCACGTGAAGACTAGAGTCGACATCATTCCTTGAGCAACATCAACCACAACAACAAAATGAGGGCTACCAAGCTCGCGTTGCTTGCCGCTCTGGCCAAGCTGAGTACTGGCGCCTACGTACTCCAAGATGATTATCAACCCTCGAACTTCTTTGACGACTTCGCTTTCTTTGACGTAAGACCCTATTCACTCCTCGCGCAATGAATGGGGTGCGACCTCTGGTGTTCCCAACTAACTATCAACAGGGACCGGACCCAAGTAATGCATATGTTACTTACGTTGATAAATCCAAAGCACTGAGGGACGGGCTTGCTTCAAATAATAACGATTTTGTCTATCTCGGAGTTGACCATCAGAATGTTGCAAGGGGTCGTGGCCGTGAGAGTGTTCGGCTGGAGACGAAGAAATCATACAAACACGGCCTGATTGTGGCTGATATCTCTCACATGCCCGGTAATATCTGTGGAACCTGGCCCGCGTTGTAAGTCCTAGTCCATCCCAACGCGTCGATGTCCATCCCCCTCGCGATCTTTTTCTAGTCCCCAGTACTCTGACCACCATATAGCTGGGCAACGGGGGCCACATGGCCTGATGATGGCGAATTCGATATCATCGAGGGTGTCAACAAACAAAACAAGAACGTGGTTGCATTGCACACCACAGCAGGCTGCAAAGTGGAAGACAATAATAAATATAGTGGGATACTCGTCACCAAGGACTGTGATGTATACTCTCCAAATCAACCAAGCAACCAAGGATGCTTGTTCAGGGCCCCTAGCGCAACTAGCTACGGAACTGCATTCAACAGTATTGGCGGAGGTGTATATGCGACTGAATGGACTAGCGATTCCATCAGTGTCTGGTTCTTCCCGCGCTACCAAATTCCCTCCAATATCAATGACGAGAACCCAGATCCGTCGACCTGGCCCAGACCAATTGCACACTTCACGGGTTGTGAATTTGACAAATTCTTCCAGGAACAGCGAATTGTAAATAACCCCCCCAACCTCCCAACTGCCATCCATTCAAATTGGGGTCTTCATGTAGTTCTGAACTAACCAAATTCTTTTTCATGCCTGCAGATCTTCAATACCGCCTTCTGTGGTGACTGGGCCAAGGCTACCTGGAACGAGAACGGGTGCGCTGCGGGAGGCAGGACTTGCGAAGACTATGTCAAGAACAACCCTTGGGCATTCAGTGAAGCCTTCTGGTCCATCAACTACATGAAAGTTTTCCAGAACAAGCAAGGCGATACGTCAACTAGCACCACTACATCCTCAACATCATCGACGTCTTCGTCGTCAACTGAGGCCCCGACTACGACTATGACCACGTCATCGACATATGAGCCTTCTGTCTCCAGCTCTACTGCCCCGGAACCTTCGCAATCCGCGTCCACGCCTAGCGAATATCCTCAACCATCGACCGCTGAGCCTACCGCATCCAGCTCTTCCTACCCCAAGTCTTCGTTTGCGTCTACTGACTCTCCTGTGCCTACCGACTATCCTGTTCCATCATCTGATGAACCCACTGTCCCCAGTGCTACCTACTCAGAATCTTCGCCTGTGCCTACCGATTATCCTGTTCCATCGTCTGACGAACCCACTGTTCCCAGTGCTACTTACTCAGAATCTTTGCCATCGGCATCCGCACCTAGCGAATATCCTACTGGGACCGCTTCCGTTGACCCGACTGACGTCTCATCCTGCACGCCACCACCAACGCAGAGCTGCATAACCTATACGACCAAAACGACAATCGCGATCGTAGTGACTGCTCCTGAGAGTTACAAGGAAGCTATCCAGACAGAGTCAGCTGAGGATGAGACAGAGCCAGCTGCTTATCCCACAGAACCAGCGGGATACCCCACAAATGACAAGTACTGAAGCGACGACAGCATATCAACGAGCACGCTGCTGCAGCTCATCATTGATAGGTAAAATAGAATGCGCCTCTTGACTCCCTTTTGTAATAGCTCTGTTGGAATTTTTACTTGGGTGTGATATTCGTTTTTCCTTCATTGTTCGTGCTCTCTTGGACGAGCAATCAGGGGCCAGGCCTCGCTTTGGTCTCCTTTCTTTTTTAGGGAGTGTTGATGATGTGTTTGATAATGTTTCTACTTCTGTTAATCTAATTATATTCTTCCTATTTTTCTTTGCCGGCTTTGCTTGGGTGAAAATGCTTATTTGGGTGAAATGGGAACGGACGAAGTGGAAACACCACTTTGGATGGCCCGATCAATTTTTATTATTGGGGGAAAATCCGAAACTGAATACAACGCACGCAGGATAAGCACAGCCAAAAAGGCCCTCTTTTATTATTATTACCTTATATAATTTTAGATGAGAAGTTTATGGGCTTGAATCTGTTAAATACCCTGCGATTCTTTGCTAGTAGTTTTTGTTTACGAAGGTGGCTACGGATATATATACATATATATACAGAACAGACAGCCCATAGAAATTTGACATTCAGTCACACATCTCATCTCCCTTTGTCTATCCTAATCATAGACCTACGTTCTAAGTATTCTGATTTGGACCCTTCAATTTCTCTCACCCGTTTTGATAATCGGGAACGCCGATCCCTACATTTTGAGCCTCACATTAGCTTTGTTGTCTGTATGTGCTATTACTATTACTGCGCTCTTCATAAATTATAATCACCAATCTTAATATTGTCAAGGTGAAACAAGCACATGAAATAACTCGTTAAATGTTTGTACATGTACATTGCAATAATCTTGAGGTATATAATTAAAGTAAAGCAAGATCCAATCCAGGTTTTTGCGCCCGCGCGCCCTATACACACCTCGACTCTTTCCCGCGCATGCTAACGGAAGCCTGGTTTACCGCAACAACCGAAAAAAAAAAGTAAATAAGAAGAAAATGGACAAAAAGATAGAAGTCGGTCTATATAAAAAGTAGCGACTGCTGTATTGCACAGTATTATCATCACCCTTATCCTACCTGGAAACCCAGCTGGTCCCTCTTATCATCTGTCAACCGGCCCCATTCCAGCAGCAGCCGGAACATGTAGATTTCCATATCTTCCTTCCGAAGCGCCTTCTCTGCCCACTTCCGGCCCTCTTCGGCTATAAACTCTCCTTCGCGCGTGTGTGGTTCCATCAATATCTTCTGCTTATTATTATTATCGTTGTTGTTCTTGTTCTTGTGGTCCTTTTTAGCATTGTTGTTCTCACTATTCCTCCTCGCCCACATCGTCCGGCTGGGTGGTGGTTTTTGCTTTGTCTCGCCGCCAGCTTTATTCCCATTACCATCACCATCACCATTTCTCTTATTATCCTTATTGGCATCCGGAATAGGCCCAGCAGCATTAGAGTCCGGCAGCACAGCCTCCCTCGCGCCAGAGAAGTATGCCAGGGTGCTCCACAGGCCGTGCAGTCTAATATCGATAGGGACGAAATGGTGCCACGCGGTAAGCCGGCTATCCAGCCACTGGCGAAACAGGCCCGTGCGGAACGGGAGACTCCTACTCTGCAGAAACGGGAGGAAACGACCGCTAAACCCAGCCCCGTCGGCATCCATTAGGAACCGGTATTTCCAATGTTCTTGGAAATCGGTTGAAGGGCCCAGGCTGAATTCTTTCTTTTGGGAAACGCAATCTGATAAACTGCAACGGGTTATTTGGCCTGCGAGGTAGATGGAGGTTTGTAGGTCGAGGGCTTCGGGGATCTCGGAGGCGGGCATGTTGGTATATGTGTAGGAGGTTGAGTTTCTTTTTGATGTGGAAGAGGAAGGGGAAGGGAGGAGGATTGAGACGGAGTTTGAGGTGTGGTTGTTGGCGAGATGGACAATGCGTTGGCGGGTCATGCCCTTCCATTGGCCGGAAGAGCTATATCCTTCGGATGTGGTACCGCGCCAGAAAAGGGTGGACTGCTTTTCGGAGTAAGGCGCATCTGGATGTTCGTCTGTGGGTCTATATATGACTTTGTCTATATAGTTCCACGAGCTCGGATAGAGGATGTCGTTAAAACCGGATACTTTGCTCTGGCTGAAAACTGGTAAGAGTGATTTGGATACTCTAAAAGCGGAAGGGGAGAGGTAAAATCCGCTCAGATAGGCCAGATCAGGTTGGTGGCAAATATCAGAGGCCAGCGTCCAGTCGCTTAAGAACTGTTCGAGGGAATGTGGCCTGGCACAGTTCAAACAAACGTTTCGTTTGTCCCAAACGAATGACGTTTTCGCCATCGATGAAGGGGGACATACAGAGCGCCCAACGAGATCATATACTTGTTGAAAGGAAGCGTCTGTAAAAAGCTGATCTGCTCCCTTCTTTGCAGATTCGCTGAGTTCCCAAGTTGAGGCGCGATTCTCGGACCAGGACCCAATCAGTTTATCAGTGCCCTGGCGGATGTGGCTTTTGGCAGAACCGTGGAGAGCGTTGATTTTCTCCCAAGGAACAGCGACTCGGCATTCATCATTCAAATTGAAAGCTAGGTCCATGTCGGGCAGGAATTGTGAGAAAGGGTTGATCATTTTCGCTACCCCTTCAACCATCCATCTGTGTGTTGGTACAATGCTTTCTTGTATTTGGGTAGTTCCACCACGAACGCTCACAGTAGCCATATCGTTCGAAGGGTGGGATGCCATGGCATTAGTCAACTCACGTAGCGTTCGAGGGCTTAATGCGCGGAAAGGGAGAAGGTCTTCGTAGATTTGGTCATAATCATCAATCACTGCGGAAGACCTCTCAGTCGCATACTTATACCATAGATCGAAACCACTATAATCTAGGTTAGTAAAGAATTCGAGATACATAATAGAAAACTAGGTGAAGTTGCGTACGGTGGCGGATGCTGTTTGTAACGTCGCTGATATTCAGCTACAGCTTCTTGAAGGTTTTGGCTCGATTTCGCGCTGGCCACCCATTGGCCAAAATTTGTTTTAGCTCGAGATATAAGAGTGTCAATCGGATGGCGCGGGGTTTCGTTCTTCGCTGTTACGAGTAGCACGAAGGATAAACCAATCAAAGCCAAAAATACCAATCGTATCCAGCTTCGGGGCTGCCATTGTTTTTTTCTATCCTGGTCGGTGGCTGTACTGGAACGCCAGTACCAATATCCCGAAACATGCAGCAAAATGATGGAAAAGCCAGCAGTAAACACTGGGATAACAGGAAAAGCTTGGAATGCGGTCCACAGATGGGATAATTGCGATATACAAACAAATGTGAATGAGAAAAGGAAAGATATTCCCAGAATTCTAATTTGCGTTACCTTTGGAGTCAAGTTAGCAATGAAGGCGTCCAGAGAAATGTTTTCGAAACAGAACTCACAATATATGAAGCTGAGACACAGGCGCATGTAAAAAGGAGGCTCAGCTTCATAACGCTGCCAATGTACGGGAGGGAGAACTGGAGTAACCACTCCCTTTGTTTAGGCAGGATCAAATATATCGGAAATGCAGCAAGTAGCCATATTACTGATACACCCTGACCCATCGAAGTAGAAGTTAGATCAGATGACATCTTGTACACTACATCCCCCTAAAGGTGCTTACTTACAATCAGCACGAAGCCCCAGAGCACAGTAGTTTGTACCCTCCGTCCATCACTGCGACGAGTGCGCTGGCGGCCGAGTTCCGAGAATGCAATGAGTATAACGGTATCCAACACTAAACCAAGAATTTGCAATAAAGCCGTAAACAACGCAGAGGCACCGGTCAAGGGGCAGATATAAGTAGATTTCCAGCCATTGCTCATGGAGGAAGTGAGGAAAGCGGAGGTGATTAATAATAGAATCGGAAAGGTAGACGCCAGTGATCGTTTCGCATTGTCGTCAAAGCCTTGGGTGTTATTAATGCGATTGGCTCGTCTATTGGCCCAATATCCGTATATCGAAAGGAGAAGAGGAGTCAAGGCCTACAACCAGCGAAGACATTATTGTCAGCCTTTGGGAAAAAAATAGATATATATAGGTTATGTTCAAAATGAAAATTGGCATTGTAGCTTACAAAAGAGGCCGGTTTCAAACATTCCGCATTATGCACGATGTGACGTGACACTTCAATGCGCAAAGCCAACGCACATATAGCCAGCCAGGTTATACGCGATGCTTTCCGTGTTTGTGCGCTTGTGAGTTTGCGCAGCTTCTCTATAGCCTTGGAGGTATCGGATGGGGAATGTGGGAGAGAGTCTGAAAGCGGGATCGAATCATCGTGCTCGTCGGCGTCGGGGTGTCGCGAAGGAGAAGTGACAAAAAGGCCGAATACCAGGAGGAAGAGGCCGGATAATGCGGAGGTAATTGCAGCAGTATGCGCAGGCCGGTCTAATGTTCGTCATCCCCTTACTTTTTAGCATCTGTCAACTATTGGGGATCCCACTGCGATCGAAATAGTAGTAGAAGAGAACATACCAAAAACGAGGGAGGACTCTGCGGAGAGCTTCAATAATGAGACGCTGATGATAAATACACTATAGCGACGTTAGAATTGTGCGCATTTCATTTTGCCCCCCTATCCTCTCTCTCTAGGAACCAGGGGCCGTACGTTGATGCAGTGTACTTGATCGTCCCACGGGAGATAGTGTCCATTCCTAGGCCTGATCCGCGATGGAGCGCAAAACGTGCAATAAGAAATACCACACGTTTGACTCTAGTAAAACCTAGTATATCTCAATGAACTTGACGGAACTTCCCCCCCCCTCGGTGCTCGCAGTTCTCCTAGTCCAAGAAACAACTCCACAGTTATAGCAAAGGCGACAAATCCTGGAAACGGGGGGCCAATCAAACCCCTAGAGCATGTCCGCTGTAATATGGCGATCCAGTTATCCCACGCAGGCTCGGCTGATGCGAATCGCCATAAATAAGGTATTTGGGGGTGATTTGGAGTTTTGGTGGGAGGTAGGTAAGCTGAGAGGATCTCGATTCGTATTTATGGAAAGCTCAGAACTCTGGCTGGATATTCAGAAGGATAGTGTCCGAACCATAGACAATTCGCAAAGCCAAAACTCCGGGGAGATGGGGAGATGGACGGTGACGGGAGTTTAAATCCAGAAGGTTTCGAGTTATATTAATAATAACTATAATACCCTAAATAACTATCGCTGAAAAATCTCAAAACGAGTGTCTCAGCTCACGCAATGAGAATTGATCAGCCAGGCAAGATCCAGCACAACTAGTCTCGTGTTAGCGGCGTATAGAGTATAGTATAGAGCCCGACCACGGGCGGACATGGAGGTTTTTGAGTTGCTGGTCTGTATTTACAGAGTAGATAGCCTTGAAATATCGAGAACTCGCGATGCTATTCATATTATTACGAATTGAACTCGGTAGAACCTCCGCCTTGGTGATTTGTAGCTCACTATCAGAGAACGAACTGGCTTACGAACTGCCCACTGCGAGGGGTAACTAGCTAGTTATTCATTAAATATTGCACCCAGGACCCCCTATATAGTTAATGTCTAGTTATACGAGAATGCTACCCATGCGACTCTTTTGGCGCTCAACACGGACAAGAAGCCTGGAGAAGCCCAATTATTCAACTAGAAGAAATTTACTATTTCTTGAGAACCTTTTCATGTTCGTCCTCATCTACAGCGTAATATTGATTTATTGATTCATCCTTGTTGATCAAAAGTTTAGGGCTGATCGGTTTGGATAAAGTTAACTCTATGGATATATTTAAGGTTGTTATTGCAATGCTCTAATTGGCTGATCTCGATTGCTTATTTTCTGTTGCTCACTTCCTTTTTGGGTAAGACCCGTGACCCTCGGCATAACCTTCCCTTCTTGGGAAGTTTATAAAAGGAGTAATTTTACCCGGCCGCCAATTTTTATTTTTATTTTTATTTTTTATTTCTTTTTTTTTTTTTTTGGTATGCGATATCAATGTGGGGAAGGGAGAACTACAGCGTAATGTAATAACTAATAGCTGTCTTTGACTAACAAAATAGCTTCACACAGCGTTGGGTTATTTGCTTGTGTGTTGTGGATTCCTGGTGCCAGATTGTCCCACCAATGAATTGAAATTTGCGTGACTTCAAGCAAGCAAGTTCGGCCGCCCTGCGTTCCCCTCCTCCAAAGCGCCAGCGCCAGCGCCCTCACGTTTTGTTCCGTCGGAGCCATGCCACGGAAAGCAATCGATTCCAGGATTACCTCCTTGATTCGAAATGGAATACAGGAGAAGAAGAGAAGCTTTTTCGTGGTCGTTGGAGACCGCGCCAAAGATGTCATCGTCCACCTCCACCATATAATGTCGAGCGTCGACGTTAAACAAAACAAGTCGGTTCTATGGGCATATAAGAAGGATCTGCTTGGATTCACTAGCCACCGAAAGAAGCGCGAGGCAAAGATCAAGAAAGAAATCAAGAGAGGGATACGAGACCCAAATACAGAGGACCCTTTCGAACTGTTCGTAACCCTACAGCAAATTCGCTATGTTTATTACAAGGAGACAGACAAAATTTTGGGAAATACCTATGGGATGTGTGTGCTGCAGGACTTTGAGGCACTTACGCCTAATTTATTGGCGCGGACTATTGAAACAGTTGAAGGTGGGGGACTTGTCATACTGTTGTTGAAGGGAATGAAGAGCTTAAAACAGCTGTACACCCTCTCGATGGATGTCCATTCCAGATACCGAACTGAAGCCCATGACGATGTTGTGGCACGGTTTAACGAACGTTTTATCCTTTCACTTGGAAGCTGCAAATCTTGCTTGGTAATAGATGATGAGCTTAATGTCCTTCCAATTTCTGGCGGCAAATACGTGGAACCGCTCCCTCCAGCTGACCCAAGCGACGAGTCTACCGACCCAACGAAAAAGGAACTAAAGGAGATCAAGGATAAACTGGCAGATACACAACCTGTAGGGTCCTTAGTCACTTTGGCGAAGACGGTAGACCAGGCGAAAGCTCTCCTCACATTTGTTGATGCCATCGCAGAAAAGACCCTGCGAAATACTGTCACCCTGACTGCTGCCCGTGGCCGTGGAAAATCTGCTGCTCTTGGTGTTGCCATCGCTGCAGCCATCGCATACGGCTATAGCAATATATTCATTACCTCTCCAAGCCCGGAGAATTTGAAAACTCTGTTTGAATTTGTCTTCAAGGGGTTTGATGCGCTGGGTTACTTGGATCATGTTGATTATACAATTCTTCAATCAACGAACCCGGATTTCAATAAAGCCATTGTGCGCGTTAACGTCCACCGCCAACACAGGCAAACAATCCAGTACATCCAGCCCCAAGATGCCTTTGCGCTTGGACAGGCAGAACTTCTGGTAATTGATGAGGCGGCTGCCATACCGCTGCCGCTAGTACGAAAGTTAATGGGCCCATATTTGGTATTCATGGCGTCCACCATCAACGGATATGAAGGCACAGGCAGATCCCTATCTTTGAAATTAATCCAACAGCTTCGAGAGCAATCGAGAGGTGGAGCTAAGAGTGGGGATGATACCGACATCGTTGACCGGGCGGCAGGAAAGTCCGTGAAGCATGGAGAGAAAAATTTCTCAGGCGGCCGGTCACTGCGAGAAATCACTCTTTCAGAACCGATTCGATACGCGCCTGGAGATTTCGTGGAAAAGTGGATGAATAAACTTCTCTGCCTTGATGCAACCCTCCCCAAGTCCAAAGCGAATACTCAGGGATGTCCTCACCCATCTCAATGCGAACTTCTTCACGTTAACCGTGACGTCCTGTTCTCGTTCCACCCGCTCCCCGAAAAGCTTTTGCAGCAGATGATGGCCCTGTACGTCGCTAGCCACTATAAAAATTCGCCAAATGATCTTCAGCTCATGAGCGACGCGCCCGCGCATCAACTATTTGTGCTGGTCCCGCCTACTTATCCCAACAAAGTTCCAGAACCACTCTGCGTAATCCAAGTGGCTTTAGAAGGTCGGATAAGCAAGCAGAGCGTTTTGCATGGTCTCAGCCGTGGACAACGAGCTGGAGGAGATTTAATACCTTGGCTTGTTAGTCAACAATTCCAAGACGAGGAATTTGCGGGACTTTCAGGGGCGAGAATCGTGCGGATAGCTACGAATCCAGATTACCTGGGCATGGGATACGGCTCGCGTGCCCTCGAGCTCCTTACTGATTTCTTCGAGGGAAAGTTTGCAAACCTATCAGAGGAAGATAATTACCCATCCGACGAATTGGTTAGAGTAACAGACGAAGAATTGGCAAATTCAAGCCTTCTGGATGATAATATTCGTATCCGAGATATACATTCCATGCCACCCCTCTTTGCAAGACTTAACGAGCGGCGCCCCGACGCTCTTGACTACCTTGGTGTTAGTTATGGTCTGACCCCTCCGCTTCACAAGTTTTGGAAACGTTCCCGCTTCGCTCCAGTGTATCTCCGACAAACCCCCAATGACCTAACCGGCGAACACTCCTGTGTCATGCTCCGCACCCTATCCACAGGGAGTAACGACACAAGCTGGCTTGGAGCCTACGCGCGTGACTTCCACAAACGTTTTCATGCCCTGCTATCGTACCAATTCCGCGACTTCCCATCCGTTCTATCGCTCAGCATCGGCGAATCTGCCAATGCAGTTTCAAAATCCGCCCCATCCTTCAAACCTTCCACTCTAACGAAGGCAGATTTGGACGCCGCATTTTCGCCCTTTGACCTAAAGCGTCTAGACAGCTATGCAAACAATCTACTCGATTATCACGTTATCCTCGACATGGTTCCCACGATCGCAGACTTTTATTTCTCCGGTCGTCTGAGCGGCGGCGTGAAGCTTTCCGGCGTCCAAAAATCAATCCTGCTAGCTATTGGCCTGCAGCGAAAGTCCTTTGACGATCTCGAGAAGGAAATCAAAGTAGCCGCTTCGCAGCTGATGGCTATGTTCATAAAGATTATACGGAAAGTTTCTTCCCATTTTAGGACTCTTGTCGAAGGCGCTGTAGCCGAGACACTGCCGCCTGCAGATATTGGCGTTGCTCCTAAGGATGCCACTGGAGTACATGACGATGAAATCATTGATGATCGATTCCGGCCTTTAGAAGTTGGCCTTGATGAGGAGCTACGAGAGGGTGGACAGGAGGTCAACAAAGAGCTGAGGGAAAAGCAAAGAGCCCTTATCGACGCGTTACCACTGGACCAGTAAGTTTTCATATTAACTTTTCCCCTACTTTATTCATTTCAAGATCAATTTACCCTGATATAACTAACCAGCCCTCTTTTCTTGTCGTTTAGGTACGAAATCTCCAATGGAGCCGCTGCCTGGGAAGACGCAGAAAAACAGGTGCGCACCTCTGTCAGCAAGAACGGCAGTATTCCAACAGTGAGCATCAAGTCATCAAAGCCTCTGAAGCGCAAGGCTGGTGAGTCTGCTAGGGAGATATACAATCAGGAAATCGAAAGTAAACGGGAGAAGAAGATTAAGAAGGGGACAGAGAGTAGAAAGAAGTAAAGTGAGAGAGATGAGTTTTTTACTCTGTTTTTTTTTCTTTTCTTCTTTTCTTACTGTCTTGTTATAATTACCCCTTCTTTTATTTTTTATTTTATTTTTTTTTTTGCAATTTAGATATATATTTTTGTTTATGTAATAAGGTAGAAGGTAATTTTTTTTCACTTTTCTGAAAATTAAGTTAAATTTGAGATAATTTTTATACTTTTATTTGTTCTTTTGCTGTTCTATATATTGTTAACATGTATTAATGTATTTATTTAATGTTATTTTATAATAGGCAATTCATATTCTGAATTTTTTACTTCAAAATAAAAATTTGTTATTAAATGAAATAAATATATTCTTTTTCTTTTAAAACTTCAACAGCTTAAGAAATTATATGTAAGAAATTCCGCTTCTTACAGATTCTTTACTACTATTTCTATCTCTTGTGTAATTAATAGAGTTAGTGACTCTTGACTATATATAACTATATAGACTGAAGTTTATAATTACTATTTATAACTTAAATTAAATACTATTATATATTTAATCTCTATATTTATCTTTTTATTATAAATACTTCTAGTAGCTAATAGTATATATTATATTAAGCTGTAAATATCTGAATAATTATCTATAAGTATTTATTCTTATATTTCAAGCTCTGTCAGTCAGAAATCATCTATTATAACTGAAAGAACTAGAAACTTATATACTTCAATCTCTATAAACTCTACTGTAAACACTCAGAAATAGCTATCTAAATCATAAATAACTTCTATAAAAGAAGTCTTAGAGAACTTATTAATTACTTATAAAATATTATTCTTTATATCTATAATAGAGAAACTCATTAAACTTATAAATAAATCAATCTCAGTGAAGAATATTCTTGAGCATTTTCTACAGAATTAAGTTATTTTTTTTATAAGAAATACTTACTATCTATAAACACTGTTAAACTGAGTCTCTAAATATAATCTTCAGAGATACTTATAAACTGAAAAGAAACTTTCTTAAGCTGTAATTACTTAAAACTATCTATTAAATTATAATTTATAAAAGCTTTTATAAGTTATCTTTGAAATTAACTTATAAGTTAGACTGTGTAATATAAAAGATAAAGAGATTATTATTTATATAAAAATAAATCTTTACTATATTAAAGTTAAGAATTAACTGCCCCGGTGGCTGAATGGTTAATGCGGCCACCCGGTAGTGCCTTGACGTGGGAAACCAAGGCGTGTGGGTTCGAAACCCGCAGAGAATACATTAAATCCGAAACTCAAGCATCTCAGGTTTCTAATAAATACAGAGATGTACAAATCACTTCAATAAAATTGCTCTATGTTCCTGGGCTGAGAAGTTATTATTGCATGTATCTAATTGTCACTTCTTTGTATTTCCTATATTCTTGTTATCTTGACATGAATCTCAACACCTGTATTTCCTTCTGTATAATCAACACTTAGCCTGTATTTAACATTATGCAAGGACTCATCATAAGCTCCGCTTGTATATGAGTATAATGAAAGAATAATAATAATAATAATAGTTAAGAATTAACTGAATTATTTAGAGAATAATTATAAGAGATCTTACTAATCAGTTTTTAAAATCTATTTAAAGAATAAGTTAAGAGACTCTATAAGTTAAACAGAGAATATTGAAATTATAATTATTAATATTAGAAAAAGATATAAGAAATCTGATAAAGATTACTTACAGTACTTTATAAAATTATAATATAAATTGAAATCTGTGAAAATAGAGCTCTGAAACAAGAGCTGAATAATAATATTTATAAAGAGACTTGTGACAGACTGTGTCTAATCAATTATATAGACTATTCTGTTACACTTTATAGATTCTTCTGCTTCACTTCATAGATTCTTTCACTTCACTCTTGAACATGTACACTCTGATTCTCAGTCATTCTCAATTACTGATTCTCAGCTATTATAAATGTCTATAGATTCTTCTACTCTGAAGCTTCACTGTGTATATTATTATATACATGTATAAATATCTGCTCTAATCACTGATTTCTATACTTTCTCTTTCTTTTCTTCTCTAACATTTTTCTCTTTGTTATATAAGATCTATTAATATCATATCAATCTATTCAGTATAGGTCTCTTATACTAGAAAAATGTTCATTGTCTTCTTATTAGAAATTATTATTCATACATCATCTTCTCACTAGAAATGATTATTTATTGAGAGATATTTAAACATGTAATAACATGTAAGAAATAGAGAAACAGTTAAATAGTTAAGCAGATACTGAGTTTTTAGATAGAAGCTTACTCATCAGTCACTCTGACTCTGTAACAAGATCTTATAAAGAGAGTAAGATTTTATAAGAGAATATCAGTGAAAGATCTGAGAGTTCTGATACTCAGATATATAAGAATATGATTACACTTCTTCAGATTTCACAGATATTATACATCTGATAAAATGATATAATTATGTCTAATAATAATATGAAAGAACTCTCAAGCACAAGTATAGAGATAATATCACAGTGACTCTGAGTAATGTTGAAACTATAATGATAATAAATAGCTGATATGCATGCAACTCAACAATGTTAATATGAAGAGATTCAATGATTATCACAACAAGAAACTCATGCAATTTCAACATCTACAAAATCAAGTACAAAAGCACTGAAAGAACACTTAGATACTTTTATATATTTTCATACTTCTGATCTCACTCTCTACTCATCATGAAGAATGAAAATGCTTGCAAAACTGAGTGTAGATGAAGATGCTATCAGTTTACTAATCAATCAAGATTGATATATTAATGAATGATTGAAGAATTGTGTGAAACAGAAGTTTCATTCATGAATGAAAGCATGTGAACCAGCATTGCAAATGCCTGATAATATTATGAAATATCTTGATATTCTGTTCTGAGACACTGTTATGTAACAGAAAGTATTAGATTGATTACAGAGTGTTTGATAGAGAAATACTTCTCTTACAACATTTATTTCTGACTTCAACATCAAGATTCTAGAAGCAGATAATCAATCTTGAAAGAATTGAATAAAGATTAGCATGCTTAAGAAGACATTGACTTTTAAACTCTTACAGACTCTTATAAGTGTAAATAAAGACTTCACTTATAAAGACTTCTGCACATAGCTTCAGACATTGAATAACTGTCTTATCAAGCTCAAGAGTATACAGAATAGTAGTAGAAGATGTTACATCTCAGCAACTCATACATCTGTGCTAAAGAACAGCAATGATACAGATGTCATGAACTGAATAGATTCAAATATCTATATATAAGCAAGAGTTTCTGCTGTTTGAACAGGCTTCTGAGTCTCTGAGATCACTTCTGAAGAAGTCACTGATTAATGTCAATATAAAGTGTGCATCAACTGTAACTGATCAGAATACATTGCTTTTAACTGCTGATTAGCCTATATATATTCTCACTTAAAGAATGAATCAGTGTCTGTCTGCATCAATCATATTGCAGTGAAGAAAGATTCTGAAGATAACTATAAGAATGTCTCAGTGAAACAGGGAAAAGATTAACTTCTATTCAAATTTGTAAACAGAAGCTTGAAGAGATTGAATAACAATAATTTAAAGAGAAAATAACAATGAATGTGATTCTTGTATCTACTGTGATTGATAATATGTATAATATGAAAGCTATGATAGACAGTGATCTATATCACTATACAATGATAAAATCTTCAGTTATAAAATATTATAATCTTCAGTGTATCTCTTTATTAAAATTCTGACTTCTCACAGAATTTGATGATCTGAAAGATGTTTGTATCTATTATATAATGAAACTAAACATAGATGTGAGAGAATATCAATGTGAAAATGTCTATGCATATGAAGTTGATAATTTTAATTATAATCTTATATTAGAACTTGTCTGACTATCTGAATAAGACATCTTACTGAATGCTTGAAACAGAAGCTTGATATTCTCTAATAATAATAGAATTCATGAAGATAATATTCACAAGACTATGAATCTTACACAGATCTCTGTCAATACTTATAAAATACTCTGAAAAAGAAGTCATTATCAAAATCACTGACAGAGTCACTAATAAGTTCACTGATAGTAGAATTATATATTAATCTATTTCATCAGTCTGACTAATATTAAAAAGATCTTAGAAAAGTTATTCTATACTATAATAACAGATTCTTGCACAAAACTCTCTCAATAATATCATGAATATCTAGATATCTTTTGACAAGATAACATTATAAATATATCTTCTTTACAAGGCTCAGAAGTGAATCACAGTATCAAGTTAGAAAAGAAGAATGATGAGAACTCTGAGTTACTATGAGACTCTCTTTATAATATGTCTCAAGATGAACTCCTTCTTCTTTGAAAGACACTCAATAATCTGTTGAATAAGAAATTCATATATATTAGTAACTCTTTCACTGCAGCTTCTATTCTCTTTGCAAAGAAGTCAGATGAAGAACTCTGATTCTGTATGAACTACTGTAATCTGAATAGATTGATAAAGAAAGATTATTATCTCTTATCTCTTATCAATGAAACCCTAGCATGTATTAGACAAGCTCAATGATTTACAAAGCTAGATATCATCACTGTGTTTCATAAGATTTGTATTACTGAAGAAGATGAATGACTTACAGCATTTTAAACACATTATAATCTCTTTGAATAAATAGTCACACTCTTTAAACTGACTATCACTCTCAGTATATTTCAGAAGTATATCAACTGAGTCATACTATAACAGCTCTACTATACACAACCGCTTCACCACGAACTCGCTCGATTTTTCGAATAAGAACCCGCCGATAGATCCATCGAAAAGCCCTCGATCATATGAGCATTTTGACCCCATCGCCTACCGCATACCCCGTGTGGTGGTGGAGTTATCCAGCCAAATGTGAACCAGACATTGTTTGAAACTGCTGTGTGGGATTATCCCCCATTCTCCCCTATCACACCACAACCCCGGGCCAAATTGCCATACAAATTGTAAGGTGAAGAGACCTAGCCATATGCACCAATCTTCTCAATTTTAGAAGATCCCTGATCTGTAGTTGTGAAGATATCTGAGGAGTGACCTCTGTGAAAACCCTGTCCATCTTTGATGTTTCAAAACACTAACATCAAGTCTCACCCTCGTACCGCCCTTTCTAATCTGGCCCATTCTCAGCAGAAAAATACAAAAAGATATCTCAGTGATAATATCAAGCATATAATTAATGATCACTTCTGAAGTGCAATCTCTGCAGTCTGTCTTCAGTGTATCTAGACATTAATACCAAGTCTCACCCTTGTACCACTCCTCTCAATCTGGCTCATCCTCAGCAGAAAAGTACAAAAAGATACCTCAGTAACTGTATTTAATACATAATCAGCAGATATAACAACTATAAAATCAGTATATTTCAAGATCTGACTGAGCCTTTAATCTCTGCATAGTGAGATATATTAAATCTAGTTTTAATATCTCAATATTCAATAGATTCTGCAAGAAATTGAGAACAGCAATACTAGATTTCTATTAAATTTAAGAATTAACTCTATATTAATATAATCATTGATAAAGTCTTCTATTTTAAGATATAAATAATCAGTTCCTCTACATCTCACTGATAATATTTATATTATTATATAGAAATAGACTTATATTCTCTATAATATCAAGACTCTGAAGAGGAAAAGTCTTGATAGAAAGTATATAGTAGTATATATCTTAGCAGTTTCTATCTCATTCTTCTACAGTAGTTAATGTAAAAAAAAAAAGATCTTAGAAATAGTTTTTTACTTCTCTTAAAAAAGTAAGATGTTTTTCTCTGAATATTATATAATATTCTTATAAAGAATTAAAAACAGAGCTGTTTTCTATCATAATTTCATATTCTTTTAAGTAAGAATTACTTTTTCAGTGACTGAAGAGCTTTTATTAATACTTAATTCTTTTTTACACTCTTTATTAACTGATTTGAGTTGTATACTTGTTGTATGAGAAGAATTGAATGATTTAGAATAAAATTAAATAGTTTTAATCAATTTCTCTGCAAAAAATTAATTTATTTTTTATCAGTTTTTCTCTTAAAAACTGTAATATTATCTGATTTATTATTAATTAATATTATACTTTTTCTCACTGTATTTTAAGAAAGAGATTGTAAAGATTTTATTAATTTATCTTAAAAATCAATTTTAGTTTATTAGATTCTCTTCAAAAATCTAATCTAGTTACTGAACTAGTGTGAAAGAAATCAGATGTTTTATACACAAAAGTCTTTTATTCTTCTTTTGAAACAGTCTGATCAACTTTTTAAAAGAGTTCAATACATATTTTAATTGAAACAGTCTGATCAACTTTTCATTAAGTGAGAATAATGAGTTCAAAAATACACTCAGTTGATATGAAAAAAGATGCTTTCTCAAATACTATTCCAGAGATTGAAATTCTGAAGAGAAGAAAGAAAGAAGAAATAGAGAAACAACAAGTTCTTGAAATACAGAAACTTGAAAAAGTAAGTAAGATTCTTGAAAAGTAGTATCTGAGTGAGATAAATAAAGAAGTTCTGTTAATTCTTCACACTCAGACTAGATAACTACAGAAGATGATCAAGTTCAAACTTAGAATTTCAAACACAGTTTAAAAAATATTGAAAATTTCTAGTATAATCACTGACTTCTTATCTTACTTATCTTTCTTCTTTTCTACTTTTTCTTCTTCTTTGAATCAGAAGAAAATATATACTCAAGCAGCTGAATCTGCTATCTCTAAATCTACTATCTTAAAATATGCTCAAAATCCTGAGAAAACTGAGAAGAATAATACTCATACTTCTATTGATAGAAAAGTGAAGAAAAAAATACAAAAGAAGAAAAACTTTCAAATCTTCAGAAATAGAAGACTTATTCTCAAAATCTCAAATCAGAATATCTTGTAAAGAAACAAGCTAAACTCAAATCTTATTTTCAGAATCAGAAATAAAATTAATCAGCAGTTCTTTTCTCAGTTAATAACTGATATTAAAGTTTAAAAATCAGTTATAGCTTCAATTGAGTCATTCTTCTTTGAAAACTCTATCATTCTGACTACAATGTCTGAATTCAGTGCAGAATTTCTTATTCAGAATGAGAATCTCTGAAAATCAGTAGTAGAATCTTTGTTAAATACAATAATTCTATCTGAGAGAGATGAAAAGTGAGATAAATTTATTCTTCATAATATTTCAGTTGAAATTTTTGACTGTGAAGAAGAAATACTACTTCTCAAAAATGAATTAGAAGAATATAACTCTATTCAACTGAGAAAAGAGTCTGTATAACTAAATTCAATTGAGTTCAGATAAAGTAGAAGAAATGTCTCTGTTTTAGTATATACAAGAACACTTGAACAGTTAAACTGGCTGCCGGGACCATGAATTTCACATTTGATCCCATTTGGTCTGGTCTCATACATTTCTTGGCGTGAATCCCGCTGGGACTGACTATGAAAAAAACAGGTAAAGTGACTATCTATCAGATCTTAAAATGAAATCATGACTTGAAAATAATGAGAAAGTGGTCCCATTTGGTCCCATTTAGTTCCATTCTTGGCATAAAGTTACTATTTTTAGACATTTTAAGGTTTTTTTAGACTATTTTTAATTTTTTAAAAAGTAACGCTTTTTGGTAATGCTCAAATGAGATTTAAAGTCATTTAAAGCAATAAAAATAATTTAAATTGAGAAGTGGAAATCATGGTCTCATTTGAAAAATGTGACAAGAGTAGACAGTAAGTCTCACTGAGACAGTATGGGACTACTATCTAATGTTAAAACCGTGTAATGGGATCAGTCGAATTGATAATGAGACTATCAAAAAATCTAGTCCTGGTCTCAGACACGGTCACACGGTCAGTCTATGAACAGTCAAAGATCTCTGAAGTAAGAGTAGCAGATTTGAAAATGAGAGTTCATGAATACAAAGACTCAAGAATGAATCTCAAAGCTCAAACACAGTGTTCAAACTGTCAAAGATATGAACACTTTGCAATCTTTTATTTCAGAGACTCAAAATGTGCATTCTATATCAGAGATTATAAAACTAGTGAGCATAAATGTGAAACATGCTCAAAAAGAGATGAAATATATTAATATACTTCACTTAAATGCTTTAATTGTAAAGAAAAACATGCATCTAGCTCAAAAGAATGTATATTTACTTCAAGAACTCAAAAGAACTGAAGAAAAGATGAAGCTCAAAGCAAATCTAGAACTGAAGAGAATAGTTAAGTCAGTAAACTCACAACTGTAAGCTTAAAAAGAAGAAACTCTTAACTATCTAAATCTTCAAACTTCAATTCTTCAGCTAAATGTAAACAGAATTTGAATTCTCAAACTTCTATTAAGATTAGAGAATTGAGAAATAACTCTGATGATAAACTAGATATAATGCAAGCAGTTGAGATTTCTACTTTTCAGAATAATTATAATCTACTATCTGATAATAGTAATTAGATTCTACTCTACTCTCTTTTAGTATGAATATACAATAAAAACAATAAAAAAAGTTTAAAAACTCTTCAAAAATCACATTTATTTAAAATAATGTAAGTAGAAACTCAAATTGCATTTATTCTTATCTTTAAATTGTATTTGAATAAAAAGTTGATTTTATACTGCTTCAGGAGCTGAATTTTGATGCTGAGTAAAAATATGTCATTTCTCATTTAAGCTACTACTGCTTTTTATCTCAAAAGTCTGAGATAAAGTCAAGAGTAATGATCTATAGAAGAAAGAAATCAAGATATCAATTTAATCTAAGATTTGATATTATGTCTGACCCTGATATTCTGATGAGTGATATTATAGATAAAGAGAATAAGTTTGATACTATACAGTTTATAAATATCTATAATAAAAAGTCATTGAAGAAAAATAATAATATCTGAATAATTAATAGAGAATTTCTGAACATAACTTTATCAAGAAACTGTATAATTATAGAAGATTTTAATGCACATCTAGACTGACCGTGTGACCGTGTCTGAGACCAGAATCAAACTTTACAGTTGTCACATTGCCTAAAAGCATTACTTCTGATCATGATTTGTATTCATTACATTGATCTCAAATCCTGTTATTTCAAATATTAAAGATCTCAGATTCACTTTTCAAATAAAAATCTAGTTTCAGATAAAGAATATGTTTGAATTCTTAGTCACATTTTCATTCTGATCTCATTATTGAAAATGGCATTAAATGAGACTATGAAATCATTTCTCACTTACATAATATTATAATATAGTGCTCATTTGTTGAAAATTCAACAGAGAGTGTTATTAAATATTATTACTTTTCTGAACACAGATCATAATCAATATCATTTTAATTAAAAAAAAAATGTACTATACAAAAAATAACAAAAAAATAAAAAATAAAATAACAAGAAAAAATCAAAACAAAAAAAAAAAAAAACAAAAAAAGAGAAAGAAAAAAAGAAGAGAAAGAAAAAAAGAGATAGAAAGAGAAAGAAAAATAAAAAAAAAAGAAAAGAAAAAGAAAAAAACAAAAAATAAAAATAAAAAAAAATCAAGATTACAGAGCTGCAGCATTCTCAAAATACTCACTTCTCAGAGTCTTTACAATATTCATTATTAACTGTGTATCTCTCACAGTGAGAGTAACACAGCTGTGATAAGTCATTGTCTTAACATCATCTAACAAATAATCAGTATATATCTATATAAATGTGAATAATTAGAAAATATACACTTAAAAAGTGTGATCAGGGTGAACTCTGCTGTTACTTGAATGACATTAAGAACAGAATGCTGAAATTGATGATTTCTCTCATTGATTTCATGAACAAGACATGTGAAGATGGCCTTGAGAAATATAAGATTTTCAGACTTCTGATAGAAATGAATCTCATAGAGAGACTCTATTTTCATCATATCAGAGACTGAGTATTATTAAAAAGTGTTACTTCAATACATATACACTTACTACAGTGATTCACTCTCTGCACACATAGCTGAGAGTTGCAGCTTTTTCACACTGCACAGCTCTCTCTGAGATGCTGCTGCTGGTTTGCAACTCATGCAGTCTCTCAGTTCAGCATGTGCTGTGTATATACAGCCCTGCATGCTGAAGCTGTGTTGATCATTATGGCCTGATGTGATACTTGCTTTTCACGGGCCATGTTTTGTTTGATTGAGGGGGGGGAAGAGGGATGTGACTGCTGTTTTATTTGAGAGAGAGTGAGTAATTGAATCTGTAGAAGATAGGAGATAATTTGATTTCTTCTGCATTTGAAATTTGATTAGTCTATACTCTTCAATTTGAGGATTTCTGAGAGTGTTTTAATAGTTTTCATATCAGCTTGAAATTAGTGATTGATTGAATAAGAGAAAAGAGAGAAGAAAGAAATGAGGATAACTTATCTTTATAATATAAAAACAGAGAATTGTTGCAATCATTTATTCTAGTAACAAAGATCTGTTTTCTGCATGTATCTCTGATACAGATTATATGATAACTGTATACAAAGAATATCAACAGTGCATGCATTGAATGAAGATAATATTGCTATACAACACTGTAGCTGTTTCTGTACATTGCTGAAAGCTGTTAATATTTTCTTTAAGTCTCTTTATATTTGATAAGTCAGTAATATATTTCAATGCACTCTTTCTTTCATCATCATCATCATCATCATTATCATTATCATTATTATTATTATCACTATTGTCACTATCATCACTACTATTATCATTATCATCATCATCATCATCATCATTATCATTATCATTATTATCATATCATTTCTGACTGTCTCTTCTGCCTTCACCTCTCTTTAACACTCACTGAAATTAATCATGTCATTCTTCTTCAAATATTCTGCAGTCCTGCGGACTACTAAGACACATGAGTGCTGTCACAGATTGAAGAAAGAGAAGAAGAAGATATTCAAGTAAGAAGAGACAGATTATAAGACATATTATAATGCCTTGAAGAGACTCTGTAAGAGAGTAGAATGATAACAATTTTAAGTAACACTTCTGATAGATTTAGACTGAACTAAGTATAGGAATAATGCAGATGACACTGCCTGTGAGAGATTGAAGAAGAAGACAGTGAAGAGTCTCATGCAGCAGCAGTGAGATCAGAAGAAGTTCTGAGAATAATTTAAGACTAAGATGAAGAGAGAGAGAGAGAAGAAGAGTGTTACTGTAAATAAGCAGTGATAGAAGAAGATTAAGAAGATATTAAAATAGAAGATAAAGAAGTTAAAACTGATAAGTTTTTTATTTATTGAGAGATAATAATTTTTGATAACACTTCTGTTCTCTAATTGATTAGCAGAAGCTGATAGAGAAGAAGGGAATTGAGGCCTTGTTCAGATCTTGAATGTGCTTTATGATTCAGAATATTAAGAAGACAGCTCTGCTCTCTGAGCATGTCAATCTGCTTGTCACTGAGATGAAACCCGAGACAGCAGACTAGAAAATGCGGGATTTTAAGGCACAGATTAACCTGACTGAGAGGAAGCAGTGAAAACTCTTCTCTGAGAAGACAGCAGAGAGAGATTTTGAAATGATTATCATCTCAGATGAGAAGAAGAAGAAGAAGAAGAAGAATGAGAAGTGAATTATGAAGAATGATAAGAAGAATGAGAAAGAGAAGAAAGATGATGAGTAGAAAAAGTTTTTTTCTTTTTATATTAGTTAATTGTAAGTTCATAATTATTAATAATTGAAATTAATTTTGAGTTTTTAAAAATTATTGTACAAGTTGTAATCAAGTCAGAAACAATATATATATATATATATATATTTAACTATCATGATTCACAAATCACTATAATATATAAGTATCAACATTTTTTCAACATTGATATTCATAATATTAATATATTTTTAATAATATTATCTGATAATGTAATTTAGTAACACTCTCTTTTACAATATTAATATATTTCAAGAAATATAACAGAGATTAATCAAGATTGTTTATTTACTTTTATACATTGATAATATTCAATCTGAGTTAGTACTAAAATTATAACTAAGCTAAGAAATAAGATTATTTTCTCTTATATTAATTCTTCTTACACACATCAGTGATCAGTTATTGAAAATAAATTATCATCTTTCTTAAATTATTATTATATCTTCTGAATTCACTTCTTTCACTTCTTTTACTTCTATTGAAGATTTATAAACTCTTTAAGAAATCACTGTGAATTACAAAGTCTATATTATTTACAATTCAATACAGAATGCTCTCTTTCAATTATAATGAATAATCACTTCATTCTTCACATCTGATTTCAGGTCATGAAATTTATGAAAAACTCAACACAAATATTGAGATGAACTATGGAATAATTATCAACAGATTGCATTGCAGATTACTGAAGAGTCATCTCTCTGCTATAATCACTGTAACTTTATTCAGAAACATTCATCATAAACTGATTATAATTCTGAAGAAATTTTCTGACATCTGAAGTTATCAGAATGCAGATAATAAAAGAAAAATAATCAGAAAATTACTACTGAGCTGATAAGTTACTCTATCAGATAATGATTTTTAATAACATTAACTTTCTAATTTGAAGAAAATCATGTGAAAATAATCTTATATCAGTACTCTGATTTCACAACTCTTATCTGATAACTTCTGTGAATAATTACTTTGTATATGTATATCTCTGAATCTTTCTCATCAATCAATTGAAAACTCTGAATTCTGAACACTTCTTTAAATACTTAATTCAAATCTTCATATTTCACATTGATTCTGTCTTCAATTTAACCTTGAGATATACTACAAAGTTAATATGCAATATCTAGAATCATAGTTGAAGAATCATTGAAGAGTGTCTCTCACAGTGAATACATGAACTACTACAAACAATCTTGCATTTATTAGAGTTATATGTTATTACATTGATGAGAACTGAACTTATTAAGAGACATTAATTGAATTTGAATCATTGATCAGTAGTCATACTGAGAATTATATGACAGAGATATTAATAACTGTGATTAAAAATGACTATTGAGATATTAGTCTCAGTCTTCTTACAATTACAACTGATAATACTGTGAATAACTACACTATGATGAAGAGCTTGAAGTAAAAATTGACTTTGCATTTCTGAAATGATAAACAAGGTCATATTCTCTGCATTGCTCATGTGATTCAACTTGTGATGTAAACACTGATAAAGAATCTTAACATTGAGATGAAGAATAATGAGATGACTGATTCTTGAAATGAGAATGAGATGAAAGTGATTACTCAAGTAACTTTTGTATTCACTTTATAAAAGATAATGTTTTTTGATAACACTTTTTAATATTGCTTTTTGATAACACTTTTTGATAATACTACTGTTAATTTTGAATAGATTGACTAATAATTTAAATATCATAGATTTGAAACATTGCTAATGTGATTTGTATCTCTTCTAAATAACAATAATGATTTCATGATATTCAATAAATAAACAAATCAGTTATATCACTGAATATGATACAGAATGTTAGAATATGATGAAGTTCAATATATAAGATAACTGTTCAGACTCTTCAATTGCATCAGATAATTAATCATTGAGTGCAACACTCTAATCAGAAAAAGATTCAGATATTGAAACTTTCTGATATAAAGTGAACTTAGTTGAAATATGTGATTGATTTACTGTTTCAGTTTTATAAGATAATAAAGACAGTCTCAATCACTTGTACACCAATGCTGCAGTCAGTCTGATGAGTGTATAACAGTTTATTTACTTATCTTGAGAAGCAGTTGAATCACTCAAAAAGAAATTCAGTCTGAGATAATACTATAGTGCAGGCTATTGTTACTGTAAGGAATAAACTGGCATATTACTACAGCAAAATGAAACAATCTTTTGCAGAGTACTATGCTGTAGCAGCTCTACTAGATTTCTTCTGTTAAGTTAACATCTACACTTCTCAAGATTGAACAGAGAAGAAATGAGACTCATATGTCAAATTAGTCTGAGACTACTACAATGCCAACTATCAGAGATTTGAATGAGCAGATGTTTGAGATGTGAAGACAGTGAAATACAATTCTCTAATAAGTAACAATCTTTGATAACACTTCATATCATATAAAACTATAATACTAACTTTGAAACAGAACTTGTATACATTGATTGCAACTGAAAATCAGGTAAAACTACATGCTTATAAAACTGAATTTGATCACTATCTTCAAGATAATCTGATAAATTTACACATCAAATCAATTCTAGAGTTATAAAAAATTGTTGAGAGTACATATTCAACTATTACACTGATGATATATGATATTCTGACAATTTCATTGACAGAGGTGAGAATGAAGTGAAAGTTTAACTCAAGTTGAGATATTTATCACTATCACTGAAGACAATTACAAGAAGAAACAATCAAGAAACTCATGATTGTAAAACATGAAATTATCAGACAGTTTAATACCTCTGATCACAGTATATCAGAGAAGTGTAGTTTTCATGAGAAAGTGAAGAATAAACTTGCACAAGAATGTATTTAGTTGTTTCATGAGTGTTATTAATAATTGTTACCAAATTCTGATTATATAAGTAATCACTGAATGAACTGAATGAGACTGATTTTAATCTTCAGTCTCAGTCTCATTCTGATTTTGAAAGAATGATCATCTTTCACAGTTTATTCTGAAAAATTACTCTCATTTCACTGTTCTTGAATTAAATCTGGTCATTTTTCACACTATTTCTCTCAGAAATGGTTCATTTTCAGATTTTTTTGAGGCTTGGTTCTGGTGGGACTCACGCCAAGAAATGTATGAAACCAGACCAAATGAGATCAAATGTGAAATTCATGGTCCCAGCGGCCAGTCTATGCACATCATCTCTGATGAAATTCAGAATATAAAAGAGCAGTAAGAGCTGATAACCTGATTGAATAAATCTTTGAATATTTAATAGATTTAGTTAATAAGTCTGATCAACAAACATTCTTTAGAAAAGATATGAAACAGAAATCTATTATAGATCTAATCTTCATATTATA
Source organism: Blastomyces dermatitidis ER-3 (assembly GCF_000003525.1). Taxonomy (NCBI): domain Eukaryota; kingdom Fungi; phylum Ascomycota; class Eurotiomycetes; order Onygenales; family Ajellomycetaceae; genus Blastomyces; species Blastomyces dermatitidis. Next base: position 1,075,696 of record NW_025544775.1, read on the forward strand.
AAATCTAATAGAAAAAAGACTTGTAAACTGATTTATTGATTCAAATGAGATATCAGAATCAGATCATGAGATTATTCAATTTAATATTAAACTGATTGAGAAATAAATAAGTGAAAATCCTCTTCTCTCTAATCAGTTTAACTTTGAAAAAGCTGACTGAAAGACAGTTAAAGAAAGTATAAAACTGTTAAAATCTGAAAGACAGAGTAAGCTGTTTTAAAATCCTGATCAAGATATCTCAAATGAAATGCTTGAGAATAGAGTGAAGCTCATTACATTTATTATTCTAGTAAGTGTTAAAGATAATATTTCAAAGAGAAAGTCTTCTGAGTATTCAAAATCTTAATAAAATGAGAATATTATATCTAAAAGAAAACAATTGACTACTGCTAGAAGAGATTGAAAGAATGATATAATTTCTGATAAAGAGTTCAAAGCTGTCAGAAATGAATATTTTTCAGATATTAAAAAAGCTAAAACAGACTACTGAAATAAATTTCTTGAAGAAGTATAAGAAAAAGAAGTTTTTAAAGCTTTTAACTATACTAAAACAAGAAGTGTAGCAAAACTTTCAATCTTAGAATATGAGTTTCAGAATGAATCATATACAGCAAACTCTTTTAAGAAAAAATATCAAGCTTTTATAAGAACTCTCTTTCAAAACTCATCAGATTCAGATTCAGAGAAAGAGAATATATCACTTCTTAACTATATTAATGAAAATAACTGAGAATGGCCTAATCTTACTCAAGATGAATTAGAGTCAGCTATCTTCTCAAGTTCAGTTAAGACTGCTGCAGGGCCTGATTCAATTAATTACTTAATTATTCAAAATATATACTTCTACTTAAAGAATGAATATTTTAAACTCTTTTTCAATCTCTTGAAAAATGAATATTATTCTGAATGCTGAAGAGAAGTCATTGAAGTGATTCTTATAAAATCTAATAGAAAAACTTCAATTCTTAAGTCATATAGAGTAATATCTCTATTGAACTATCTAGAAAGAGTTTTAGAAAAGATAATAGCTACTCAACTATCTTTTATAAGCTCTATCAGTGATTCTCTTTTATTCAGTCAATAAATAAGAGATAGAAAACAGTGTTCTGTAATTGATACTGTTCTCTCAGTTATTCATGATATTCAAATAGCAAAGCATGAGAATCTGGTCTCAACTGCAGTTTTTATTGATATAAAAGAAGCATTTGATTATATTTCAAAGTCAAAGTTAATTCAGACATTGAAGATATTAAAACTGTTACTTTCACTAATAAAATGAGTTAACTGTTTTATATCTAAAAGAATTATACAACTTTTCTTTGATAAAATGAAATAAGACAAGACTGAGATAAAAATAGAAGTATCATAAGAATCTTCAATCTCACACATTTTATTTGTAATATACACTGTATATCTATTCAAAAATAGAAATATGAGAATAGTGTGATCTTTGAGTTATATGAATAATATTGATCTAGTCTACAGCTTAAAAACTATTAAAGAGAATTTAAAAGTGATTGAAGAAGCTGCAAAGAAAATCTTTATTAGAGTAGATATTAATTAAATTTAATTTAATATGAATAAAACTGAGTTGATTCATTTCTTTTCTAGATTCAATGAGAAAGAACTATCTCTAACTCTTTTAAATAGAGAGATTAAACTCAGTATAAATGTCAAATGATTAGAAGTATGATTAAACTTCAAGTTGATTTTTAAATATCACATTCAACAAAGAACTGTCAAGGCAGAAAGACTATTAAACAATATAATCAGACTATCAAATACAGAGAGAGGTCTATTCTTTCAGGCTATGAGACAGTTATATATAGCCTGTATTACATTAGTAGCTGATTATGAAGTTCAAGTTTAATAAAATAATCAAGAGAATTTCACTGAACTCTTTCAAAGTCTGCAAAACAGAGTCTTGAGAAAAATTCTGAGAGTATTCAAATCATCTTCTATTAAAGCAATGAAAATTAAAGCTTCAATTTCTTCTTCTACTATTAGATTTGAAAAGACCTGTATGAACTATATTCTGAGAGTTATAAAGATAAGCTTAAATTATATAATCAGAGAAAGAGTCTCTTCTTCATTTTCATTAATTAACTCTGAAAATGAACTGAATTGAAATAGATTTCTTAATTGAAATGAAAATAATTCTTTAAAGAAAATGTCTTCTCAACTGTATAGACTATACTGTCTGATTAAAAATAAATTTTCTTCTTTAAATATTGAAAAAGTTGATCATGAGAAGTTATTATTATTATTATTATTATTATTCTTCAATTATAGATGTATGCAGTCAGAGACTATGACATCTACCTGAGAACTTTTAGTTCTCAGGGTTTTTTCTATGTCTGTAAAGTTAACTATTATACATTCATCAATTTCAGATATGCAAAATCAGAAAATTCCAGCTCAGAATACAAAAACTGTTTACAAATTACAGTGTTTTAACATCTTTTGATACTTTGAAACCATTTGACAATATCATGACAAAGGAAAAGAGAAAAAGAACACAGTCTCAAAGATAGACACATTAAATAGATAGATAGAAAGAAATTGAAAGGAAAAGATAAAGAAAAAGATAAAGTAAAGAGAGACTATAATAAAACAAATTATTAAAAGAGAGTGTATAGCTGTTTCAACAGACTATATCTGATTGATTTCCTCCTCTTCATATTCAGATAATTCTGAATTTAGTCATTTTCTTATAACTGCTTGAGTTTCTGATAGAAAGTCTATTAAGTATTTAATTCCTGTCTCAGTTGAGAATAAGAATCTCATATTTAATTGATTTAGATCATACTTCTCTTTCAATCTGACTCTGAGACTATTGTATAATGCACAGTGTATTACAATATGCTCAGAATTCTCATTTGTATTGCAGAATGAGCATTCTATTGAGTCAAATCTATCATCAAATCTTTGTATATAAGATTTGAAATAGCCATGTTCTAGTTTCAGCTGTATTATAGATAGACTGGCCGCCGGGACCATGAATTTCATGTTTGGTCCCATTTGGTCTGGTCTCATACATTTCTTGGCGTGAATCCCGCTGGGACTGGCTATCAAAAAAACAGGTAAAGTGACTATCTATCAGATCTTAAAATGAAACCATGACTTGAAAACAATGAGAAAGTGGTCTCATTTGGTCTCATTTAGTCCCATTCTTGGCATAAAGTTACTATTTTTAGACATTTTAAGGTTTTTTTTAGACTATTTTTAATTTTTTAAAAAGTAACGCTTTTTGGTAATGCTCAAATGAGATTTAAAGTCATTTAAAGCAATAAAAATAATTTAAATTGAGAAGTGGAAATCATGATCTCATTTGGAAAATGTGACAAGAGTAGACAGTAAGTCCCACTGAGACAGTATGAAACTACTATCTAATGTTAAAACCGTGTAATGGGATCAGTCGAATTGATAATGAGACTATCAAAAAATCTGGTCCTGGTCCCAGACACGGTCACACGGTCAGTCTAATTATAGATGAGAATATTTTCTTTTTACATTTAATTGAACAAGATTTCCACTTGAGTTCTGTTTCAAATCTTGAATAATGTATACTCTTCTTTTGTTTCTGTCATCATGAGAAGTTATCTCTCTGAAGAGAAAAGCTTGAATCTCTTATAGACTTATAAATAAGTGAACTATTAAAAGAGAAAGAATATGAACAGTATTTGAAGAGAATTTCTATAATTAATATAAAAGACTCTATTCTGATTTATTCAGATAGCTCAAAAAATGAGAATTTGAATAGATTAGATACAGACATTGCTTATACTGAAGATAATATCAATTTTATCTCAGATTTCTGAAATCTAGACTGTGAATCTGAAGTCTTTGATGCTGAACTATTTATAATAGTAAAGCTTTCAAACTCATTGAAATAAAATCTTATAAAAGAGGAAATTGTTTGAAAGAGATATAAATATTCTCTGATAGTCAAGCTGCTTTAAAAAGACTTAGAAATAGTCAGATTTATAATAATCAAATGAATCTTGAACTGATCTTAAACTCTGTTTTGAAAATTTAAAAGAGAAGAATATCAAAGCTGATAATTCATCTGCACTGAGTTTCTGCTCATATGAATATTTATGATAATGAATTAACTGATTCAGCTGTAAAAAATAGTGCAGAATTAAGCAGATCTATTCAAAAAATTATATTCTGATCTTTTATAAAGAGAAAAATAAAAGAATCTTGTTTAGACAAGTGAAATGAAAGCTGACAGAAATAAAAGAAGAGTATATATTATTCAAGATTTGAAACAACACCCAAGTGAAAATCTTGTTCAATTAAATGTAAAAAGAAAATATTCTCATCTATAATACAGCTGAAACTAGGACATGACTATTTCAAATCTTATATACAAAGATTTGATGATAGATTTGACTTAATAGAATGCTTATTCTGCAATGTAAATAAGAATTCTGAGCATATTGTAATGCACTGTGCATTATATAATAGTCTCAAAGTCAGATTGAAAGAGAAGTATGATCTAAATCAATTAAATATGAGATTCTTATTCTCAACTGAGACAGGAATTAAATACTTAATAGACTTTCTATCAGACACTCAAGCAGCTACAAGAAAATGGCTAAATTCAGAATTATCTGAATATGAAGAGGAGGAAATCAATCAGATATAGTCTGTTAAAACAGTTATATACTATCTTTTAATAATTTGTTTTGTTACAGTCTCTCTTTACTTTGTCTTTTTCTTTCAATTCCTTTCTATCTATCTATTTAATATGTCTATCTTTAAGACTGTGTTCTCTTTTCCTTTGTCATGATATTGTCAAATGATTTCAAAGTATTAGAAGATGTTAAAACACTGCAATTTATAAACAGTTTTTGTATTCTGAGCTGAAATTTTCTGATTTTGCATATCTGAAATTGATGAATGTATAATAGTTAACTTTACAGATATAGGAAAAACCCTGAGAACTAAAAGTTCTCAGGTACATGTCATAGTCTCTGACTGCATACATATATAATTGAAGAAGAATAATAATAATATCAACTGAGCACTCTGAGATTTTCTTAATAAGTTTGTATCTGCTTATTTAGATGACATTCTCATCTTCAGTGATGAATTCAGAAAAGAGTATCAAGAGCATATATAAAGAGTATTATAACAACTATAAGAAGCACAACTATTAATTAATATTGATAAGTATAATTTCAAAGTTAAGAGTACTAAATACTTAGATTTCATCATAGAAGCTGATAAGAGAATTTAAATGAATTCTGAGAAGATCTCTGTCATTCTTGAATGAGAAGCTTTATATACTGTGAAAGATATATAAAGCTTCATTGAATTCATTAACTTCTATCAGTAATTTATACAAAACTTCTCAGATATTATGAGATCACTTACAGAACTCACTAAGAAGAACTCAGTATTTTAATGATCAGTGAATACTGAAGCTGCATTTACACAGATAAAGAAGATATTTATTAATATCTCTCTGCTAATAATATTTGATTCTGATTGTAAGATAGTTATTAAAGCTGATTCCTTTGACTATGTAATAGAAGAACTAATATTATAATATAATAATGAAGATATTCTACAATTATATATCTTCATGTTTAAGAAACTAAGTCTCACTGAATACAATTATAAGATCTATGATAAGAAACTTCTCATAATTATATACTGTTTAGAAGAATGAGACTCTTAACTCTGAAGTGTCTTCAAATTTGAGATAGTTACAGATTATAAGAATCTCAAATACTTTACAACTATCTATAAACTCACTGAATAACAGATATAATGATCTGAGTTCTTAAGCTGCTTTCATTTTATAATACACTATCATTCTGACAGTCAGAACTCAATGACAGATATTCTCTTATAATAAGAGTAAGATATATCATCTGATATAACAGATACTCACTGAATGAACTGAGAGCATCAGCTCTTGAATCTGAAGATACTAGTTGATCAGAATGAAACAGCTCACAGCATCATACATACTTCTTCAATTAGAACTATTACTGATATTTTAACTTCTTCTGAACTTACATTAGATGAGCTATAACATACAGTAGCTCAAATCAATGAACTTCTTTAAACACTCACTGAAGCAGTATGATAAGAAGTACTCTGATTTTCTTCAGAATTATGTGTAAGAACTGATATTTCAGAATATTTAATCAATGATAATAATACTCTATAATTTCACAAATGATACTGAGTCTCTCACTCTGAATTCTTACACACTCAGATAATACAAGAGATGCATGATTCATATATAACTAATTATTCAGACTGTGAATAACTGTATGAAATAATCTTCTGAGAGTTCTATTAATCTGAGATATTAAATAGTATCAGATACTTCATCTGAAACTATAATCACTATTCTTCTATTATCTTATGAAAAAACTGTAGAAAAGATCTACTGAAATTACATGATATTTCTGATAGAATCTGATAAGATGTAGTAATTGACTTCACTGTTAATTTATCTGAGAGTAAGAATTATAGAAACATTCTGATCATCATTGACTAACTAAGTAAAGATATAATATTGAAATCTTATAATAAGATGAATATTAAACAAGTTACTGAAGTCTTCTTATAAAGTACATTCTATCAGATATATGAGTTACTGAGATTAATAGTATTAAATCAGAGCTGTTAATTTATGAGCACTCTCTGAATAAGAATCTGTCAAGTTCTCAAGATTACATTCTATCTGTCAACTGTCTATCACTCTGAGACTGATAGTATATCAGAATGAATAATTCAGACTGAAAAGAACTATCTTTATAAGTTCTGCAATCACTTATAAGATGATTGACATGATCTGCTTCTACACACAGAGAGTGCTATCAATGAATAAGATACTGTTTTAATAGATGTAAGTCTGTTCTTTCTTACACATGATTATCACATGAAGATGTTGAATCTTCTAGAGATCACACAGTTCACACTGAACCTCTGCAGTCTGATTCAGATCACTGATAATATAGTAATAAAGCTCTGAGATGTCTGTGATTGAGCAGAGATCTTCATGACAACTGTAAAATAAGATTAAGAGAATTAAATTAATATTCACTGAGATCTCACTGAACAATATAAAATTGAAGATCTGATATAATTGAATCTTAAGAATATACAAATCACACATTCATCTCATATGCTAGATTACTGTGATATCAGATATAAAGTAATAGAAGTTCTAGATAGTTATAACTACTATCTTGACATATTATTAGAGATTTATAATGTATTCTACATAAGCTTACTCTGCTATGCTGCTATTAATTCATTTCCTTCTCAACTGACTTCTGACTGACAGTTATCAGACATCATAGAAGAAGATAATGAGCTTGAGTGAGAGATTGAGAATATTCTCAATAAGAGATCTCACAGCTGCAGTCAGTAATATCTCATGAAATGAGTCAGCTATGATTAACTGATCTGAACTTTAAGTTCTGTGTTATCTGAAACAGCAGCTCTTGACTGATAAGAACTGCTTCTGAAAGAGAGAGACTAATATAACAGACTGTGTCTGATTAATTATATAGACTATTCTATTACACTTCACAGATTTCAACTGCTTCATTCTTGACCATGTATGCCCTGATTCGCGGCCATTCTCAATCACTAATCTTCAGCCGCTACAAACATGTATGCTCTGATTCTCAGCCATTCTTGATCACTGATCCTCAGTCACTACAAACACGCGTATATTCTTCCACTCTGAAGCTCCACCGCGTACACCATCACATACACATATAAATATTCATCTTGATCACTGATTCTCACACTTTCTCTTTCTTTTCTTCTCTAACATTTTTATCTTTGTTATATAAGACCTATCAATATTATATCAATCTATTTAGTGTAGATCTCTTACACTATAAAAATATTTATTGTTTTCTCATTAAAAATAATTATTTATCAAGAGATATTTGAACACATAATGATGTGTAAGAAATAGAGAAACAGTTAAACAGTTAAGTGAATACTGAGTTCTCAGATAGAAGCTTGCTCATCAGTCACTCTGACTCTATAACAAGATCTTACAAAGAGAATAAGATTTTATAAGAGAATATCAGTGAAAGATCTAAGAGTTCTGATACTCAGATATATAAGAATATAATTACACTTCTTCAGATTTCACAGATATCACATATCTGATGATTGATATAATCATGTCTAATGATAATATAAAACTCTTGAATGCAAGTATAGATATGATGTTACAGTGACTCTGAGTAATATTGAAATTATAATAATAATAAATAGCTGATATGCATGCAACTCAATAACTTCAATATAAAGAGATTCAATAATTAACTTATATGATTTCAACATCTACAGAATCAAATACAAAAGTGCTGAAAGAATGCTTAGATACTTCTATATATTTCAATACTTCTGATCTCACTCTCTACTCATTATGAAGAATGAAAATGCTTATGAAACTGAGTATAGATGAAGATTTCATTGATTTATTAATTAATCAAGATTGATATATTAATGAATAATTGAAAGATCATATGAAACAGAAGTTTTATTCATGAATAAAAGCATATGAATCAGTGTTGCAAATGTCTGATAATATTATAAGATATCTTGATATTCTGTTCTGAGACACTGCTATACAATAGAAAGTATTAGATTGATTATAAAGTATCTGACAGAGAAACACTTCTCTTATAATATTCATCTCTGACTTCAATGTCAAGATTCTAGAAGCAGGTAATTAATCTTGAAAGAATTGAATGAAGATTAGCATACTTAAGAAGATATTGACTTTCAAACTCTTACACACTCTTATAAGTGTAGACAAAGATCAGACTTATAAAGACTTCTACACACAGCTTCAGACATTGAAAAACTGTCTTATCAAGCTCAAGAGTATACAGAACAGTGACAGAAGATGTTACATATTAGTCACTTATACACCCGCACTGAAGAACAATGATACAGAGGTTATGAACTGAATAGATTTAAATATCTATGCATAAGCAAGAGTTTCTGTTATTTGAACAGACTTCTGAGTCTCTAGAATCACTTCTAAAGAAGTTGCTGATCAACATCAATATGAAGTGTGTATCAACTGTAACTAATCAGAATATATTACTTTCAACTGTTAATCAATCTATATATCTTCACACTTGAGAGAAAGATCAGTGTCTGTTCATGTCAATCACATTGTAGTGAAGAAAGATTCAGAAGATAACTACAAGAATATCTTAGTAAAATAGAAAAAAGATTAGCTTCTATTCAAATTCATAAACAGAAGCTTGAAGAGGTCAGATGATAATAATTTAAAGAGAAGATAATAATGAATATAATTCTTATATCTACTGTGATTGATAATATATATAATATGAAAGTCATAGTAGACAGCAGTCTATGTTACTATACAATGATAAAATCTTCAGTTGTAAAATATTATAATCTTCAGTGTATTTCTTTATCAAAACTCTGACTTCTTACACAATTTAATGATTCAAAGAACATTTATACCTGTTATATGATGAAGCTGATCATAGATGTGAGATAGTATCAATATAAAGATGTCTATGTATATGAAGTTGATAATCTTGATTATAATCTTATATTAGAACTTACCTGACTATTTGAACAAGGTATTCTATTCAATTGACTACTGCTAGAAGAGATTGAAAGAATGATATAATTTCTGATAAAGAGTTTAAAGCTGTCAGAAATGAATATTTTTCAGATATTAAAAAAGCTAAAACAGACTGCTGGAATAAATTTCTTGAAGAAGCATAAGAAAAAGAAGTTTTTAAAGCTTTTAACTATACTAAAACAAGAAGTGTAGCAAAACTTCCAACCTTAGAATATGAGTTTCAGAATGAATCATATACAGCAAACTCTTTTGAGAAAAAATGTCAAGCTTTTATAAGAACTCTCTTTCAAAACTTATCAGATTCAGATTCAGAGAAAGAGAATATATTATATCTCAACTATATTGATGAAAATGACTGAGAATGGCCTGATCTTACTCAAGATGAACTAGAGTCAGCTATCTTCTCAAGTTCAGTTAAGACTGCTGCGGGGCCTGATTCAATTAATCACTTGATTATTCAAAATATATACTCCTACTTAAAGAATGAATATTTTAAGCTCTTTTTCAATCTCTTGAAAAATGAATATCATTCTGAATGCTGAAGAGAAGCCACTGAAGTGATTCTTGCAAAACCTAATAGAAAAACTTTAATTTCTAAGTTATATAGAGTAATATCTCTATTGAACTGCCTAGAAAAGGTTTTAGAAAAGATAATAGCTACTTGACTATCTTTTATAAGCTCTATAAGTGATTCTCTTTTATTCAGTTAATAAATAAGAGATAGAAAACAGTGTTCTGCAATTGATACTGTTCTCTCAGTTATTCATAATATTCAAATAGCAAAGCATGAGAGTCTGGTCTCAACTGCAGTTTTTATTGATATAAAAGAAGCATTTGATCATGTTTCAAAGTCAAAGTTAATTCAGACATTGAAGATATTAAAACTGTCACTTTCTCTAATAAAATGAGTTAACTGTTTTATATCTAAAAGAATTATACAACTCTTCTTTAATAGAATGAAACAAGACAAGACTGAGATAAAAATAGAAGTATCACAAGAATCTTCAATCTCACTCATTTTATTTGCAATATACACTGTATATCTATTCAAAAATAGAAATATGAGAATAGTGCAATCTCTGAGTTATATGAATAATATTGATCTAGTCTACCACTCAAAAACTATCAAAGAGAATTTGAAAGTAATTGAAGAAGCTGCAAAGGAAATCTTTGTTAGAGCAGATATCAATCAAATTCAATTTAATATGAATAAAACTGAGTTAATTCATTTCTTTTCTAGATTCAATGAGAAAGAACTATCTCTAACTCTTTTAAATAGAGAGATTAAACCCAGTGTAAATGTCAAATGATTAGAAGTATTGTTAAACTTCAAGTTGAATTTTAAATATCACATTCAACAAAGAACTGTCAAGGCAGAAAGACTATTAAACAACATAATCAGACTATCAAATACAGAGAGAGATCTATTCTTTCAGACTATGAGACAGTTATATATAGCCTGTATTACATCAGTAGCTGATTATGAAGTTTAAGTTTGATGAAATAATTAAGAGAATTTCACTGAACTCTTTCAAAGTCTGTAAAACAGAGTCTTAAGAAGAATTCTGAAAGCATTCAAATCATCTTCTATTAAAGTAATGAAAATTAAAGCTTCAATTTCTTCTTCTACTATTAGATTTGAAAAGACCTGTATAAACCATGCTCTGAGAGTTGTAAAGATGAGCTCAAATCATAAAATCAGAGAAAGAGTCTCTTCTTCATTTTCATCAATTAACTCTGAAAATGAACTGAATTGAAATAGATTTCTTGATTGAAATGAAAATAATTCTTCAAAGAAAATGTCTTCTTAACTGTACAGACTATGCTCTCTGATTAAAAATCAATTTTCTTCTTTAAATGTTGAAAAAGTTGATCATGAGAAGTTATCTCTCTGAAGAGAAAAGCTTGAATCTCTTATAGACTTACAAATAAGTGAACTATCAAAAGAGAAAGAATATAAACAGTATTTAAAGAGAATTTCTACAATTAATATAAAAGACTCTATTCTGATTTATTCAGATGACTCAAAAAATGAGAATTTAAATAGATTAGATGCAGACATTGCTTATACTGAAGATAATATCAATTTTATCTCAGATTTCTGAAATCTAGGCTGTGAATCTGAAGTCTTTGATGCTGAACTATTTGCAATAGTGAAAGCTTTCAAACTCATTGAAATAAAATCTTATAAAAGAGGAAATTGTTTGAAAGAGATATAAATATTCTCTGATAGTCAAGCTGCTTTAAAAAGACTTAGAAATAGTCAGATTTATAATAATCAAATGAATCTTGAACTGATCTTAAACTCTGTTTTGAAAATTTAAAAGAGAAGAATATCAAAGCTGATAATTCATCTGCACTGAGTTTCTGCTCATATGAATATTTATGATAATGAATTAACTGATTCAGCTGTAAAAAATAGTGCAGAATTAAGCAGATCTATTCAAAAAATTATATTCTGATCTTTTATAAAGAGAAAAATAAAAGAATCTTGTTTAGACAAGTGAAATGAAAGCTGACAGAAATAAAAGAAGAGTATATATTATTCAAGATTTGAAACAACACCCAAGTGAAAATCTTGTTCAATTAAATGTAAAAAGAAAATATTCTCATCTATAATACAGCTGAAACTAGGACATGACTATTTCAAATCTTATATACAAAGATTTGATAATAGATTTGACTCAATAGAATGCTCATTCTGTAATACAAATGAGAATCCTGACTATATTGTAATGCACTGTGCATTATTATTATTATTATTATTCTTCAATTATAGATGTATGCAGTCAGAGACTATGACATCTACCTGAGAACTTTAGTTCTCAGGGTTTTTTCTATGTCTGTAAAGTTAACTATTGTACATTCATCAATTTCAGATATGCAAAATCAGAAAATTCCAGCCCAGAATACAAAAACTGTTTACAAATTGCAGTGTTTTAACATCTTTTGATACTTTGAAATCATTTGACAATATCATGATAAAAGAAAAGAGAGAAAGAACACAGTCTCAAAGATGGACACATTAAATAGATAGATAGAAAGAAATTGAAAGAAAAAGATACAGAAAAAGATAAAGTAAAGAGAGACTATAACAAAATAAATTATTAAAAGAGAGTGTATAGCTGTTTTAACAGACTATATCTGATTGATTTTCTCCTCTTTATATTCAGATAATTCTGAATTTAGTCATTTTCTTGTAGCTGCTTGAGTTTCTGATAGAAAGTCTATTAAGTATTTAATTCCTGTCTCAGTTGAGAATAAGAATCTCATATTTAATTGATTTAGATTATACTTCTCTTTCAATCTGGCTCTGAGACTATTGTATAATGCACAGTGCATTATAATATACTCAGAATTCTCATTTGTATTGCAGAATGAGCATTCTATTGAGTCAAATCTATCATCAAATCTTTGTATATAAGATTTGAAATAGTCATGTCCTAGTTTCAGCTGTATTATAGATGAGAATATTTTCTTTTTACATTTAATTAAACAAGATTTCCACTTGGGTTTTGTTTCAAATCTTAAATAATGTATACTCTTCTTTTGTTTCTGCCAGCTTTCATTTCACTTGTCTCAACAAGATTCTTTTATTTTTCTCTTTATAAAAGACTAGGATACAATTTTTTGAATAGATCTGCTTAATTCTGCACTCTTTTTTACAGCTAAATCAGCCAATTCATTGCCATGAATATTCATATGAGCAGGAACTCAGTGCAGATGAATTCTCAGCTTTGATATTCTTCTCTTTTGAATTTTTAAAACAGAGTTTAAGATCAGTTCAAGATTCATTTGATCATTATGAATCTGACTATTTCTAAGTCTTTTTAAAGCAGCTTGACTATCAGAGAATATCTATACCTCTTTCAAATAATTTTCTCTTTTATGAGATTTTATTTCAATGAGTTTGAAAGCTTTCACTATTACAAATAGTTCAGTATCAAAGACTTCATATTCAGAGTCTAGATTTCAGAAATCTGAGATAAAATTAATATTATCTTCAGTATAAGCAATGTCTGCATCTAATCTATTTAAATTCTCATTTTTTGAGTCATCTGAATAAATCAGAATAGAGTCTTTTATATTAATTGTAGAAATTCTCTTTAAATACTGTTTATATTCTTTCTCTTTTGATAGTTCACTTATTTGTAAGTCTATAAGAGATTCAAGCTTTTCTCTTCAGAGAGATAACTTCTCATGATCAACTTTTTCAACATTTAAAGAAGAAAATTGATTTTTAATCAGAGAGTATAGTCTATACAGTTGAGAAGACATTTTCTTTGAAGAATTATTTTCATTTCAATCAAGAAATCTATTCTAATTCAGTTCATTTTCAGAGTTAATTGATGAAAATGAAGAGAAGACTCTTTCTCTGATTATATGATTTGAGCTCATCTTTATAACTCTCAGAGTATAGTTCATACAGGTCTTTTCAAATCTAATAGCAGAAGAAGAAATTGAAGCTTCAATTTTCATTACTTTAATAGAAGATGATTTGAATGCTCTCAGAATTCTTCTCAAGACTCTGTTTTACAGACTTTGAAAGAGTTCAGTGAAATTCTCTTGATTATTTCATCAAACTTGAACTTCATAATCAGCTACTGATGTAATACAGGCTATATATAACTGTCTCATAGCCTGGAAGAATAGACCCCTCTCTGTATTTGATAGTCTGATTATGTTGTTTAATAGTCTTTCTGCCTTGACAGTTCTTTGTTAAATATGATATTTAAAATTCAACTTAGAGTTTAATTATACTTCTAATCATTTGACATTTACACTGAGTTTAATCTCTCTATTTAAAAGAGTTAGAGATAGTTCTTTCTCATTGAATCTAGAAAAGAAATGAATTAACTCAGTTTTATTCATATTAAATTGAATTTGATTGATATCTACTCTAACAAAGATTTTCTTTACAGCTTCTTCAATTACTTTCAAATTCTCTTTGATAGTTTTTGAGCTGTAGACATACGATCAATATCATTCATATAACTCAGAGATTGCACCAATCCTCATATTTTCTATTTTGAATAGATATGCAGTGTATATTATAAATAAAATGAATGAGATGAAGATCTCTATGATACTTCTATTTTTATCTCAGTCTTGTCTTGTTTCATTTCATCAAAGAAGAGTTATATAATTCTTTTAAATATAAAACAGTTAACTCATTTTATTAGAGAAAGTGACAGTTTTAATATCTTTAATATCTGAATTAACTTTGACTTTGAAACATGATCAAATGCTTCTTTTATATCAATAAAAACTGCAGTTGAGATCAGACTCTCATGCTTTGCTATTTGAATATTATTAATAACTGAGAGAACAGTGTCAATTGCAGAACACTGTTTTCTATCTCTCATTTATTCACTGAATAAAAGAGAATCATCTATAGAGCTTATAAAAGATAGTTGAGTAGCTATTATCTTTTCTAAAACCTTTTCTAGACAGTTCAATAGAGATATTACTCTATATGACTTAGAAATTGAAGTTTTTCTATTAGGTTTTATAAGAATCACTTCAGTGACTTCTCTTCAGCATTCAGAATGATATTCATTTTTCAAGAGATTGAAAAAGAGCTCAAAATATTCATTCTTTAAGTAGGAATATGTATTTTGAATAATTAAGTGATTAATTGAATCAGAATCTGCAGCAGTTTTAACAGAACTTAAGAAGATAGCTGACTCTAATTCATCTTATGTAAGATCAGACCATTCTCAGTCATTTTCATTAATGTAGTTAAGAAGTGATATATTCTCTTCCTCTGAATCTGAATCTGAATCTGGTGAGTTCTGAAAGAGAATTCTTATAAAAGCTTGACATTTTTTCTCAAAAGAGTTTACTGTATATAATTCATTCTAAAACTCATATTCTAGAGCTGGAAGTTTTGCTACACTTCTTATTTTAGTATAGTTAAAAGCTTTAAAAACTTTCTTTTCTTATGCTTCTTCAAGAAATTTATTTCAGCAGTCTGTTTTAGCTCTTTTAATATTTGAAAAATATTTATTTCTGACAGCTTTGAACTCTTTATCAGATATTACATCATTCTTTCAATCTCTTCTAGCAGTAGCTAATTCTTTTCTTTTAGATGAGATATTCTCATTTCATCAAGATTTTGAATACTCAGAAGATTTTCTTTTTGAAATATTATCTCTAACACTTATTAGAATAATAGATGTAATAAGCTTCACTCTATTCTCAAGCATTTCATTTGAGATATCTTGATCAGAATTTCAATATAGCTCATTCTATCTTTCAGATTTTAACAGTTTTATGCTTTCTTCAACTGCTTTTCAATCAGCTTTTTCAAAGTTATACTGATTAGAGAGAAGAGGATTTTCACTCATTTGTTTTTCACTCAGTTCAATATTAAATTGAATAATCTCATGATCTGATCTTGATGTCTCATTTGAATTAATAAATCAGTTTACAAGTCTTCTTTTCATTAGATTTTATAACGTGAATGTTAGATCTATAATAGACTTCTGTTTCATATCTTTTCTAAAGAATGTTTATTAATCAGACTTATTAATCAAATCTATTGAATGCTCAAAGATTCATTCAATCAGATTATCAGCTCTCACTACTCTCTTGTATTCTGAATTTCATCAGAGATGATATGTATTGAAATCTCCTGCAATTATAGAGTTTCTTGATGAAGTTATGTTCAGAAATCCTCTATCAATTATTCAGATATTATTATTTTTCTTCAATGACTTTTCATTATAGATATTTATGAGCTGTATAGTATCAAACTCATTTTCTTTATCTATAATATCACTCATCAGAATGTCAGGGTCAGACATGATATCAAATCTTAGATTAAATTGATATCTTGATCTCTTTCTTTCATAGATCACTACTCTTGACTTTATCTCAGACTTTTGAGATAAAAAGCAGTAGTAGCTTGAATAAGAAATGACATATTTTTGCTCAGCATTAAAATTCAGCTTCTGAAGCAGTATAAAATCAACTTTTTATTCAAATGCAATTTGAAGACAAGAATAAATGCAATTTAAGTTTCTATTCACATTATTTTGAATAAATGTGATTTTTGAAGAGTTTTCAAACTTTTTTTATTGTTTTTATTGTATATTCATACTAAAAGAGAGTAGAGTAGAATCTAATTACTATTATCAGATAGTAGATTATAATTATTCTGAAAAGTAGAAATCTCAACTGCTTGCATTATATCTAGTTTATCATCAGAGTTATTTCTCAATTCTCTAATCTTAATAGAAGTTTGAGAATTCAAATTCTGTTTACATTTAGCTGAAGAATTGAAGTTTGAAGATTTAGATAGTTAAGAGTTTCTTCTTTTTAAGCTTACAGTTGTGAGTTTACTGACTTAACTATTCTCTTCAGTTCTAGATTTGCTTTGAGCTTCATCTTTTCTTCAGTTCTTTTGAGTTCTTGAAGTAAATATACATTCTTTTGAGCTAGATGCATGTTTTTCTTTACAATTAAAGCATTTAAGTGAAGTATATTAATATATTTCATCTCTTTTTGAGCATGTTTCACATTTATGCTCACTAGTTTTATAATCTCTGATATAGAATGCATATTTTGAGTCTCTGAAATAAAAGATTGCAAAGTGTTCATATCTTTGACAGTTTGAACACTGTGTTTGAGCTTTGAGATTCATTCTTGAGTCTTTGTATTCATGAACTCTCATTTTCAAATCTGCTACTCTTACTTCAGAGATCTTTGACTGTTTAAGTGTTTTTATATATACTAGAACAGAGGCATTTCTCCTGCTTTATCTAAACTCAATTGAATTTAGTCATACAGGCTTCTTTCTCAGTTGAATGAAGTTGTATTCTTTTAATTCATTTTTAAGAAGTAGTATTCCTTCTTCACAGTCAAAAATTTCAACTGGAATATCATGAAGAATGAATTTGTCTCACTTTTCATCTCTTTTAGATAGAATTGTTATATTTAGCAATGATTCTACTGCTGACTTTCAGAGATTCTCATTCTGAATAAGAAATTCAGCACTGAATTCAGACATTGTAGTCAGAATGATGAAGTTTTCAAAGAATGATGACTCAATTGATGCTATAACTGGTTTTTGAACTTTAATATCAGTCATCAACTGAGAAAAGAACTGCTGATTAATTTCATTTCTGATTCTGAAAATGAGATTTGAGTTTATCTTGTTTCTTTGCAGAATATCCTGGTTTGAGACTTTGAGAATAAGTCTTCTATTTCTGAAGATTTAGAAGTTTTTCTCTTTTTGTATTTTCTTTTTCACTTTTCTATGAATAGAGGCATGAGCAGTATTCTTCTCAGTTTTCTCAGGATTTTGAGCAGATTTTGAGACAGCAGATTTAGAGATAGCAGATTCAGCTGCTTGAGTATATGTTTTCTTCTAATTCAAAGAAGAAGAAGAAGTAGGAAGAAAGAAAGAAGAAGAGTAAGATGAAGAGTCAGTGATTGTACTAGAAATTTTCAAGATTTTTTAAACTGTGTTTAAGATTCCAAGTTTGAACTTAATCATCTTCTGTAGTTATCTAGTCTGAGTATGAAGAATTAACAGAACTTCTTCATTCATCTCACTCAGACACTGCTTTTCAAGAATCTTGCTTACTTTTTTAAGTTTCTGTATTTCAAGAACTTGTTATTTCTCTATTTCTTCTTTCTTTCTTCTCTTCAGAATTTCAATCTCAGAAATAGCATTTGAGAAAGCATCTTTTTTCACATCAACTGAGTGTATTTTTGAACTCATTATTTTCACTCAATGAAAAGTTGATCAGACTGTTTCAATTGAGATATTTCTAAGTCTGTTTTCAATTGAAAAGTTGATCAGACTGTTTCAAAAGAAGAATAAAAGACTTTTGTATATAAAACATCTGATTTTTTTCACACTAGTTCAGTAACTAGGTTAGATTTTTGAAGAGAATCTAATAAACTAAAATTGATTTTTAAGATAAATCAATAAAATCTTTACAATCTCTTTCTTGGAATACAGTGAGGAAAAGTATGATATCAATTAATAATAAATCAGATAATATGACAGTTTTTGAGAGAAAAACTGACAAAAAATAAATCAATTTTTTGCAGAGAAATTGATTAAAACTATTCAATTTTATTCTAAATCATTCAATTCTTCTCACACAACAAGTGTGTAACTCAAATCAGTTAATAAAGAGTGTAAAAAAGAATTAAGTATTAATAAAAGCTCTTCAGTCACTGAAAAAGTAATTCTTACTTAAAAGAATATGAAATTATGATAGAAAACAACTCTGTTTTTAATTCTTTGTAAGAATATTGTATAAAATTCAGAGAAAAACACCTTACTTTTTCAAGAGAAGTAAAAAACTATTTCTAAGATCTTTTTTTTGCATTAACTGCTGTAGAAGAATAAGATAGAAACTGCTAAGATATGCACTACTGTATACTCTCTATCAAGACTTTCCCTCTTCAGAGTCTTGATATTATAGAGAATATAAGTCTGTTTCTATATAATAATATAAATATTGTCAGTGAAATGTAGAGGAACTGGTTATTTATATCTCAAAATAGAAGACTTTGTCAATGATTATATCAATATAGAGTTAATTCTCAAATTCAATAGAAATCTAGTATTGCTGTTCTCAATCCCTTGAAGAATCTATTGAATATTGAGATATTAAAACTAGATTTAATATATCTCACTGTGCAGAGATCAAAGGCTCAGTCAGATCTTGAAATATACTGATTTTATAGTTGTTAATATACTGTTGACTTGTTATTCACTGATTATGTATTGAATGCTGTTGCTGAGGTATCTTTTTGTATCATTCTGCTGAGAATGGGTCAGATTGAGAGAGGTAGTACAGAGGTGAGACTTGGTGTTAAAGTCTAGATACACTGGCAGCAGACTGTGAAGATTACACTTTAGAAGAGTTCATTGATTATGTGCTTGATATTATCACCAAGATATCTTTTTGTATTTTTCTGCTGGGGATGGGCCAGATTGAAAAGAGTGATACGAGGGTGAGACTTGGTGTTGGTGTTTTGAAACATCAAAGATGAACAGGGTTTTCACAGAGATCACTCCTCAGATATCTCCACAACTACAGGTCAGGGATCTTCCAAAATCGAGAAGATTGATGCATATGACTAGGTCACTTCACCTTACAATTTGTATGGCACTCTGGCCCGGGGTTGTGGTGTGGTAGGGGAGAATGGGGGATAATCCCACACAGGAGCTTTGAACAACGTCCGGTTCACGTTTGGCTGGATAACTCCACCACCACACGGGGTATGCGGTCGGCGATGGGGTCAAAATGCTCGTATGATTGAGGGCTTTTCGATGGATCTATCGGCGGGTTCTTATTCGAAAAATCGAGCGAGTTCGTGATGGAGCGGTTTTGAGATGATGCACTGTGCATTATACAATAGTCTCAGAGTCAGATTGAAAGAGAAGTATAATCTAAATCAATTAAATATGAGATTCTTATTCTCAACTGAGACAGAAATTAAATACTTAATAGACTTTCTATCAGAAACTCAAGCAGCTACAAGAAAATGGCTAAATTCAGAATTATCTGAATATGAAGAGAAGGAAATCAACTAGATATAGTCTGTTAAAACAGCTATATACTATCTTTGAATAATTTGTTTTATTACAGTCTTTCTTTACTTTATCTTTTCCTTTTAATTTCTTTCTGTCTATCTATTTAATATGTCTATCTTTAAGACTGTGTTCTCTTTTCCTTTGTCATGATATTGTCAAATGATTTCAAAGTATCAGAAGATGTTAAAACACTGCAATTTATAAACAGTTTTTATATTCTGAGCTGAAATTTTCTGATTTTGTATATCTGAAATTGATGAATGTATAATAGTTAACTTTACAGACATAGGAAAAACCCTGAGAACTAAAAGTTCTCAGGTAGATGTCATAGTCTCTGACTGCATACATCTATAATTGAAGAATAATAATAATAATAATAAAGGTATTCTATTAAATACTTGAAATAGAAGCTTAATATTCTCTAATAATGATAGAATTCATGAAGATAATATTCACAAGACTATGAATCTTACACAGATTTCTGTCAATACTTATGAAATACTCTGCAAAAGAAGTCATCATTAAAATCACTGATAGAGTTGCTGATAAGTTCACTGATAGCAGAATTATATATCAATCTATTTCATTAGTCTCACTGATATTAAAAAGACTCTAGAAAAGTTATTCTGTATTACAATAACAGATTCTCATATGAAACTTTCTCAATAATATCATGAATATCTAGATGTCTTCTGATAAGATAATATTATAAATATACTCTTCTTATGAGATTCTGAAGTGAATCACAGTATCAAGTTAGAGAAAAAGAATAATAAGAACTCTGAACTGTTATGAGACTCTCTTTATAATATATTCTGAGATGAACTTCTTCTTCTTTAAAAGACACTCAATAATCTGTTGAATAAAAGATTCATATATATTAGTAACTCTTTCACTGCAGCTTCTATTCTCTTTACAAAGAAATCAGATGAAGAACTTCAATTCTGTGTGAACTACTGAGGTCTGAATAGATTGATAAAGAAAGATTGATATCTCTTATCTCTCATCAATAAAACTCTAGCACGAATCAGATGAGCTCAATGATTTATAAAACTAGATATTATTCCTGTGTTTCATAAGATTTATATTATTAAAGAAGATGAATGACTTACAGTATTTCAAACATATTATAACCTCTTTGAATGAATAGTCACACTCTTTGAACTAGCTAATGCTCTCAGTATATTTCAGAAGTATATTAACTGAGTACTCTGAGAGTTTCTTAATGAGTTTGTATCTGCTTATCTAGATGACATTGTCATCTTCACTGATGAATTCAGAAAAGAATATTAAGAATATGTATAAAAGATATTACAATAGCTATAAGAAGCAGAACTATTGATAGATATTAATAAGTATGATTTTGAAGTCAAGAGTACTAAGTATCTGAGTTTTATTATAGAAGCTGATAAGAGAATTCAAATGAATTCTGAGAAAGTATTCATCATTCTTGAATGAGAAGCTCTATATACTGTGAAAGAAATATAAAGCTTCATCAAATTTACCAACTTCTATCAGTGATTTATATGAAACTTCTCAGATATTATAAGATTACTTACAGATCTCACTAAGAAAGACTTAGTATTTCAATGATCAGTAAACACTGAAGCTGCATTTACACAGATGAAGAAAATATTTATTAATACCTGTCTACTGATAATATTTGATTCTGATTATAAGACAGTTATTAAAGCTGATTTCTCTGACTATGTAATAGAAGAAGTGATATTGTAATATAATGATAAAGATGTTCTACAATTATGTATCTTTATATTTAAGAAACTGAGTCCTGCTGAATGTAATTATGAGATCTATGATAAGAAACTTCTCATGATTATACACTGTTTAGAAGAATGAGACTCTGAACTTTAAAATATCTCTGAATTTGAGATAGTCATAGATTATAAGAATCTCAAATACTTTATAACTATCTGTAAACTCATCAAATGATAAATACAATAATCTGAGTTTTTAAGCTGCTTTCATTTTATAATACACTACTATTCTGACAGCCAGAACTTGATGATAGATACTCTCTTATAATGAGAGTAAGACATATTATCTGATGTAACAGATACTCACTGAATGAACTGAGAGCACTGACTCTTGAATCTGAAGATACTAGTTGATCAAGATGAAATAGTTCATGACACTATACATGCTTCTTCAGTTAGAACTGTCATTGATATCTTCACTTCTTCTATACTGAATAAACTGTAGTATACAGCAGCTCAGATAAATGAACTTATTCAGACTCTTATTAAAGCAGTATATCAAGAAGCACTCTGATTTCTCTCAGAACTATGTATAAGAACTGATATCTTAGAATATTTAATTGATGATAATAATACTTTACAATTCTGTGAATGATACTGAGTCTCTCACTATGAATTATTACACACTTGAATAATGCAAGAGATACATGATTCATATATAACTGATTATTCAGACTGTGAATATCTGTATAGAATGATCTTCTGAGAGTTCTACTGATCTGAGATATTAAACAGCATCAGACACTTTATCTGAAACTGCAATTACTATTCTTCTATTATCTTATGAAAGAACTGTAGAAAAGATCTATTAAAATCACTCAATATCTCTGATAGAATCTGGTGAGATGTAGTAATTAACTTCACTATCAATCTATCTAAGAGTAAGAGTTGTAGAAACATTCTAATCATTGTGAATTGATTGAGTAAAGATATAATATTGAAATCTTGTAACAAGATAAATACTGAACAAGTCACTGAAGCTTTTCTACAGAGTCTGTTCTATTAAATGCATGAATTGTCAAGATTCATAGTGTCAGATTGAGACTGTCAATTCATGAGTACTCTCTGAACTAGAATCTGTCAAGTTCTCAAGATTACACACTATCTGTCAACTGTCTATCACTCTGAGACTGATGATGCATCAGAATGAACAATTCAGATTATAAAGAATTATCTTTATAAGTTCTGTAATTACTTATAAGATGATCAATATGATCTTCTTCTACATACAGAGGTCACTATTAACAGTTAGAATGTCATTTCAACAGATGTAAGTCTGTTCTTTCTTACACACAGATATTACATGAAAGTGTTAAATCTTCTAAAGATTATACAGTTCACATCAAATCTCTGCAGTCTGATTCAAATCACTGATAATATAGTAATAAAGCTCTGAGATGCCTGTGATTGAGCAGAGGCCTTCATGACAACTGTGAAACAAGATTAAGAGAATCAAATCAATGTTCATCAAGATCTCACTGAACAATATAAGATAGAAGATCTAGTATGATTGAATCTTAAGAATATATAAATCATATGTTCATCTCACATGCTAGATTATCATCACATCAGGTATAAAGTGATAGAAGTTCTAGATAGTTACAACTATTATCTTGACACATTATCAGAAATTTATAATGTATTTCATACAAGCTTGCTTCACTGCACTGTCACTGATTCATTCTCTTCTCAACTGACTTCTGACTGACAGCTGTCAGACATCATAGAAGAAGATAATGAGCTTGAGTGAGAGATTGAGAATATTCTCAATGAGAGATTCTGTGACTGTGACTGACAATATCTTGTGAAATGAGTTAGTTACAATCAATCAACCTGAACTCTGAGTTCTGCATTATCTGAAACAGCAGTTCTTGACTGATGAAAACTGCTTCTGAAAGAAGAGGGCTAATATGACAGGCTGCGCCCAATCAATCATATAGACTATTTCATTACACTTCACAGATTTCAACTGCTTCATTCTTGAATGTATATGTCTTAATTTACAGTCATTCTTGATCACTGATCTTCAGCTGTCACAAATGCATACACTTCAATTCTCAGTCATTCTCAATTGCTGATTCTTGGTCACTATGAACGCGCGTATATTCTTCTGCTCTGAAGCTTCACCGCGTACATCACTACATACATGTATAAATATTCATCTCAATTGCTGATTCTCGCACTTTCTCTTTCTTTCCTTCTCGAATGTTTTTATCTTTGTTATATAAGACCTATCAATATTATACTGATCTATTCGGCGTAGACCTCTTATATTAACAAACTTACTTATAGAGATAGAATCAGTTAATACTGCAGAGTTAATTAGAGAACATAAGCTTATTTATATAATAACTTTATAAATATCTGAGAACTTCATAGTTATAAAAACTGAGTTTCAGATATTAGAGAAATACTGAGATCTTATAGAGATATTTAATTCAGTTAAAATAGCTAAGCTTTTATCTCACTGTATGAAGAATCTGATAATAAATTTAATAAAAGAGTAGAAACTCTTCTAAGAATTAATCTATAAGTTCTCTTATTATAAGACAGAAGCTCTACAGACTTATAAAGAAGAATTTAAAGAATAACTTTATTTAATCTTTACAGATCTCTGCAGAAGTCTCTATGATATTTATAAAGAAGAAGAATAAAGATTTTAGATTATATATAAACTATTACAATTTAAACTTTAAAATTATAAAAAGTTACTACTCTCTATTTCTGATTAAGAATGTAATTAATTATCTCACAGAAGCTATTATATTCATACAACTGAATATAATTAATATATATACATAGCTGTAAATAGACTGATCACTGAGATTATAAATTTTATATTTGATCTCATTTGATCTGATCTCATACATTTCTTAGCATGAATTCCGCTGAGACTAATCATTAAAAAAACATGAAAAGTGACTATTCATCAGATCTCAAAATGAGATCATAACTTAGAAAAAATAAGAAAGTAATCTTATTTAATCTCATTTAGTCTCATTCTTGACATAAAGTTACTATTTTTAGACATTTTAAGGTTTTTTTAGACTATTTTTAATTTTTTAAAAAGTAATGCTTTTTGATAACACTTAAATGAGATTTAAAGTCATTTAAAGCAATAAAAATAATTTAAATTGAGAAGTGAAAATCATAATCTTATTTGAAAAATGTAATAAGAGTAGATAGTAAGTCTCACTGAGACAGTATAAAACTACTATCTAATGTTAAAACTGTGTAATGAGATCAATCAAATTAATAATGAGATCATCAAATATTCTGGTTCTGATTTCAGACACGGTCACACAGTCAGTCTAACTGTAAATACAGTCTGAGAATGAATAAAAGACTGTTTTTAAAATCATACTATAAGATTATTTAAATATCTAGTAATATCTTTTAATTTAATAAATATCTCTATAATATTTCAGTCTTTTATTAATAAAATACTTTATATATATCTGAATATTTTCATAGTAATATATCTGAATAATGTAGTAATATACTCTGTAAAGAAGAAAGATCATACTAAGTATATATAAACTGTATTAAAGGTCTTGAATGAGACAGAACTGTATATTAAGCTTATAAAGTATAACTCCAGTATCTACTAGATTAATTTTCTAGAATATATAATTATCATAGATAATATTCAGATACATTTGATAGATTACCCTATTCTAAATAGCTGAAGTTACTAGTATGATAAGATTCAGATCGTGCAGAGACGTATCATTGACTACGATAATTCTCTCCAACATAGAAGATCTCCCAGCTCTACAGATA
>NW_025544775.1:1103443-1105425 GCF_000003525.1 Blastomyces dermatitidis ER-3
CAAGCTCTGATTTAAGTTTCAGTAATAAGAGTATTCTGATAAGATGAATAAGTTCACTTAAGAATATCTGAGTAGGTAAAATATCTGTGAAAAGCTGACACATGAGTTTTATACTATAAATTCTGATAAGTCAGAATAACACAGTCTTCACTAAAAATCTAATTATAATAAAGATATTAATACTGTTATTTATAAACTCTAGTCTATAAAGATAATGAGTTTCTACTAAGATGAACAGTTCAGAGTGTATATAAGAAAAGGAAGAAATTATATTATTATTAAAGCTAAAAAATAAAGAAAAATAAAGATTAGAATATAAACATAATTTAATAACTAATAAAGAAAAAAATAAAGAAAACTTATATCTATATTCTTATTATCTGTAATACTTAATCTCTCTGTAACTATCAATTTCTCTCTTTAAAGAAGTAGAGAGTATTATACTTATAATTATACTGATCAGTGAGATCATGAATTTCACATTTAATCTCATTTAATCTGATCTTATACATTTCTTAGCGTAAGTCTCATCAGAATCAAGCCTTAAAAAAATCTGAAAATGAACTATTTTTAAGAGAAATGATGTGAAAAATGACCAGATTTAATTCAAGAACAGTGAAATAAGTAGACTGACTGTGTGACCGTGTCTGAGACCAGGACCAGATTTTTTGATAGTCTCATTACCAATTCGACTGATCTCATTACACGGTTTTAACATTAGATAGTAGTTTCATACTGTCTCAGTGAGACTTACTGTCTACTCTTGTCACATTTTTCAAATGAGATCATGATTTTCACTTCTCAATTTAAATTATTTTTATTGCTTTAAATGACTTTAAATCTCATTTGAGTGTTACCAAAAAGTGTTACTTTTTAAAAAATTAAAAATAGTCTAAAAAAAACCTTAAAATGTCTAAAAATAGTAACTTTATGCCAAGAATGAGACTAAATGAGACCAAATGAAATCACTTTCTCATTTTTTTCAAGTCATGGTTTCATTTTAAGATCTGATATATAGTCACTTTACATGTTTTTTTGATAGCCAGTCCCAGCGGGATTCACGTCAAGAAATGTATGAGACCAGACCAAATGAAATCAAACAAGAAATTCATGATCCCAGCAACCAGTCTAGAAATAAGAGTAATTTCTCAGAATAAACTATGAAAGATAATCATTCTTTCAAAATCAGAAAAGAACTGAAACTGAAGATTAAAATCAGTCTCATTCAATTCATTCAGTGATTGCTTATATAATCAAAATATGATAATGATTATTAATAATGCTCATGAAATACCTAAATACATTCTTATATAAGTTTATTCTTCACTTTCTTATAAAAACTATACTTCTCTGATATACTGTGATCAGAGATATTAAACTGTCTGATAATTCTATGTTTTATAATCATGAGTTTCTTGATTATTTCTTCTTATAATTATCTTCAGTAATAGTAATAAATATCTTAGCGTGAGTTAAACTTTCACTTCATTCTCATCTCTGTCAATGAAATTATCAGAATATCATATATTATCAGTATAATAGTTGAATATATACTCTTAACAATTTTTCATAACTCTAGAATTGATTTGATATATAAATTTATCAGATTATCTTGAAGATAGCAGTTAAATTCAGTTTTATAAGTATGTAGTTTTATCTGATTTTCAGTTGTAATCAATGTATGTAAGTTCTGTTTTAAAGTTAGTATTATAGTTTTATATAATATCGAGTATTATCAAAGATTGTTACTTACTAGAGAATTGTATTTCACTGTCTTCATATCTTGAATATCTGCTTATTCAAATCTCTAATAGTTAACATTGTAGTAGTCTTAAACTAATTTAATATATAAGTCTCATTTCTTCTCTATTCAATCTTGAGAAGTGTAGATATTAATTTAATGAAAGAGATTTAATAGAGCTGCTATAGTATAGTACTCTGTAAAAGATTATTCAGTTTTGCTGTAATAATATATTCAGTTG
>NW_025544775.1:1105894-1106910 GCF_000003525.1 Blastomyces dermatitidis ER-3
TTTAATATCTGAATCTTTTTTTAATCAGAGTGTTACACTCAATAATTAATTATCTAATACAATTGAAGAGTCTGAATAGTTATCTTATATATTGAACTTCACTATATTCTAATATTCTGTATTATATTCAGTGATGTAACTGATTTATTTATTTATTAAATATCATGAAATCATTATTATTATTTAGAGAAGGTACAAATCATATTAATAATGTTTCAAATCTGTGATATTTAAATTATTAGTTAATCTATTTAAAATTAACAGTAGTATTATTAAAAAGCATTATTAAAAAACAATATTAAAAAGTGTTATTAAAAAACATTATATTTTATAAAGTGAATGTAAAAGTTACTTAAGTAATCACTTTCATCTCATTCTTATTTCAAGAATCAGTTATTTTATTATTCATTATCTTAATATTAAGATTTATTATTATCAATTTCAGATATACAAAATTAGAAAATTCCAGCTCAGAATATAAAAACTGTTTACAAATTGCAGTATTTCAACACCTTCTGATACTTTGAAATCATTTAAAAATATCATGACAAAGAAAAAGAGATCAGAACATAGTCTTAAAGATAGACATATTAAATAGATAGATAGAAAAGAATAGAAAGAAATAAGTATAGTAAAAAGAGCTATAGAATAAGATCTCTGCAGTTTATATCTTAAGTTATATACATATTTTAACATTCTATATAACTGACTGCTGTCTTTGTTCTCTCAGACCTGCTTCAGAGATTATCATTCTCTCTAAAGAGCTATCACTCAGCTAGCTTCTATAACTAGCTTACTTATAAGTGAGATTCTCACTAAGAATAATATCAGAGCTACTTAATTCTAGTTAAGTCTGTAATCTTCCAGCTGTCAATCTCAGCATTTCAGTCTATCAATTGACTGTCATGATCTTGCTTATACTAATCATCTATTAAGAGCATCTAGCTCTCATCTCACCTAGGTTCTTGTTAGGCTCCGAGTGGTCTATTGAGTCGATGGTAAATCTCATCTCTGAA
>NW_025544775.1:1107010-1116940 GCF_000003525.1 Blastomyces dermatitidis ER-3
TATCAAATCTCAAAATGAGATCATGACTAGAAAATAATGAGAAAGTAATCTCATTTAATCCTTATTAGTCTCATTCTTGATATAAAGTTACTATTTTTGAACATTTTAAGGTTTTCTTTAACCTATTTTTAATTTTTTAAAAAAGTAACACTTTTGATAATACTTAAATGAGATTTAAAGTCATTTAAAGTAATAAAAATAATTTAAATGAGAAGTGAAAATCATGATTTCATTTGAAAAATATAATAAGAGTAGACAGTAAGTCTCACTGAGACAGTATGAGACTAGTATATAATCTTAAAACCATGTAATAGAATCAGTTAAGTTGATAATAAGACTATTCAAATATTCTGATTCTGATCTCAGACACGGTTACATAGTCAGTCTAAGAATGACTTTATCTGATATTTACAGATCTTCACAGAAGCCTTTATAATATTTATAAAGAAGAAGAATAAAGATCTCAGATTATATATAAACTACTGTGATCTGAACTTCAAGACTATAAAGAGTTACTACTCTCTATCTCTGATTAACAATATAATCAACTGTCTTATAAGAGCTGTTATATTCACATAACTGAATGTAATCAATATATATACATAGCTGTGAATACAGTGTGAAAATAAATGAAAGACTGTCTTTAGAACTGTACTGAGATTATTTAAATATCTAGTAATATCTTTTGATTTGACTAATATCTCTGCAGCATTTCGGTCTTTTATTAATAAAACACTTTATACATATCTGAATGTCTTTTTGATAATACATCTGAATAATGTGATGATGTACTTTACAAAGAAGAAAGAACACACTGAGCATGTATAAACTATATTAAAGGTCTTAGATGAGACAGAACTGTATATTAAGCTTATAAAGTATAACTTCAGTATCTGTTGAATTAATTTTCTAGAATATATAATTATCACAGATAGTATTCAGATGAAATCTTCATAGATTGAGACTATTCTATTATAATCAGAGTTAAGTTATATTTATAAGATTCAGATCTTTCTAAGCTTTGTAAATTTGTATAGATAGTTTTTCTTTATATTCATGAGAATCTTCTTAACTCTTACAGACACACTGAAGAGTAAAAATAAGAAGAAGTTATCTTATAAATAAAGAATGAAAAGATTATTAAGAAGAGAGAACTATAAGAACTTTCTTATCTCAGAAGTTCACAGAGTCTTTATAAGATTAAAATAGATATTTATAGATATAGTGATGCTATTTCACTTTAATCTCTTACACTTAATTAGATTGAAGACAGATATCTTCTTTGTTATAATTTCAGAAATAGTCTTATAACTACAGTTAAATGAGAACTGAGTTTCAGTGATCTTTTTCTCACAGAAGATGTAACTCACAGAGATTAACTATAGCATTTATAATCAGAAGCTTCTTATAATAGTGAAATTCTTCTATCACTGATATCACTACTTTGAGAATCTTGTGATAGTAATTACTATTAGAACTGCAAAACCGCTCCATCGCGAACTCGCTCAATTTTTCGAATGAGAACCCGCCGATAGATCCATCGAAAAGTCCTCGATCATATGAGCATTTTGACCCCATAGCTGACCGCATACCCCATGTGGTGGTGGAGTTATCCAGCCAAACATGAACCAGACATTGTTCGAAACTCCTGTGTGGGAGAATCCCCTGTTCACCTCTACCACACCACAACCCCGGGCCAAATTGCCATACAAATTGTAAGGTGAAGAGACCTAGTCATATGTATCAATCTTCTTGATTTTGAAAGATTCCTGATCTGTGATTGTGAAGATGTCTGAGAAGCAACCTCTGTGAAAACTCTGTCTATCTTTGATGTTTCAAAACATCAACATGAAGTCTCACTCTAATAATATAATCAATCATCTAACACTCATCTTCATTTAACACTTGCCTTTGTAAATCAATTACAATGAACTTCAAATATTTATATCTCAATGAATATTTATTTAAAGCTATTCTAAAAAACAGAATAATAATTTCTAGATATATATTATATTATATTAAATTTCTATAAGAAAATAACATATAATTATTAATTTATTAAGCTTTTTAAAATACTATTTTAAAATAAAATACACAGTCTATATTTATAAATATACTTCTAAATATAAATTATTTTCATATAGAAATTAAATATCTTATAGATTATATATATTTTTAATAAAATATAAAATTTTATCTTGAAATTCTTATTTATTATTAATTTATTTAAATTTTTATGTAAAATTTTATATTTTAAAATACTATTTGTGTAATAACTGTGTATTATTTATACTTTAAAATTATAATTTAAATAAATTATTATATCAAATCATTTAAATATATTTATATTTAATAAATTATTTTTCAAAATTTAAAATTTCAAGAATTTTCAATATTTCACTTGTAATTTATAAAAATAATTATAATAAAAAAATAAAAAAATTCTTAAAAATGAAAATATAGAATTCTTATATAAAATAATTTAATATTTATTAAATTATTATATATTTATATAAGAATTATTATTTTTAATAATATATAATACATATTTCTTAATTTATAATAAAATATTATATATTTTATTTTACTGTATTTTATTTTCTAATTGAATCTATATTTTAATCAATTTTAACTATATTATAATAATTTTGAATGATATTATACTATAAGTCTTAATAATTATAGATTACAAATTAAAAAATTAAAATAATGAATATTTATTGAGATATTAACATTTAAAGTTGATTGTAATTGATTTACAAAGACGAGTGTTAGGTGGAAATAAGTGTTAAATAATTGATTACATTACTGCCTCTCTCAATCTGACTCATTCTCAGTAGAAAAAGACAAAAAGATACCTCAGTAACAGTATTTAATACATAACTAGTGAATAATAATATATCAATAACTATAAAATTAGTATATCTTAAGATCTGACTGAGTCTTTGATCTCTGTACAGTGAGATATATTAAATCTAGTTTTAATATCTCAATATTCAATAGATTCTGCAAGGAATTGAGAACAGTAATACTAGATTTGTATTGAATTTGAGAATTAACTCTATATTAATACAATCATTAACAAAGTCTTCTATTTTGAAATATGAATAACCAGTTTCTCTACATTCTGCTGATAATATTTATATTATTATATAGAAACAGACTTATATTCTCTATAATATCAAGACTCTGCAGAGGAAAAGTCTTGATAGAGAGTATATAGTAGTGTATATCTTAGCAGTTTCTATCTCATTCTTCTACAGTAGTTAATATAAAAAAAGATCTTAAAATTAGTTTTTTACTTCTGTTGAAAAAGTAAGATGTTTTTCTCTAGATTTTATACAATATTCTTATAAAGAATTAAAAACAGAGTTATTTTCTGTTATAATTTCACATTCTTTTAAGTAAGAATTACTTTTTCAGTAACTGAAGAGCTTTCATTAATACTTAATTCTTTTTTACACTCTTTATTAACTGATTTGAGTTGTATACTTGTTGTGTGAGAAGAATTGAATAATTTGGAATAAAATTGAATAGTTTTAATTAATTTCTCTGCAAAAAATTGACTTATTTTTTGTCAGATTTTCTCTCAAAAACTGTTATATCATCTAATTTACTATTAATTGATATCATACTTTTTCTCACTGTATTTCAAGAAAGAGATGGTAAAGATTTTATTAATTTATCTTAAAAATCAATTTTAGTTTATTAGATTCTCTTCAAAAATCTAACCTAGTTACTGAACTAGTGTGAAAAAAATTAGGTGTTTTATATATAAAAGTCTTTTATTCTTCTTTTGAAACAGTCTAATCGACTTTTCAATTGAAAATAGACTTAGAAATTGCTCAATTGAAACAGTCTGATCAACTTTTCATTGAGTAAGAATAATGAGTTCAAAAATACATGCAGTTGATGTGAAAAAAGATGCTTTCTAAAATACTATTTCTAAGATTAAAATTCTGAAGAGAAGAAGAAAGAAGAAATAGAGAAATAACAAGTTCTTGAAATACAGAAACTTGAAAAAGCAAGTAAAATTCTTGAAAAGCAGTGTCTGAGTGAGATGAATGAAGAAGTTCTGTTAATTCTTTATACTCAGACTAGACAACTACAGAAGATGATCAAGTTCAAACTTAGAATTTCAAATACAGTTTAAAAAACATTGAAAATTTCTAGTACAATCACTGACTCTTCATTTTACTCTTCTTCTTTTTCTACTTCTTCTTCTTCTTCTTTAAATTAGAAGAAAATATATACTCAAGCAGCTGAATCTGCTGTCTCTAAATCTGGTATCTCAAAATCTGCTCAAAATCCTGAGAAAACTGAGAAGAATACTGCTCATGCTTCTATTCATAGAAAAGTAGAGAAAAAAATACAAAAAGAGAAAAACTTTTAAATCTCTAGAAATAAAAGACTTATTCTCAAAGTCTCAAATCAGAATATCTTACAGAGAAACAAGCTGAACTCAAATCATATTTTCAGAATTAGAAATGAACTTAATCAGCACTTCTTTTCTCAGTTAATATCTGATATTGAAGTTTGAAAATCAGTTATAGCTTCAATTAAGTTATTATTCTTCAGAAATTTCATTATTCTGACTATAATATCTGAATTGAGTGTAGAATTCCTTATTCAGAATGAGAATCTCTGAAAATCAGTAATAGAATCTTTGTTAAATATAATAATTCTATCTGAGAGAGATGAAAAGTGAGATAAATTTATTCTTTATAATATTTCAGTTGAAATTTTTGACTATGAAGAAGAAATGCTACTTCTTAAAAATAAATTAGAAGAATACAATTCTATTTAACTGAGCAAAGAGTCTATATAACTAAATTCAATTGAGTTCAGATAAAGCAGAAGAAATGTCTGTGTTCTAGTATATATAAAGATACTTAAATAATCAAAGATTTCTGAAGTAAGACTAACAGATTTAAAAATAAGAGTTCATGAATATCAAGACTCAAGAATGAATCTCAAAGCTTAAACACAGTGTTTAAACTGTCAAAGATATGAACACTTTATAATCTCTTATTTCAGAGACTTAAAATATGCATTCTATACTAGAGATTAGAAAACTAGTGAGCATAAATGTGAAACATGCTCAAAAAGAGATGAAATATATTAATATACTTCACTTAAATGCTTTAATTGTAAAGAAAAACATGCATCTAGCTCAAAAGAATGTATATTTACTTCAAGAATTCAAAAGAACTGAAGAAAAGATAAAGCTCAAAGTCAATCTAGAACTGAAGAAAATAGTCAAGTCAGTAAATCTATAAAACTGTCACTTTCTCTAATAAAATGAGTTAACTGTTTTATATCTAAAAGAATTATACAACTATTCTTTGATGAAATGAAATAAGACAAGATTGAGATAAAAATAAAAGTACTGTAAGAATCTCTAATCTCACTCATTTTATTTATAATATACACTGCATATCTATTCAAGAATAGAGATATAAAAATAGTGAGATCTTCAAGTTATGTGAATGATATTAATCTAGTCTACAGTTCAAAAACAATGAAAGAGAATTTAGAAGAGATTGAAAAAGCAGTAAAGAAAATCTTTGTTAGAGCAGATATTAATAAAATTTAATTTAATATGAATAAAACTGAGTTAATTCTTTTCTTTTCTAGATTCAATGAGAAAAAACTATATCTAACTATTCTGAATAAAGAGATTAAACTCAGTTTGAATGTTAAATAATTAGAAGTATGATTAAAATCTAAGTTGAATTTTAAATATTATATTCAATAAAGAACTATCAAGACAGAAAGACTATTAAATAGCATAATCAGACTATTTAATACAGAGAGAGATCTATTCTTCCAGGCTATAAAACAGTTATATATAGTCTGTATTATCTCAGTAGCTGATTATGAAGTTCAAGTTTAATGAAATAATCAAGGAAATTTCACTGAACTCTTTCAAAGTCTGTAAAACAGAGCTTTGAGAAGAATTCTGAAATAATTCAAATCATCTTCTATTAAAATAATAAAAATTAAAGCTTCAATTCTCTCTTCTACTATTAGATTTAAAAAGATCTGTATGAACTATACTTTAAGAGTTATAAAGATAAGCTTAAATTATATAATCAGAGAAAGAGTCTCTTCTTCATTTTCATTAATTAACTCAGAAAATGAACTGAATTAAAATAGATTTCTTGATTAAAATGAAAATAATTCTTCAAAGAAAATATTCTCTTAACTATACAGACTATGTTCACTGATTAAAAATCAATTTTCTTCATTAAATATTGAAAAAGTTAATCATGAGAAGATATTTCTCTGAAGAGAAAAGCTTGAATCTCTCATAGACTTATAAACAAGTCAACTATTTAAAGAGAGAGAATATAAACAGTATTTGAAGAGATTCTTTACAATTTCTATAAAAGACTCTATTCTGATTTACTCAGATGACTTAAAAAATAAGAATTTGAATAGATTAGATTAGAAAACAGACATTTCTTATACTGAAGATAATATCAATTTTATCTCAGATTTCTGAAATTTAGAGTGTGAATCTGAAGTCTTTGATACTGAACTATTTATAATAGTGAAAGCTTTCAAACTTATTGAAATACAGTCTTATAAAAGGGAAAATAGTTTGAAAGAGATATAAATATTCTCTGATAGTCAGACTGCTTTAAAAAGACTTAGAAATAGTCAGATTTATAATAATTAAATGAATCTTGAACTGATTTTAAACTCTGTTTTAAAAATTCAAAAGAGAAGAATATTAAAACTAATAATTTATCTGCACTAAGTTTCTACTCATATAAATATTCATAGCAATGAATTGACTGATTCAACTGTAAAAAAGAGTTCAGAATTAAGCAGATTCATTTAAAAAATAGTGTTATAATCTTTGATAAAAAGAAAGATAAAAGAATTTTATTTAGATAAGTGAAATGAAAACTAGCAGAAATAAAAGAAGAGTATACACTATTCAAGATTTGAAATAAAACTCAAGTGAAAATCTTGTTTAATTAAATGTAAAAAAAAAATATTCTCATCTATAATTCAGCTGAAACTAGAACATGATTATTTGAAATCTTATATATAAAGATTTGATAATAGATTTGATTCAATAAAATGCTTATTCTATAATACAAATGAAAGTTCTGAGTATATTATAATACACTGTGCATTATGTAATAGTCTCAGAGTCAGATTAAAAGAGAAGTATAATCTAAATTAATTAAATATAAAATTCTTATTCTCAACTGAGATAGAAATTAAATACTTAATAGACTTTCTATCAGAAACTAAAGCAGCTATAAGAAAATAACTGAATTCAGAAATATCTGAATATGAAGAGAGAGAAATTAATCAGATATAGTCTGTTACAACAGCTATACACTATTCTTTAATAATGTTATTTTATTATAATCTCTTTTTACTTTACTTTTTCTTTTCTATTCTTTTCTGTCTACTTATTTAATGTGTCTATCTTTAAGACTTTATTCTTTTTTCCTTTGTCATGATATTTTCAAATGATTTCAAAGTATCAGAAGGTGTTAAAATACTGTAATTTGTAAAGAGTTTTTATATTTTGAGCTGGAATTTACTGATTTTATATATCTGAAATTGATCAATGTATAATTATTAACTGTATAGATATTAGAACAACTCTGAGAACTAAAAGTTCTCAGATAGATATTATAATCTCTGACTATATACATCTATAATTGAAGAATAATAATAATAATAACTTACTATCTATAAACACTCTTAAACTGAGTCTTTAGACATAAGCTTCAGAGATATCTATAAACTCAAAAGAAACTTTTTTAAGCTATAACTACTTAAGATTATTTACTGAATTACAATTTATAAAAGCATTTATAAGTTTGTCTTTGAAATTGACTTATAAGTCAGACTATATAATATGAAAGATGAAGAAGTTGTTATCTATATAATAACAGACTTCTACTACACTGAAGTTAAGAATTGACTAAATTATCTAGAGAATAACTATAAGTGATATTACTAATCAGTTTCTAAAATCTACTTAAAAAATAAGTTAAAAGACTCTGTAAGCTGAACAGACAATATCTGAGCTATAATTATTAATATTAGAACAAGAGATAAGAAATCTGATAAAGACTACTTACAGCACTTTATAAAATTATAATATGAATTAAGATCTGAATAATAATATTTATAAAGAAGCTGAATAAAGATATATAAAATAAGTTTATTAAGTAAGACTCTAAGCTCTTAACTGTGAAGAAACTGATAACTCTTATTCATTACTTATAGATTACTGTGAGAGTTATAGATCTGTGAAGAGTAGATCACTAACTCACTTTATAAGAGTAAGAATAACAGAGAATAGATTTACTGAGAAAAGATAATAAAATATAAAGAGATTTATATCTGACTGCTGACTAGAGAGAGAGAGCTTTATAAGCTTCTATAAATAGAGTATATAATAAAGAGATTAAGAAAAAGAGTCTCTGCTTCATCTATTTTAAATCAGAACATCTCTGCATAATAAACTGTTCTAATAAATTAAAATAGAAATTTAAGAAGTTATAGACAGAGTTAACAACTATCTTCTTAAGAGTTCTAAAGTGAATATCTGAATCTATTACTCTCTTAATGAAAATATATACT
Organism: Blastomyces dermatitidis ER-3; assembly: GCF_000003525.1. Taxonomy (NCBI): domain Eukaryota; kingdom Fungi; phylum Ascomycota; class Eurotiomycetes; order Onygenales; family Ajellomycetaceae; genus Blastomyces; species Blastomyces dermatitidis. The sequence continues at coordinate 1,115,633 of NW_025544775.1, forward strand.
TATAAAAAGAGACTGTACTGTAGTAATACTAGTCTGTAAGAATGAAAAGTATTAATAGACTCAGAATTTCAGATCACTGTAATGTCTCTAAAGCTTATAGAGTGAATACACTGAGTGATGAAAACTGAGAATCTGCTCTTATAATAAGCAGAGTATGAGAACTCAGATCTAAGAGTTAAGAAACTTATAAAGATTATATTTGAATTACAAGATGTCTTTAATACTTGAAGAAGATTTATGAAAACTATAATTATTATTAGCCATTATAGATAATATATACTTAAGACTTGTATAACTTCAAAGACATAATTATATATAGCTGTCTATAAGTCAGGTTTATACTTTTAATTAGTACTAACAGACTCACTTACAGAGATAGAATTAGTTAATATTATAGAGTTAATTAAAGAAAATAAGCTTATCTATATAATAATTTTATAAATATCTGAGAACTTCACAGTTATAAAAACTGAGCTTCAAGATATCAGAGAAATACTAAAATCTTATAGAGATATTTAGTTCAGTTAAAACAGCTGAGCTTTTATCTTACTATAAGAAGAATTCAGTAATAGATTTAATAGAAGAGTAAAAACTCTTCTGAAAATCAATTTATAAGCTCTTTTATTATAAAACACAAGCTCTGTAAGCTTATATAAAGAAGAATCTGAAGAATGACTTTATCTAATCTTCACAGATCTTTATAAAAGTCTCTGTAATATTTATAAAGAAGAAGAATGAAGATCTCAGACTATATATAAACTACTATAATCTGAACTCTAACACTATAAAGAGTTACTACTCTCTATCTCTGATTAAGAATATGATTAATTATCTTACAGAAGCTGTCATATTCATATAACTGAATATAATTAATATATATATATATCTGTGAATACAGTCTGAGAATGAATGAAAGACTATCTTTAAAACTATACTAAGATTATTTAAATATCTAGTAATATCTTTTGATTTGACTAATACTTTCATAATATTTCAGTCTTTTATTAATAAAACACTTTATTCATATCTGAATATCTTTATAGTAATATATCTGAATGATGTGATAATATACTCTGTGAAGAAGAAAGAACATACTGAGTATATACAAACTATATTAAAGATCTTAGATGAGATAGAACTATATATTAAGCTTATAAAATACAACTTCAGTACTCACTGAATTAATTTACTAGAATATATAATTATCATAGATAATATTCAGATGAAATCTTCACAGATTAAGACTATTCTATTATAACTGAAGTTAACTAGTGATTATAAGATTCAGATCTTTCTGAGCTTTGTGAA
>NW_025544775.1:1117671-1120576 GCF_000003525.1 Blastomyces dermatitidis ER-3
CTACTCTCTATAATACTAAGAATTAATACTCTGAGAATTTCTGTGAGAAGTCGTTGAAGAGAGTATCTATAATCTGAAGAGTTCGCAGATTTAAGAAGTATTATAAAAGATCTAATATAAGAGAAAACAGAGTATAAGTCTTTATAAGATCTTCTATTCAGATTATCAGAACTACAACTGAAGAATGAATATTGTAAGAGATCTACGCTGAATAGATCAGTATAATATTTATAGATCTTATATAACAAAGTGAAAAATGTTAGAAAAGAAAAAGAAAGAGAAAGTACAGAGATTGATAATCAGAATGAATATTTATATATATACTTAATAAAGCTTCAGAGTGAAAGAATAGAGATTTCATAAGTTTTTAACTGAGAATCAGAGCTTCAGCAGAGAATTGATAACTGAGAATTAGAGCCTTGATAGAAATCTGTGAAGTGTAATGAAATAGTCTATATAATTGATCAGGCGCAGTCTGTCACATTAGCCTCTCTCTTTTCTGATTATATGTAGTTCTCAGTGATCAAGGGCCGTGATCTCAGATAATGTGAAACTCGGAGTTCAGATCAGATGATTATAGCTGACTCATTTTACAAGATATTATCAATTACAGCTGCAGAGTCTCTTATCAAGAATATCTTTAATCTCTTATTCAAGTTTGTTATCTTCTTCTATGATTTCTGATGACTGTCAGTTAAAAGTCAGTTGAGAAGAGAATAGATTGATGATGACACAGCAGAGCAAGCTTGTATGAAAGACATTATAAATCTCTGATGATGTGTCAAGACAGTAGTTATGACTGTCTAGAACTTCTATCACTTTATACTTGATATAATACTGATTTAGTGTACAAGATGAGTGTGTGATCTGTATATTCTTAAGATTCAATCACATCAGATCTTCTATCTTATATTGTTTAGCAGAATCTCAGTGAATATTGATTTAATCTTCTTAATCTTGTTTAGTACTTGTCATGAAGACTTCTGCTCAGTTACAGATGTCTTGAAGCTTTGTTACTATATTATCAGTGATCTGAATTGAACTGCAGAGATTCAGTGTGAACTATATAGTCTCTAAAAGATTCAACACTTTCATGTAATAACTATATGTAAGAAAGAACAGGCTTACATCTGTTAAAATAATATCTTATTCATTGATAGTGATCTCTAAATATAGAAGAAAATTATGTCAATTATTCTATAAATAATTATAGAACTTATACAGATAGTTCTTCACAGTCTGAATTATTTATTCTAATACATCATCAGTCTCAGAGTGATAGATAGTTAACAAACAGTGTATAATCTTGAGAAGTTAACAGATTCTTGTTCAGAGAGTACTTACAAATTAACAACTCTGATCTGAGATTATAGATCTTGATAATTCATGCATCTGATAGAACAGATTCTGTAGAAAGACTTCAGTGACTTGTTCAGTATTCATCTTATTACAAGATTTCAATATTATATCTTTGCTTAATTAATTTATAATGATCAGAATATTTCTATAATTCTTACTCTCAGAGAGATTAACAGTGAAGTCAATTATTACATCTTATTAGATTCTATCAGAGATATTAAGTGATTTCAGTAGACCTTTTCTACAGTTCTTTTATAAGATGATGAAAGAATAATAATTGCAGTTTCAAATAAAATATCTGATACTGTTTAATATCTCAGATTAGTAGAACTCTTGAGAGATTATTCAGTATAATTATTTATAATCTGAGTAATCAGTTATATATAAGTCATGCATCTCTTATATTATTCAGATATGTAAGAGTTCAGAGTGAGAAATTCAGTGTCATTTATAAAATTACAGAGTGTTATTATCATTGATTAAGTATTCTGAGATGTTAGTTCTTATATGTAGTTCTGAGAAGAATTGAGATACTTCTTGATATACTGCTTCAGTGAGTGCTTGAAGAAGTTCATCAGTTTAAGCTGTTGTATACTATAATTTATTCAGTGTAGATTTAAGAGAAGTGAAGATATCAGTGTCAGTGTCAGTATTAATGTTAATATCAGAATTGATAACAGTTCAGAGAGAAGATGTTTTAATCAGAGAAGTGTGTGTAATGTCATGAGTTATTTTATCTTGATTAACTAATATCTTCAGATTTAGAAGCTGATGTTCTCAGTTCATTCAACAGATATCTGTTACATTGAAAGACATATCTTACTCTTGTTATAAAAGAGTATCTATCATCAAGTTATGACTGCTGAGGCAGTAGTGTATAGTGAAGTGTAAACAGCTTAATAGCTCAGATTAGACTGACTGTGTGACCGTGTCTGAGATTAGACTGACCGCGGAAATCATGAATTTCACATTTGATTTCATTTGATCTGATCTCATACATTTCTTAGTATGAATCCCGCTGGGACTAGTTATTAAAAAAACATGCAAAGTGACTATATATCAAATCTTAAAATGAAATCATGACTTGAAAAAAATGAGAAAGTGATTCTATTTCATCTCATTTAGTCTCATTCTTGACATAAAGTTACTATTTTTAGACATTTTAAGGTTTTTTTTAGACTATTTTTAATTTTTTAAAAAGTAACACTTTTTGATAACACTCAAATAAGATTTAAAGTCATTTAAAGTAATAAAAATAATTTAAATTGAGAAGTGAAAATCATGATCTTATTTGAAAAATGTGATAAGAGTAGACAGTAAGTCTGACTGAGACAGTATGAGACTACTATCTAATGTTAAAACTGTGTAATAAGATCAGTTGAATTAGTACTGAAACTATTAAAAATTCTGATTCTAATCTTAGATACAGTCACACAGTCAGTCTATCTGAGATCAGAATTAAACTTTACAGTTATTACATTATCTAAAAGTATTACTTCTAATCATATGTTAAATTCATCATATTAATTTCAAATCACATTATTTT
>NW_025544775.1:1120840-1123509 GCF_000003525.1 Blastomyces dermatitidis ER-3
CTCTCACAGTGAGAATAACACAGCTGTGATAAGTTATTATCTTAATATTATCTAATAAATAATTAGTATATATCTGTATAAATGTGAATAATTAGAAAATATACACTTAAAAAGTGTGATCAGAATGAACTCTGCTATCATTTAAATAATATCAAGAATAGAATGCTGAAATTAATAATTTTTCTCATTAATTTCACAGATAAAATATATAAAGATAATCTTGAAAAATATAAAATTCTCTGACTTTTGATAAAATCATATCTTATAAAGAGACTCTATTTTCATAATATTAGAGACTGAGTGTTATCAAAAAGTGTTACTTTTATACAATATATATACACTTACTGTAGTAATTCATTCTCTGTATATATAGCTGAGAATTATAACTTTCTTATATTACACAGCTCTTTCTGAGATGCTGTCACTGATTTATAACTCATACAGTCTCTCAGTTCAGTACATACTGTGTATATACAGCTCTGTGTGCTGAGACTGTGTTAATCATTATAATCTGACATGATACTCACTTTCCACAGATTATGTTTTATTTGAGAAAGAGAAGAAGAAGAAAGACACAACTGTTATTTTATTAAAGAAGAAATAAATAATTAGTATTATTAAATATAATTTAATTTATCTGTATTTAAAATTTAATTAGTCTATACTCTTTAATTTAAGAGTTTCTAAGAGTATTTTAATAGTTTTCATACCAGCTTGAACTTAGTGATAAGTTGAAGAAGAAGAGAGAAGAGAGAAGAAAGAAATAAGAATAACTTATCTTTATAATATAAAAACAGAGAATTGCTGTAATCATTCTTTCTAGTAATAAAGATCTGTTTTCTGTATATATATCTGATATAGATTATATAATAACTGCATACAAAGAATATTAATAATATATATATTAAATGAAGATAATATTACTATATAATACTGTAGCTATTTCTGTACATCTCTGAAAACTGTTAATAGTTTCTTTAAGTCTCTTTATATTTGATAAGTTAATAATATATTCTAATACACATTCTCTTTCATTATCATTATCATTCTCATTATCACTATTATTATTATTATTATTATTATTATTATTATTATTATTATTATTATATTATTACTATCTGTTTTCTCTGTCTTTACTCTCTTTTAATACTTATTAAAATTAATTATATTTTCTCTCTTTAAATATTCTGTGATTCTGCAGATTATCAAGATGTGTGAGTATTATTACAGATTGAAGAGAAAGAAGAAGAAGATATTTAAGTAAGAAGAAACAGATTGTAAGATATATTATAATATCTTGAAGAGACTCTGTAAGAGAGTAGAATGATAATAATTTTAAGTAATACTTCTGATAGATTTAGACTGAACTAAGTATAGAAATAATATAGATGACACTTCTTATAAGAGATTGAAAAAGAAGATAGTGAAGAGTCTTATACAGTAGTAATAAGATCAGAAGAAGTTCTGAGAATAATTTAAGATTAAGATAGAGAGAGAGAGAGAGAAGAAGAGTATTACTATAAATAAGCAGCAGTAGAAGAAGATTAAGAGAATATTAAAGTAAGAGATAAAGAAGTCAAAACTGATAAGTTTTTTATTAAGAGATAATAATTTTTGATAATACTTCTATTCTCTAATTGATTAGCAGAAGCTGACAGAGAAGAAGAAGATTAAGACCTTATTCAGATCTTGAATACACTTCATAATTCAGAATATTAAGAAGATAGCTCTACTCTCTGAGTATGTTAATCTGCTTATCACTGAAGTGAAATCTGAGACAGTAGATCAGAAAATGCAGGATTTTGAGATACAGATTAATCTAGCTAAGAGAGAGCAGTGAGAACTCTTCTCTAAAAAGACAGTAAAGAGAGATTTTGAGATAATTATTATCTCAGATAAGAAGAAGAAGAAGAATAAGAATAAGAAATAAATTATAAAGAATGATAAGAAGAATGAGAAAGAGAAGAAAGATAATAAGTAGAAAAAGTTTTTTTCTTATTATATTAATTAGTTATAAGTTTATAACTATTAGTTAATAATTGAAATTAATTTTGAGTTTTCAAAAATTATTATACAAGTTGTAATCAATTATCAATATCAGGAATAATATATATATATATATTTAACTATCATGATTCACAAATCACTATAATGTATAAGTATCAACATTTTTTCAATATTAATATTTACAATATTAATATATATTTAATAATATTATCTGATAATATAATTTGATAACACTTTCTTTCATAATATTAATATATTTCAAGAAATATGATAGAGATTAATCAAGATTATTTATTTACTTTTATACATTGATGATATTCAATCTGAGTTAGTACTAAAATTATAACTAAGTTAAGAAAGAAGATTATTTTCTTTTATATTAATTCTTCTTACACATATCAGTAATCAGTTATTGAAAATAAATTATTATCTTTCTTAAATTATTATTATATCTTCTGAATTCACTTCTTTCCCTTCTTTTGCTTCTATTGAAGGATTCACAAACTCTTTAAGAGATCACTGTGAATTACAAAGTCTATGGTTGTTTACAATGCAGCTCAGGATACTCTCTGTCAATTAGAATAGAGAATCGCGTCAGTCGTCATATGCCACAGCTCCATCCCAACCCACATTCAACACAGCTGTAGTGATTCAAGATAAAC
>NW_025544775.1:1123609-1403459 GCF_000003525.1 Blastomyces dermatitidis ER-3
ATTGATAATATTCAATCTGAGTTAGTACTAAAATTATAACTAAGTTAAGAAAGAAGATTATTTTCTTTTATATTAATTCTTCTTACACATATCAGTAATCAGTTATTGAAAATAAATTATTATCTTTCTTAAATTATTATTATATCTTCTGAATTCACTTCTTTCACTTCTTTTACTTCTATTGAAGATTCACAAACTCTTTAAGAAATCACTGTGAATTACAAAGTCTATGTTATTTACAATTCAACACAGAATACTCTCTTTCAATTATAATAAATAATCACTTCATTCTTCATATCTGATTTCAGATTATAAAATTTATGAAAAAGTCAATATAAATACTGAGATGAACTATGAAATAATTATTAATAGATTATATTATAGATTACTGATGAGTTATCTCTCTACTATAATCACTGTAACTTTATTCAGAAATATTTATTATAAACTAATTATAGCTCTGAAGAAATTTCTCAACATATAAAGTTATCAGAATACAGATAATAAAAGAAAAATAATCAGAAAATTACTACTGAGCTGATAAATTACTCTATCAGATAATGATTTTTAATAACACTAACTTTCTAATTTGAAGAAAATTATGTGAAAATAATCATGTATCAGTACTAGACTGGTCGCTGAGACTATGAATTTCATGTTTGATCTCATTTGATCTGGTCTCATACATTTCTTGGCGTGAATTCTGCTGAGACTGACTATTAAAAAAACATGTAAAGTGACTATATATCAGATCTTAAAATGAAACCATGACTTGAAAAATATGAGAAAGTGATCTCATTTAATCTCATTTAGTCCCATTCTTAGCATAAAGTTACTATTTTTAGACATTTTAAGGTTTTTTTTAGACTATTTTTAATTTTTTAAAAAGTAACACTTTTTAGTAACACTCAAATGAGATTTAAAGTCATTTAAAGCAATAAAAATAATTTAAATTGAGAAGTGAAAATCATGATCTCATTTGAAAAATGTGACAAGAGTAGACAGTAAGTTTCACTGAAACAGTATGAGACTACTATCTAATGTTAAAACCATGTAATGAGATCAGTCGAATTGGTAATGAGACTATCAAAAAATCTGGTCCTGGTCCCAGACACAGTCACACGGTCAGTCTAATCAGTACTCTGATTTTATAACTCTTATCTAATAACTTCTCTGAATAATTACTCTATATATATATATCTCTGAATCTTTCTCTTTAATTAATTGAAAACTCTGAATTCTGAACACTTCTTCAAATACTTAATTCAAATCTTCATATTTTATATCAATTCTGTCTTCAGTTCAATTTCAAGATGCACTACAAAGTTAATATATAATATCTAGAATTAGAGTTGAAGAATCATTGAAGAGTGTCTCTCACAGTGAATATATAAACTAGTATAAACAATCTTACATTTATAGAAGTTATATGTTATTACATTGATAAGAACTGAACTTATTAAGAGATATTAATTGAATTTGAATCATTAATCAGTGATTATACTGAGAATTATATAATAGAGATATTAATAACTGTAATTAAAAATAACTATTAAGATATTAGTCTCAGTCTTCTTACAATTATAACTGATAATACTGTTAATAACTATACTATAATAAAGAGCTTGAAGTAAAAATTGACTTTATATTTCTGAAATAATAAATAAGATCATATTCTCTATATTACTCATATAATTCAACTTATAATATAAACACTGATAAAGAATCTTAATATCAAGATAAATAATAATAAGATGACTGATTCTTGAGATAAGAATGAGATAAAAGTGATTACTTAAGTAACTTTTGTATTCATTTTATAAAAGATAATGTTTTTTGATAATACTTTTTAATATTGCTTATTAATAACACTTTTTGATAATACTACTGTTAATTTTGAATAGATTGATGAATAATTTAAATATCACAGATTTAAAATATTATTAATATGATTTATATCTCTTCTAAACAATAATAATAATTTCATGATATTCAATAAATAAATAAATCAGTCATATCACTGAATATGATACAGAATATTAGAATATAATAAAGTTTAATATATAAAACAACTGTTTAATCTCTTCAATTATATTAGATAATTAATCATTGAGTGCATCACTCTGATCAGAAAAAGATTCAGATATTAAAACTTTCTAATATAAAGTAAACTCAGTTGAAATATGTGATTGATTTACTGTTTCAGTTTTATAAGATAATGAAGACAGTCTCAATTATATATATATTAATACTACAGTCAGTCTGATGAGTGTATAATAGTTTATTTACTTATCTTAAGAAGCAGTTGCATCACTTAAAAAGAAATTCAGTCTGAAATAATACTATAGCACAGGCCATTATTACTGTAAGACATAAACTAGTATATTACTAGAGTAAAACTGAATAATCTTTTACAGAGTACTATACTATAGCAGCTTTACTAGATCTCTCTTATTCAGTTAATATTTACACTTCTCAAGATTGAACAGAGAAGAAATGAGACTTATATATTAAATTAGTCTAAGACTACTATAATATCAACTATTAGAGATTTGAATGAGCAGATGTAGAGATATGAAGATAGTGAAATATAATTCTCTAGTAGTAACAATCTTTCATAACACTTTATATTATATAGAACTATAATTAGACTGACCGTGTGACCGTGTCTGAGACCAGGACAGATTTTTGATAGTTCATTATCAATTCGACTGATCCCATTACACAGTTTTAACATTAGATATTAGTTCCATACTGTCTCAGTGAAACTTACTGTCTACTCTTGTCACATTTTTCAAATGAGACCATGATTTTCACTTCTCAATTTAAATTATTTTTATTGCTTTAAATGACTTTAAATCTCATTTGAGTGTTATGAAAAAGCATTACTTTTTAAAAAATTAAAAATAGTCTAAAAAAAACCTTAAAATGTCTAAAAATAGTAACTTTATGTCAAGAATGAGACTAAATGGGACCAAATGAGATCACTTTCTCATTTTTTTCAAGTCATGATCTCATTTTAAAATCTGATATATAGTCACTTTGCATGTTTTTTTGATAGCCAGTCCCAGCGGGATTCACGCCAAGAAATGTATGGGACCAGACCAAATGAGATCAAATGTGAAATTCATGGTTCCGGCAGCCAGTCTAATTATAATACTAACTTTGAAACAGAACTTATATATATTAATTACAACTGAAAATCAGGCAAAATTACATAGTTATAAAACTGAATTTGATAACTATCTTCAAGATAATTCAATGAATTTATACATTAAATCAATTCTAGAGTTATGAAAAATTGCTAAAAGTATATATTCAACTATTACACTGATGATATATAATATTCTGATAATTTCATTGATAGAGATGAGAATGAAGTAAAAGTTTAACTCAAGCTGAGATATTTATTACTATCACTGAAAACAATTATAAGAAGAAATAATCAAGAAACTCATGATTATAAAACATAGAATTATCAGACAGTTTAATATCTCTAATTATAGTATATCAGAGAAGTGTAGTTTTTATGAGAATAAACTTACATAAGAATGTATTTAGTTATTTCATGAGTATTATCAATAATTATTATCAAATTCTGATTATATAAGCAATCACTGAATGAACTGAATGAGACTGAATTTAATCTTCAGTCTCAGTCTTATTCTGATTTTGAAAGAATAATCATCTTTCACAGTTTATTCTGAGAAATTACTCTCATTTCACTGTTCTTGAATTAAATCTGGTCATTTTTCATGTCATTTCTCTCAGAAATGATTCATTTTCAGATTTTTTTGAGCCTTAATTCTGATGAGACTCATGTCAAGAAATGTATAAGATCAGATCAAATGAGATCAAATGTGAAATTCATAATCTCAGCAGTCAGTCTAGCTCAGATCATCACATCTGATGTTTAATAAGTTTATAAGTAGTTGTGAAATGCTTAAGATTCTTATAATCTGTGATTATCTCAAATTTAAAGATACTTCAGAGTTCAGAGTCTCATTCTTCTAGACAGTATATAATTATAAGAAGTTTCTTATTATAGATCTCATAGTTACATTCAGTAGAACTCAGTTTCTTAGATATAAAGATATATAATTATAAGACATCTTTATTATTATATTATAATATAGCTTCTTCTGTAATATAGTTAGAAAAATCAGCTTCAATAACTGTCTTACAGTCAGAATTGAATGTTATTAACAGAGAAGTATTAATGAATATCTTCTTCATCTGTGTAAATACAGCTTCAGTATCTGCTGACTATTGAAATACTGAGTTCTTCTTACTGAGTTTTATAAGTGATCTTGTGATATCTGAGAAGTTTTGTATAAATTATCAATAGAAGTGAGTAAATCTGATAAAGCTTTATACTTCTTTCACAGTGCATGAGGCCTCTTATTTAAGAATAGCAGAGATCTTCTCAGAATTCATTTGAATCTTCTTATTAGATTCTATGATAAAGTCTAGATATTTTATACTTTTAATCTCAAAATCACACTTGTCTATGTCTATCAGTAGTTCTGCTTCTTATAGTTATTATAATATCTTTTATACATGTTCTTGATATTCTTTCCTGAACTCATCAGTAAAGATGAGAATGTTATTAAGATATACAGTTGTGAATTTATCAAGGAAATCTTGAAGTACTCAGTTGATATACTACTGAAATGTACTGAGAGTGTTAGTCAGTCTGAAGAGTGTGACTACTCATTCAAAGAGATTATATTGTGTTTGAAATGCTATAAGTCACTCATCTTCTTCAGTGATGTGAATCTTATGAAATGTAGTAATAATATCTAGCTTTGTGAATCATTGAGCTTGTCTGATATGAGCTAGAGTTTCATTGATAAGAGATAAAGAATAGCAGTCTTTCTTTATTAATCTATTCAGTTCTTAATAGTTTACACAGAATCAGAGTTCTTCATCTGATTTCTTTACAAAGAGAATAGAGACTGTGACAGAAGAGTTACTAATATGTATAAATTCTTTATTCAACAGATCATTGAGTGTCTTTTGAAGAAGAAGAAGTTCATCTCAGAATATATTATAAAGAGAGTCTTATAACAGTTCAGAGTCTTTATTATTCTTCTTTTTCAACTTAATACTATAATTTACTTCTGAGTCTTATAAAAGAAGTATATTTATAATGTTATCTTATCAGAAGACATCTAGATATTTGTAATATTATTAAGAGAGTTTAATATGAGAATCTGTTATTGTAGTATAAGATAACTTTTCTAGAGCTTTTTTAATATCAGCCAGACTGATGAAATAGATTGTGATATGATTCTAGTATCAGTTATCTTTTCAGTGACTTCTTTTTCAGAGTATTTTACAAGTGTTGACAGAGATCTGTGTCAGATTCATAGTCTTGTGAATGTCATCTTCATGAACTCTATCATTGTTAGAGAATATTAAGCTTCTGTTATAAGTATTTAATAAGATGCCTTGTTCAGATAGTCAGGCAAGTTCTAATATAAGATTATAATTGAGATTATCAACTTCATATATATAGGTATCTTTATATTGATATTCTCTGACATCTATGTTTAGTTTCATTATGTAATAGATGCAAACATCTTTTAAATCATCAAATTCTGCAAGAAGTCAGAGTTTTAATAAGAAAATATACTGAAGATTATAATGTCTTACAACTGAAGATTTAATCATTGCATAGTAATATAGACTGCTATCTATCATGATCTTCATATTATATATATTATTTATCACATTAGATGCAAGAATTATATTCATTGTTATTCTTTCTTTAAATTGTTATCATCTGATCTCTTCTAGCTTCTGTTTATAAATTTGAACAGAAGTTAATCTTTTCTCTGTTTCATCAGAGTATTCTTATAGTTATCTTTTAAATCTTTTTTCAATGCAATGCGATTAATGTGAACAGATACTGATTCATTCTTTGAGTGAGAAGACACTGATCTTTCTTTCAAGTGAGAAGATGCTAATCTTTCTCTCAAGTGAGAAGATATATAGATTGATTAGTAGTTAGAAGTGATATGTTCTGATTAGTTACAATTGATATATATCTCTCATTAATGTTGATCAGTGACTTCTTCAGAAGTGATCTCAGAAACTCAGAAGTCTGTTCAGATAACAGAGACTCTTACTTATACATAAATATTCAAGTCTACTCAGTTCATGACATCTGTATCATTGTTGTTATTTCTCAGCACAGATGTATAAGTGACTGAGATGTAATATCTTCTATTACTGTTCTGTATACTCTTCAGCTTTATAAGATAATCATTCAATATTCAGAGTTGTATACAGAAATCTTCATAAGTCTGATCTTTGTCTATACTTATAAGAGTCTGTAAGAGTTTGAAAGTTAATATCTTCTTAAGCATACTGATCTTTATTTGATTCTCTCAAGATTGATTATCTGCTTTTAAAATCTTGATGTTGAAGTCAGAGATAAATATTATAAAAGAAGTGTTTCTCTGTCAGACACTCTGTAATTAATTTAATACTTTCTATTGCATAACAGTGTTCTAGAACACAATATCAAAATGTTTGATAATATTATCAGATGTTCATAATGTGGTTCGGAAGAATGTACGATCATCGGATAATAACGCGGCCGCTTCCGAACTACTAGCGTACGCGTACAAGTGTAAAGGGGTCATAGCAGCCGCTAATTAATTTAGTGTACAATATTACAATATATAAGAAGCCAGCATATACCTGTAATCATACACTGGCTTAAGCAATCTTTGAATCATATCTGATAGCATGTCTAAAAACCGGTGAGAAGCACAGACTTCTTCAGAATATGATAATTTCATTTAGAAAGCAATTCATAGTTATCATGCCAGTGTGATTCTAGAATATCTTAAAAGATAGTGTATAAAGAGTGATGAGTGAAAGAGTATTCAATTGATGTTACTTCACTTATTAAGGAAAAACTTCACACTCAGATGAATGCCACATATGTGAATGAATGAGATGTGAGAAAAAGAATGAGAGCAGTGAATCAGATTCAAAGAAGATTACTCTTCACTTAAAAGAATAAAAAGAAAGAATGATCATCACTGAAGTTATATAATGATAACAGAAATCATATAATAATATAGTGATAGAATGATATAGTGATATAATAATACAGTAATATAACAATAGATATCATACAATTAATAAGAAATCACTGAAATGAATATCTTTTCTAGCTGATATAAACAATATTCTTCTCTGCTATCTGAACTGAAAGATATGCAGAATCTTTTAGAGAGTTTACTTAAAGCAGTAAGAAAAGCAGCTGAGACTGCTGAACTGAAATCAAAGCTCTGTACATATATGAGAATTCTAAATAAGATCAAGGCCTTGTGTACGCAGTGACAGGCTGAGACAGAAGTTAAACAACAATTAACATTCACTGTGAATCAAGTATTTACTATGAAGAGCTTCACTGATACAATTATCATTATCAATAAGAATAGAGAAAACCAGATCTTAGATCTACAGCAGAAGATTGAATGTTTACATAGATAGACAACTACACTGAATCTGAAGATCTCATCATGATTATTCATAATCTCTTCAGAAGTATACATATTATCAGAGATCACTGCACAGAATGAGAATCTGAGTATGAGATATATCAAGTCAGAAGATCTGCTGAAGTTATCAAGCTTTAATGATAACTGAAAAAATAATGCTGCAATTCACTGACTAAGTCAGATATAATTATATTATCAGATCAAATATGAACTCACAGATAGATAGTTAACAGAATTTCAACAAGTCTTAAGATCTGTTATGTTTCTACACAGAAAAGTAAAGTTATTATAAATGACTGATGAAAAGATGAATCTTACAGACTCAGAGTAATATTCATTCTTATAAATATGAAATAAGTTTTTCAAATGAATCTTATATAACTTTGAGAAAGTAAATATGTGAGATAAGTATTACAAATACTTCACTGAGTGTAGATAAGTGAGTAATCTTATATCATACTTTATATACTTCAGCTTATACTATCTTATGTTGAATGAAGAGCTTTTAACATCTTTCTATTTACAGATCTTCATTCATAATCTTACACTTAAGTTGAGAGTGAAATGAAAATGCTTAATCTCATAACCAGGCACAGTGAAGAAAGCATACAATATTCTCATTATATGAGAATAAGTGAGTCAATTACAATAGAAAATACTGCAATTAAGTATGTCTCAGTGAAGAATAGATAATCAGACTTCTATGACATCAGTTACATACTCAGATGTGATGAATCTAGATCTGAATATCATTACTAAAGCACTGAATCTCCTGAAAAAGAAATCTTCTGAGTGAAAATCTTGATATTATAAGCATCAAGCTTGCTTCAACTGCAGATGTCAAAATCATAATACAAAAGATTACACTCAGTGTGTACAGTCAAGAGAAGTAAGAGAGTTAAAAAACTAGCAGAATCAGTGAGCTTGAAGACACTTACTGATATTCTATAAAAAGCCTTTAAAGTGAAAGAGATGTCTGTATTAGATGACTCTCTGAATTCTGTGAATATCAAGAGAAAGCAGGCTTCTGACTGAGATGCAGGTGAGAATGAAGTGAACACTCATCTCAATATCTTGAGTCTCAAAATGTTAATGTATAGAGAGCACTTGAATAAGAATCAAGAGATGGCTGTAAAAGTATTAGCAGACATAGAAGCTTCTATACAATATATTGATAATTATATAATTCAAAGATTGAAAGATGTCTGCTGAGTGAAAAATCCCTGATATATAAGATTATCTGATAACTAATATTTGATATCATCTGCAAAAGTAAGAGTTCTCTTACACTTCAGAGAATAATCTTACTATATTTGAGTGTGAGAGCTGCAGAACATGAAATATGATCTTATTCTCAGACTCAATTGATTTCAAAGGTTCAATCTGTAGATTCAATAATGTACATGTCATATACAGTTGACTGATAGAAAGAAAACAGTTCATATGACTCTATCAACTGATATGAGAAGGACATTTCATATCTCTGATATAGAAGAATTAAATCTGCTTACATATTAATAAGTAAAGAGAATGATTTGCAAGACCTCATTCAAAAGCATTCTGTATATCATACAGAATCTGAAAGAGGAGAAAATCAAGATAAAGAATATACAGAAGAACAAGTGTATGAAGAAGCTTCTAAAGAAGTATGAAAAAATCTTTTAAACAGATCTTTCACTGAAATTGTCACTGAAATGAGGATTTGTACATGAGATTGATATAAGAGATATAAAATCAGTCAATCAGAATGCATACCCTCTGTCATAAATACATTTCAAAGAATAGAAGTGTCAGATCATCAATCTTCTAGAACATGATCTTATACAATTCTTATCAAGCATGTGAGACTTTTCAGTTCTATTCATGAAAAAGACAGATAAGAAGTAATGAATGTGTATTAATTATCAAGCACTTAATAAGCTTACAATCAAGAATGAATATTCACTGTCATAGATTCAATAACAGTTGAATATAGTCAGAAACATCTGATATCTATTGAAGATCAATCTTCTCTCAGAATACTGACAAATCTGTGTAGATAAACTGTCAGTTCTGTGAACTGTGTTTAATATATAATAAGAAAAGTTTGAATTTCTGATAATATCATTCAGTCTGATAAATGTGCTCATCATCTTCTAAATAATGATGAATACAATTCTTCATAAACAGAATGAAATCTTATATCTTGTATATCTCAATGATATTCTAGTCTTTTCAAACTTATACAATAAATATCTGAAGCATCTTAATGAAGTACTTATAACTCTGACAGAGTATAAGCTCTATATTAAATTAATCAAGTGTGTATTTGAAATGAAAGAGTTGAAGTTCATAGAACATGTAGTAAGTGATAACTGTATACATCTCATCTCAGAGAAATTGAATATCATAGTAAATTGACTGCAGCTGAGAAATATACATTATATATAACAGTTTCTTAAGTTAGTCTCATACTACTGCAGATTCATCAAGAATTTCACATGAATATCTGCATCACTCTCAGATCTCTTAAGAGAAATGAATGCAAATCTGTGAAAGAAGAAGTTTCATTCAATTATCTGAAATACTGTGTATAAAGAGACTTTTCTCACACTGAGAAAATATATAATAATATTCTCAGTACTTATTCAATCAGATTGTGATAAATCTTTCTATATCAAGACAGATACATCTGAATGAGCTATCAGAGATACTCTTCTATAGATAGGTAAGAACAGCAAGCTGCATCTGATAACATACAATGATAGAAAACTATCAGACACTGAGCTCAATTACTCAGTGTATGAAAAGAAATTGCTAGTAATTAAACACACACTGGTATTATAAGATAGATATATTGACAATAAGTATATAACAACAGTGATCACAGATTATGAAAGCCTTATCTATCTATAATTAGTAATAAAACCTTTCAAACACTTAGTATATTGAATCTCAGAGTTTCAAGTATATAATCTTCATATCAAATACTGAAAGAAATTGAATACAGTGATATCTGATACAATCAGTCACAGACCTGATTTCATAGATAAGAGTTCTGCAAATCAGATACAAGAGACATTCACATTAAATGTACTGAGAGAATGTAAGAAATCAGAATGAGTGAACATCATGATCTCTTGCTTAAAGAATGACAAGATATTAAATAATAAGCATCTTATAAAAGTAGTAGAAGAGATGCTTTCAAACTTTAAGCTGAAGAAATTGGAAAATGACATTATGCTTTACTGTGATCTAGAATATGCAGAAGCTCTCTATCTAGAATCTTCATTTCAATACAACTTAATGACTCACATGTACAAGGAATTCAGTCACTTAGAAAGCTCTGAACTTATGAGTGTACTCAAATCAAGAGTATACTAGCTAAGCATGACTGAGAACATTCAGATATACACTCATAAGTGCTCAAATTGTCAGATTGCAAAAGAATCTAAGAAAGAATTAGAATATGAGAAAGCATAATATCAGATAAAGTGTACAATACAATCATTCAAACAATAAGAGATGAATCTCATAGATATATTATCATGAACACTAAATGAAAATTAATGAATAATCACTGCTATTGATTATGCTACTGACTGATCAGTTGTGAAAGCAGTTTCAGAGATGACAGAGAAGATGATAATACAGTTTCTATATAATGAGATCTATATTAACTATGAAATATCACATGAGATTCTAACTGATAACAGTGTAAATCTCATAGAAGAAGTAGTGAGGTATTTCATGAGTCAGTTACAGACAAGACATTGTAGAATAACATCATATCATTCATAGATGAATAAGAAGATGAAATGCTTGAATGAAATCTTGAGCAACATGCTGATGAAATATCTAGTGAGTAAGCCTATAAGACTATGAGATGAATATCTCAGGCAGGCACTACTGACCACGCGGACTCAACAGTATGCAGTCTTTAAGCATTCATCATTCTACCTGTTGTATGAATTGCATCCGCGCATCCCGGAGAATGCTTCAGAAAAGGTGAGAAAGAAAGCAGTTGCAGATGCAGCAGTTGCAGACG
Source organism: Blastomyces dermatitidis ER-3 (assembly GCF_000003525.1). Taxonomy (NCBI): domain Eukaryota; kingdom Fungi; phylum Ascomycota; class Eurotiomycetes; order Onygenales; family Ajellomycetaceae; genus Blastomyces; species Blastomyces dermatitidis. Next base: position 1,135,160 of record NW_025544775.1, read on the forward strand.
CAGAATCAAGATTGAAAGAGATCAGTCACACACATGTAAAAGCTAATAAGTTACTCCTGAACTAAGCAATTCAATTAAAAAGAATACAAGACTCACTTGTTAAGAAATCAAGTCTCAAGATGAAAATGTAAGTTCTTATATACAATGAAAGTTCTGAGAAGTTTCAATCTAGATGATTTGAGTTATATAAGATACTCAAATCACATTCTCTGAGAATATACACATTGAAAGAATCAGAGAGACAGATCTTAAACAACTTAATAAATAATTCACAACTTATGAAAGTAAAGATACAAGATCTGAGTGAATTATGATTATTCACAGCACTATCATCAGTATTGAAAAAGAAGAGACTTATAATTGAAAAGTCTCATGAAGTAAGAGAAATCATAGACACTTACAAATCAAATGATCTCACTTATTCTGATCTTTTCACAATTACAAGAAGAGAATGAGAAGAAATGAAGAAATCAGATAAATATCACACTTCAATAAGTAATGAGACTGTAGTCAGTTATATAATAACACATCACAGACAGTAGATATAACATGATAAAGAGCAGTCTCAAAGCAGCAGACTTACACATGAGTCAGATCACAGAAGAAAAAGAGATTCAGAGCTGAATTCAACTGTTTATATCAGTTCAATCACAGAGATCACAGAGAACAAACTATCTGAAACATCTGCAGACACATGAGATTAAGTCATCTTAATCTCTGAGAACACTCAGAGATCAGATAAGATTAGTTTCAATGAGCTGTTCACTGTAGTAGTCTGAGTGAGTGAAGAGAGACAGTATAATACATGAGACAGAATTACAAAAGATGAAAGCTACTGAATCTAGTCACTGAATGCAGTACTATATAGAGATCACATAAGAGTAGTGACTAATAGATAAAGAAAAAGCATAAGAAAAGAAAAGAAATAATGAATTAATCATCAACTGTAAGAGTCAGTTATAAAAGACAAATATTATCATACACATCTCATTCATTTTCATACATCATATGTTAATCTATTTTCAACACCACACCATCTGAAAAACATTAAAAACAAAGGAAATCTCAAAACTCAAGATCTGCAAGAGATTCAAGAGCTTCAAGTCACTCTCACAATAACACTGTACATGTCTTCAATTTCTCTATCACTCTGTGTATGACATTAATGTCATTTATCACAAGATTGACTGAAATGCTAATATAGAAATGTGTACATGTACATGTAGAGAAATTGAAGAAGAGTACAGAACCTGCAGAATCAGAAGTCAGAGTAGAGAAGATAAAGACAGAAGAAATGAAAGAAGAAGACACAGAACTGAATGAATAATAGAAGTCATCTGAAACTGAACACTTACAACTCAGTGTACATACAACCTTTCTCACAGAGAAGAGAGAGAAAGCAATAGAAGAAGCTTAAGAGTGAGAGAGAGTAGTCTCAGCAGCATTGTTATCTTTGATTAAAATGATCTCTGATACTAGAGTAACTAAGAACTATTGTTAGCATATGAAACTGTAAAATCAGAGATAGAAACAGTTACTAAATGAACATTCACTGGCCTTAGAGTTGTATATGTAATTACAACACATACAAGGCTTCTCAGAAAGAGAGAGAGAAACACAGAGAAAGACAGAAAGCAGAACACAGCATGTAAACAGCTCATTCTCATAATAATATCTCAGATAAGATGTACAAGTCTCATACTCATAAGTGTACAAGAGTACAACATTCATATTTCTGTTTCTGAAAACACAGATATCTTTTGTCTGTATCATAAAGTCAGACAACAGATATTAGAGAATAGACTGATACAGATCTATTATTCTGAAGAAATTCATTAGAGCAGATATCTCTGTAATATTGAACTTTACAGTTATAAAAACCTTCTTGATATCTGTGAATATTATAACTTCATACACAGTAAAACTCATAATAATTTTCTCTAAGAACAGAAAAATCAGCATCAGAAAGAAAAAGATGAAAAAGAAAAAAAACTTATAATCTCAATACTGTTAAGAGAGAGAGTGATTCTCTGATATAAATAAATAATTATCTCATTATAAATATTTAAAACAAATATAATAATCAGCATCTGTGATCAAGCTTCAGATAGTTATATTATACACAGTCTTTATATAACAAATCATTCTAGAGATCAGTAAGAAGAGTGAGAGTGTACATGCTAAGAAACATAGTTCATCAAGTCTATACAATATCTTCTTGAAATGAGAAGAGCTGGTAATGAAAGCAGAGACAGTAAAACAAGAAGTGATAGAAGTGAGAATCATGAGAACAGAGGTATTATTATTATTATTATTCTTCAATTATAGATGTATACAGTCAGAGACTATGACATTTATCTGAGAATCTTTAGTTCTCAGAGTTTTTCCTATATCTATAGAGTCAACTATTATACATTTATCAATTTCAAATATGTAAAATCAGAAAATTCCAGCTCAGAATATAAAAACTGTTTATAAATTACAGTATTTTAACAACTTCTGATAGTTTGAAATCATTTAAAAATATTATGACAAAAGAAAAGAGAACATAGTCTTAAAGATAGATATATTAAATAGATAGTGAAAAGAACAGAAGAAAATAAGTACAGTAAAGAGAGCTATAGAACAAGATCTCTGCAGTTTACATCTTAAGCTATATACATATTTTAACACTCTATATAACTGACTGCTGCCTCTGTTCTCTCAGGCCTGCTTCAGAGGTTATCATTCTCTCTAAAGAGCTGTCACTCAGCTAGCTCCTGTAACTAGCTTACTTATAAGTGAGATTCTCACTAAGAATAATATCAGAGCTATTCAATTCTAGTTAAATCTCTAATCTTTCAGCTGTCAATCTCAGCATTTCAGTCTATCAATTGGTCATCACAGTCTTGCTTACACTAATCATCTATTAAGAGTGCCTAGGCCTTGTCTCACCTAGGTCCTTGCTAGGCTCAGAGTGTTCTAATTGAATAGTTTTTAAATCTCATTCCCTGAAAGTGAGTGTCTAGAGTAGAGAGGATGAGATCTGATCAGTTAAGCTTAATAATGATTCACTATCCTGCAGACATTCTAGACCTCAATCACTCTAGTACTGATCTAACTTGAAGCGCTCAGAGAGCTGTTAATTCTAAGATCAGTGAGAATTAGTGTCCGGGAACCCCTGAGATGAACATCTTAAGCTTGATAATGATTTGCTATAGTGCACCCGAGGGCCCCCAGTACTGTTTTATGACTTAACAGTGAAAGCTGTGGTTAAGATGACTCTCACAGGGTTCAAATCTGCCCCCTCTTGGCATTCATTCCCCGGGGGGAAGGCCGCTAATTGGGGCTCCATGGTAGCGTAGTTAACCACTACGCCACCGGGCCGAGAGAACAGAGGTAGCGGGAGCGGGAGAACCAGACACAGAGACAGGTATAGAAGATTGAGAAGAAGTGACAGAGAAAGAAACAGAGAGAGCAGGAAGAGATGCAGAAGACTCAGTCATATATAACATAGACAATTTCTTCATTATTGCATTCTTCAAGTTCTTAATCAATGATTCAATATTGAGTTCACTATTATTAGCAGACACAGATCTGTCAATACATGAAGATTCTATGTGAATAAAAACAACATATCAGCATCTGCATTTATGTAAAATTGTGTCAGAAAACACAATCAGAAACCTGCTGAGAAGAGAAACAGTTAAGAGTGTATAAGAAGATGAAGAGAGTGTATAAGAAGATGAAGAAGATATGTTATTTATAATAGTACATTCTGACAATTATTAGAAGATAAACAAGTTCTGATCATATTTCACAACACATTACACTTACTGCTAACAAACTGCCTGATATGAGTACTATGATAATACTTATTATAAGAACAGAGGGTCATTACCAGAAATATATACAATGTAATAGATGAACAGATAGAAAGAGTTGAATAGAAGAAGAAGTAGAAATCTTGAATAATAATAATATTTAATAATGATGAAATGAAGAAGATAGTTAAAGAATGAGAAAAGTTAGTGAATGAGTAGTATAATATAGTGAAAGTTTCTTTGTAAGAGTGTACACAGAACACTAGCTGAATTAGAAATAGATTATACAATCACAAAACACTAGTGATAAGCTAATTCACATAAAGCTAGAATATATAACATGATTATGTAAGTGTGACTGAATCTGGTGAGAGAGAATGTGATTCAGAAGAATGTACAACTGTCAGATAATAACACAGCTGCTTCTGAACTACTAGTGTACATGTACAAGTGTAAAGAGGCTATAGCAGCTGCTAATTAATTTAGTGTATAATATTACAATATATAAGAAGTCAGCGTACGCCTGTAATTGTACGCTGGCTTAAGCAACCTTTGAATCACAATAACACTGATTCATATACTTTTATTCATGAATGAAACTTCTGTTTCATGTGATCTTTCAATCATTCATTGATATATCAATCTTGATTAATTAGTAAACTGATGACATCTTCATCTACACTTGGTTTCGTGAGCATTTCCAGCCTTTATGATGAGTAGAGAGTGAGATCAGAAGTATTGAAATATGCATAAGTATCTAAGTATTCTTTCAATACTTACATTGTATTTGTATTCAATTATGTTAATATTGAAATTACAGAGGTTTCTTGTTGAGTTAATTGTTGAATTTTCTTATATTGACATTGTTAATTCATATGCATATCAGCTATTTATTATTGTTGTAATTTTAACATTACTTAACGTCACTGTGATATTATATCTATGCTCATGTTCAAGAGTTCTCTCATGTTATTATTAGACATAATTATATCATTGATTAGATGTGTAATATCTATGAAATCTGAAAAAGTGTAATTATATGAATATATTATATATCTAGAGTGTCAGAACTCTCAGATCTTTCACTAATATTCTCTTTGTAAGATCTTGTTACAGAGTCAGAGTATCTGATGAGCAAGCTTCTATCTGAGAACTTGATATTCACTTAACTAATTAATCATTTTTTTTATTTCTTATACATTGTTATATGTTTGAATATCTTCTCAATGAGTAATTATTTCTAATAAGAAGATGATGAATGTTTTTCAAGTGTAAGAGATCTACACTGAATAGATTAGTATAATATATATAGATGTTATATAACAAAGTGAAAAATGTTAGAAAAGAAAAAGAAAGAGAATGTATGAGAATTAGTAATTGAAATGAATATTTATACATGTACTCAGTGAAGCTTCAGAGTGAAAGAATAGGAATTTCATGAGTGTTCAGCTGAGAATCAGCAACTGAGAATCAGCGACTGAGAATCAGAGCCTTGATAGAAATCTGTGAAGTGTAATGAAATAGTCTATATGATTGATCGGGCGCAGCCCATCACAAATATACTTAGTATATTTAGAGACTATTTATAGCAGAAATCAATTCTGTATAAATAAAGAGTTAAAGAGACTTAAATTATTCATTTTAAAGAGAGAGATAAATTTATATATCTATGAATAAGTTTCTATATATAGAACTTATTAAAAGATATCTGTAAGAATAAGTGCTCGCAGGCGATTATTCAGGTGTTTGCAGCTTGGCGTGATATGTACTGTTAACTACTAGAAGTGTTCATGATAGAAAGATAAATATAGAAGTCAAATGTATAATAGCATTCAAGCTGAGTTGTGAATAGTATTCACAAACTCCAGTCTATATAGTTGTGTGTAGCCAAGAGCCGCTAGCTCTATTGATTATGTGAGAGATAGAAATAGAGATAAAGAATCTGTGAGAAGTGGGATTTCTTACATACCTTCCTCTCTCTAAGACTTCATCCGTGAAGCCTTTCACTGAGTGACTTCATAGTCAGCTCAGCACTGCAGTGATACTCACTAAAAACTCTTCACATCTATAAAAAACCTCAGTGAGGAAAAATCCCTTGTTACTATAAAGAGAAAAGAGTCTGTCACTCAGTTCCTTATTTCACAAGATTCTTTATGATCTACAGATTCTTGTCTGACTATCACACAGATTTATCTCACATCTTTCATACAGAAGAGTTTCAGTTGACTCTTAATCATTTTCACAAGATTCTTGTGTGATCATCACACAGATTCATCTCACAGGTGAATCACTCTCTGTGAGATCATCTTTATCAAAGAGAAACATTTACAAGTTAATCTTTCATTCATTCTTATAAATCATTGCTCTTTGACACTGTAGAATTGTGAGGAATTTTCCATTCTTTCATCAACTCTATAGAATTGTAGAATCAAGATATTCACAGTCTACAATCACTCTTTGTAGTCACATAGAAAGATTCAGGCCTGCAATTCACAATTACTCTTATTTACTAGAGTAATCTGACTGTTCTGCAGAATCACTCACAGTGCAAGTAAACCTCTCTAGAGTAGTATAAATATTTCAGATCTGTTCACAGAATCTCATCTTCTTTTCTCTTTTTCTATAACAGCTTTCATTCTCACAAACTGTGAGTATCTTCATTCATTCACAAAGTGTTTTCATTCAGATGACAGAGAGAGAGTGTTTCTGACAATATTTATATATTGATTCAAGAACTTCTCAAGAATAAAAAATTTTTCAATTTCAATATCTTTATAAACAATGTCTGATCACTGCTGAGCTTCTCATGGGCATCTCTGTGACTCCTCTGATCACTTTTTACTGACTGGTGGAGCAGGAACACTGCTGCCTACAACTGTGTCTTCACTTCCCTCAGCCCTGTCATCACATCTGATCTTCAGGTCAGCAGCTCATCTCATTTCTTTCTCAGGCCAGTCCCTGACTTCAAGCAGCACAGTTCTCTTCTTTGCTGTAAGTCTTCTCATAAGTAATTCTTTACAGATTCTAGCTGACAGTTCTTGTAAAGCTTCTGATGTTGTCAGTATCTTCTGCAGTCTCACAGGCCTACAATCATCTCCTCTCTGCTCACACAATCTCTGACCAGGCATATGCAAATATGCCTAGGTTCTCTATCAATGGTCCTCGCGCCGCGGCGCATTTCTGCAATCCCATTGTCAATGAGAGATGAGTCTCTGAGTACCTGCAAAATCCAGGTAATTAAGACAATACAAATACTATGAATTCATGATAGAAGTTAACCTGAACAGATGAGTCTTCTCTCTGTATTCTCATTGTTTTCAGGCTGAATACTTCAGCATAACTGAGAGAGCAGACACAGCTTCATGAGAAATATCTGATCACATATGTAGATGATCAGTCTTCAAGGCCCTGCTGCAACTGCATGCACTCTGATGTTCAGCTTCTCTGAAGTCTGTGCATTTCTGACAATCTTCATATCAAATGTAATAATTGTCTGTACTATGAGTATGATACTCTCTGCTTCTTTGAAGAAGAAAATTAATAGTTGTAAAGAGATTGAGTGTTATGAGTGTTGATAATATGAGTATGAGTTTTTTTTATTTTTTCTTTGTTAATCTCTAAATTGTATTCACAGTCCTGTTTATTTTCTTATTTTTTAACTTTAATAAGAACATATTTTCTTCTTTTCTTGCATACACCGCAGACTGTTTATCTCAGTAGAAACTCATCATCTTATAGACTAGAATTCACAAATGACAGTGTTAATGTCTTTATCATAATCAGGTTCTTAGTGAAGACTGCATCATTCTGACTTGTCAGAATTCATAGTATGAAAGTCATGTCTCAGCTTCTGCAGATGTCTTATCTGCTCAGATGATTCTCAAGTGAACTCATTCACCTTGTCAGAATACTCTTATCACTGAATCTTGAATCAGAGCTCACAATCTCACTTCTCTGAGTCAATAATCTCTTTGATCTGATATTCTCTTTCACTCTCTAGTACTTCATGAACAGAGTGATGAGTCACAGAGTTCTCTTCTGAGAATTCCTTATATTCACAGAGTAAAGAGACATGAAAAATATTGTACATCTGCAACCTAGGTGACAGTTTCAATCTGTAGAACTGTAAGCTAACTTTCTCTACAATCTTGTAAGACTCTATCTGCAAGAGATTCAGCTTCTTACTAGATCTCTGTGTGATAATGTTTTCTAGACTCAGCTAGACTCTATCATCTTTCTTGAAACTCTTTGTAATATGCTTGAAGTCATAGTATCTCTTCTGATACTCTTAGGTCTTTCTCAAGAATTTGTGAGCTTTCTCCCAGATCTTCTGAATTCTCTCAGCCTGTTCACAGGCATCACCACACTCTATAGTGTACTCTTATGAGTTCATCAAGATCATTCACAGATAAGTCTCAGTGAGCATCTCAAAGAGGGTTTTATCTGTGCTGACATGCTTTGAGTTATTGTACATGAACTCTGTAAGTGATAATCAATGCACTCAGTCATTCTGATTGTAATTAACAAAGTATTACAGATACTGTTTTAATATACTTATCAGATGTTCTGTCTGATCATCTGTCTGTTGATGAAAAGTCATGCTTAGATCTCATAAGATCTTCAGTATAGTTATCAGATCAGATCAGAACTCTTCTGTGAAGATTGATTCTCTGTCTGAGACAATATTCACAGATAATTCATACAACTGAATCACATTGCAGATGAAGATATGAGTCAAATCCTTTGACTTCAAGTCCTTGCAGATGAGTATAAAGTGTGCTATCTTGATAAAGTAATTCACTATCATCAGTACACTGTCAAAGCAGGTATCATATATGTTCTTACTTTCAGAGAGGCTCACAAGAGTATTCATTTCTAGCTATTTTCAAGGTTCCTGCAGAATGAGTAGAGGAGTAAGTTCTTCATATAACCTGAACCACACTATCTGTGAACCCTGATAAACAGCACAAGAATTCACTATCTTCTTCACAAGTTCTTGCATCTTCAGTCAGAAGTATTTCCTTGTAAGCAACTCATGAGTTCTAGTGTCTGTAAAATGACTCACTAGAGAAGAGTCATGATACCTTTTAATGAGTTCTACATATAGAAACTCATTCACAGGCATATAAATTCAGCCCTCTCTTCACAAGAGATTATTTAAGTCTCTTCAATTCTTTATTTCTGCAGGGTTGATCTCTGCTGTGAGCAGTTTTCAAATATGCTGAGTATATTCATTCTTCAGTTGCAGTTCAGACAATCTGAATAGAAGATCTTACAAAGACTTATACTCTGTTTCCTCTTGCACCAGGTCTTTCACAGTGCTTCTCAAAGCCTGCAAACTCTTCAGATTATAGATACCCTCTTCAAGAATTCTCATAAAGATTCTCAGAGTGTTGACTCTCAGTGTCATAGAGAGTAGTTGTACAGACTTCTTTCCTCTCTCTTTCCCCTTCTCTCACAGAGAATTGAGAGACTCTTCAGTCAATCTCTTTACAATACTCAGTCTGAGCATCTTATAAAGCTTTTCTGCCTTCTCTAGTCTCTCTATATCTGTTGTCCTGATCTTCTTAATATAGTCTGATCTGTAAGAGAGTCTGTCTGCTGAGTTCTTAGTTCTCTTGATATGTTCTATCTTGAATCAGAACTCACTCAGTCTCTGAGCTCAGTAAATCTGTCACTGTGAGAGTTTCTTGATTGAAGCAAACTGTCACAAGCTGTCATGATCAGTTCTAATAGTAATCACTGTTATAAGGTTCTTGAAGTAGTGATATCAGTGACAGAAGGATTTCACTATTATAAGAAGCTTCTGATTATAAATGTCATAGTTGATCTCTACAGGTTGCATCTTTCATGAGAAAAAGATCACTGAAACCCAGTTCTCATTTAACTGTAGTTGTGAGACTATTTCTGAAATTATAAAGAAGAAGACATCTGTCTTCAATCTGATTAAGAGTAAGAGATTAAAGTGAAACAGTATCACTGTGTTTACAAATACCTGTTTCAATCTTGCAAAGACCTCATAAGCTTCTGAGATAAGAAAGTTCTCACAGTTCTCTCTTCTCAACAACCTTTTCATTCTTCATTCACAGAATAACTTCTTCTTGTTTTCACTCTTCAGCATGTCTGTAAGAGTCAAGAAGATTCTCACAAATACAAAGATAAACTATCTATAGAAATTCACAAAGCTCAGAAAGATCTGAATCTCATGAATACTAGTTAACTTCAATCATAATAGAATAGTCTCAATTCATGAAGATTTCATCTGAATATCATCTGCAGTGATTACATATTCTAGGAAATTAATTCAGTAAACACTGAAGTTGCACTTCACAAGCTTAACATACAGTTCTGCCTCATCTAAGATCTTCAACACACTTCACACATGCTCAGTGTGTTCTTTCTTCTTCATGAAGTACATCATCACATCATTCAGATATATTATCACAAAGACATTCAGATATACATGAAGTGTTTTATTAATGAAAGACTGAAATACTGCAGAGACATTAGTCAGATCAAAAGATATCACTAGATATTTAAACAATCTCAGTGCAGTTCTAAAGACAGTCTTTTATTCATTCTCAGACTGTATTCACAGCTGTGCATATGCATTGATCACATTCAGTTGTGTGAATATGACAGCTTTCATGAGATGATTGATCATATTCTCAATCAGAGACAGAGAATAGCAGCTCTTTGTTGTCTTGAAGTTCAGATCATAATAGTCTACACACAATCTGAGATCTTCATCCTTCTTCTTTATGAATATCACAGAGGCTCTCACAGAGGCCTGTGAAGATTGAATAAAGTCATTCTTCAGATTCTTCTTCACATAGGTCTGCAAGACCTCTGTCTTGTGATAAGAGAGCTTATAGATTAGTTCTCAGAAGAGTTTCTACTCTTCTATCAAATCTATTATCAGTTTCTTCTTATGATGAGAAGAAAGCTCAGCTGCCTTAGCTGGGCTGAACACCTCTGTGAGATCTCAGTATTTCTCTAATATCTGAAGCTCAGTTTTCATGACTGTGAGGTCCTCAGACACTTGCAAAGCTATTATATAGATAAGCTTGTCTTCTCTAATCAACTCTGCAGCATCAACTGCTTCTATCTCTGTAAGTGAGTCTGTCAACACTGATCAGAAGTATAAACCTGACTTACAGACAGCTATGTGTGGATTGTGTCTTTAAAGTCATACAAGTCTCAAATACATGTCATCTGTGATATTCACAACAATCACAGTTTTTACAAATCTTCTTCAGATTTCAGAGAGATCTTGCAATTCAAAGATGACTCTCATAAGTCTCTCAGTTCTCAGATCTGAGTTCTCACACTCTGCTTGTTATAAGAGCAGGTTCTCAGTCTTCACCTTTCAGCTCATTCACTCTGTGAGCTTTAGAGACATCACAGTGACCTGAAATCCTGAGTTCATCAATACTTCTCATGCTTGCAGAGCAGCAGCATCACAGTACAGTCTCTTTCTGTAAGTAAGCATTTTCATTGAGAAAGTAACAGATTCAGGTGTCAGCTTCAAGACTCTTAAGAAGGCTGTTGCTGACTCTGTCTGCAACTTCTCAAATTTCTATTTTGATTTATTCAAACAGTTTGTGTGAAGATATTCTGATTTAGAACAGATAAAGTAGAGTTTCTTTTCCTTAATCTCTCTGTTATACACTCTGTTTACAGAAGCTTATGAAGCTCTCTCTCTCTGCTCAGCAGTCAGATATGAATCTCTCTATATCTTGTCATCTTTTTCTGACAAATCTGTTCTCTGTTATTCTGATTCTCACAGAGCTGATTAATAATTCACTCTCTGTGAGTCTGTGACTCTCACAGTGATCTGTAAGCAATGAATGAGAGTCATCAGTTTCTTCAGAGTCAAGAACTTAGAGCCTTGCTCAATAAGCTTGTTCTGCATATCTTTATTCAGCTTCTTCACAAACATCATTATTCAGATCTTGTTTCAGAGCCCTGTTTTCACAGATCTCAATTCACATCACAATTTCATGAAGTACTGTGAGTAGTCTTTATCAGATTTCTCACCTCTTTTTCTAATATTGATGATTGCAGCTCAGGTGTTCTCTATTCAGCTCATGAAGTCTCTCAACTTATTCTCTAGATAGGTCTTGAGAATAGATTATCAGAATCTCTCATGATCATTCTCTAGATAATTCAGCCAGTTCTTGACTTCAGTGTAATAGAGGCCTGTCATCATATAGGTGACAGCTTCTTCATCTTTCATGTCACACAGTCAAGCTTGCAAGTCAATTTCAAATACAAACTTGCAAAAGCTTTTATAGATTGTGGTTCAGTAGATGGCCTTAAGTGATCACAGCTTGAGAAAGTTTCTTTTCAGTTCATAGATGTCTCTGAAGATCATGTCTAGAGACTTGATTCAAGAGTGTTTACAGACAGTAAGCATTTCTTGTAGAAAAATAGCTTGATTCTGTGAGAGATGCTCAAGAATGTTCTTCACTGAGATTGATTTGTTTGTGAGTTCAGAGGGTTCCTCTGTCACAGATGCAGAGAATAATGTTCTGTGAGTGATTGATAAGTTCTCTGAGACTTCTTTCACAGAGGTTATTCATGGTTCAGATAGCTGCTCCTGAGTGCCTGCAGTAGGGTTTGCAGGGGTTGAAGTGTGTGAGTTTCTAGTTCTTTCAGTCATAACAGGCGGTTGCTGACTGACTGAGCTTGAAATGTAAGAATAAGTGCTCACAGATGATTATTCAGGTGTTTGCAGCTTGGCATGATATATACTGTTAACTACTAGAAGTGTTCACAGTAGAAAGATAAATGTAGAGATCAAATGTATAATAGCATTCAAGCTGAGTTGTGAATAGTATTCATGAACTCCAGTCTATATAGTTGTGTGTAGCCAAGGGCCGCTAGCCCTATTGATTACGCGAGAGATAGGAATAGAGGTAAAGAATCCGCGAGGAGCGGGATTTCTTACAATATCATGACTCTTCTCTAGCAGATCATTTTACAGATACTTAAACTCATAAGTTACTTATAAGAAAATTCTTCTAGCTGAAGATATAAGAGTTTATAAAAAAGATAGTGAATTCTTATACTATTTATCAGAGTTTATAAGTAGTATAGTTCAGATTATATGAAGAACTTACTTCTCTACTTATCTTATAGAAATCTTAAGAATAGCTAGAAATAAATACTCTTATAAGTCTCTCTGAAAGCAAGAATATATATAATACTTATTTTAACAGTGTGTTGATAATAATAAATTACTTTACTAAGATAACACACTTTATACTCACTTATAAGAACTTAAAGTCAAAGAATTTAACTTATATCTTTATCTGTAATATAATCTGATTGTATGAGTTATCTATAAATATTATCTTAGATAGAGAATTAATCTTTATAAGAAAGTTCTAATCTGATCTGATAACAATACTGAAGATCTTATAAGATATAAGTATAACTTTTCATTAATAGACAGATAATTAAATAGAATATCTGATAAGTATATTAAAACAGTATCTATAATACTTTGTTAATTATAATCAGAATGACTGAGTGCATTAATTTGTGATTCAAAGATTGCTTAAGTCAGTGTACAATTACAGGCGTACACTGGCTTCTTATATATTGTAATATCATACACTAAGATAATTAGCAGCCGCTATGACCCCTTTACACTTGTACACATACACTAGTAGTTCAGAAGCAGCTGTGTTATTATCTGACAGTTATATATTCTTCTGAACCACATTCTCCTTCATCAGATTCAGTCATACTCATGTGATCATATCATACACTCTAGCTTCATGCAGATTAGCTTGCCACTAGTGTTTCACAATTATGTGACCTATTTCTGATTCAGCTAGCATTCTGTGTACACTCTTACAAAGAAACTTTCACTATATTATATCACTTATTCACTAACTTTTCTCATTCTTCAATCATCTTCTTCATCATCATCATCATTGAATGTCACTATCTGATTCAAGATTTGTATTTCTTCTTCTGTTCAACTCTTTTCATCTGTTCATCTATCACATTATATGCATTTCTGACAATGACTCTCTGTTCTCATAACAAGTGTCATTGTAGTGCTTATACTGAGCAGTTTGTTAGCAGTAAGTGTAATACATTGTGAAATGTATGTGATCAGAACTTGTTTATCTTCTAATGATTGTCAGAATGTACTACTATGAATGACATATCTTCTTCATCTTCTTGTACACTCTCTTCATCTTCTCATATGCTCTTGACTGTTTCTCTTCTCAGCGGGTTTCTGATTGTGTTTTCTGACATGATTTTGTGTGAACACAGATGCTGATATGTTTGTTTTTATTCATATAGAATCTTCATATATTGACAGATCTGTGTCTGCTGATGATAGTGAACTCAATGTTGAATCATTGATTGAGAACTTGAAGAATGTGATAATAAAGAAATTGTCTGTGTCATGTGTGACTGAGTCTTCTGTGTTCTCTTCTGCCCTCTCTGTTTCTTCCTCTGCCACTTCCTCTCAATCTTCTACACCTGCCCCTGTGTCTGGTTCTCCTGCTCCCGCTACCCCTGGTTTTGCTGTCTCTGCCTTTGTTACCAGCTCTCCCTGTTTCAAGAAGATGTTGTGTAGGCTTAATGAATCATGTCTCTCAGTGTGTATACTTTCATTCTTCTTGCTGACTCTCAGAATGATTTATTATATGAAGACTGTGTATAATACAACTATCTAAAGCTCAGTTGCAGACACTGATTATTATGTTTATTTTAAATATTCATGATGAGATAATTGTTCATTCATATCAGAGAATCACTTTCTCTTCTTAACAGTGTTGAGATTGTAAGTCTTTTTCTTTTTCATCTTTTCTTTCTGATGCTGATTTTTCTGTTCTTAGGAAAAAGTGTTATGAGTTTTGCTGTGTACAAAGTCATAATGTTCACAGATATCAAGAAGCTTTTCATGACTGTAAAGTTCAATATTGTGAGAACATCTGTTCTAATGAATTTCTTTGAAATGATAGATCTGTATTGACCTATTCTCTAATATCTGTTATTTAACTTTGTGATGCAGATGAAAGATATCTGTGTTTTCAGAAATGAAAATGTGAATATTATACTCTTTTACACTTACAGATATGAGACTTGTATGCCTTATCTAAGATATTATTATGAAAATGAGCTGTTCACACACTGTGTTCTGCTTCCTGCATTTCTCTGTGTCTCTCTCTCTCTTTCTGAGAAGTCTCATGCGTGTTGTAATTACATGTACAATTCTAAGGTCAGTGAGTGTTTGTTCAGTAATTATTATCTCTGTTTTTACAGTTTTGTATGCTAACAATAGTTCTTAGTTGCTCTGGTGTCAGAGGTCATTTTAATTGAAGATGATAACATCACTGAGACTATCTTCTCCTGCTCTCAAGCTTCTTCTGTTACTTCTTCTCTCTTCTCTGCAGAGAAGGTCATGTACACACTGAGTTATAAGTATTCAGCTCTGAGTGACTTCTGTTATTTATTCAGTTCTATATCTCTCTCTTTCATTTCTTCTGTCTCTGTTCTCTCTGCTCTGACTTCTGGTTCTGCAGATTCTGTGCTCTTCTTCAATTTCTCTACATGTACATGTATGCATTTCTATATTGGCATTCCAGCCAATCTTGTGATAAATGACATTAATGTCATATGCAGAGTGATAGAGAAATTAGAGACATGCACAGTGTTATTGTAAGAGCAGCTTGCAGCTCTCAAATTTCTTACAGATCTCAAGTTTTGAAATTTCTTTTGTTTTTGATGTTTTTCAGGTGGTGTGGTGTTGAAAATAGATTAAATATGTGACATATGAAAATGAATGAGATGTGTATAATAATATTTGTCTTTTACAGCTGACTCTTACAGTTAATGATCAATTCATTATCTCTTTTCTTTTCTTATGCTTTTTCTTTATCTGCTAGTCACTACTCTTACATAATCTCTATATGATACAGCATTCAGTGACTAGGTTCAGCAGCTTTCATCTTTGTAATTCTGTCTCATGTATTATACTGTCTCTCTTCACTCACTCAGATCACTACAGTGAACAGCTCATTGAAACTAATCTCATTCAATCTCTGAGTGTTCTCAGAGGTTGAGATAACTTGATCTTATATGTTTACAGATGTTTCAGATAGTTCATTCTCTGTGATCTCTGCAATTGAACTGATGTAAACAGTTGAATTTAACTCTGAATTCCTTTTTCTTCTGCAATCTGATTCATGTGTAAGTCTGCTGCTTTGAGACTACTCTTTACTATATTGTATCTGCTGTCTGTGATGTGTTCTTATATGACTGGCTACAGTCTCATCACTTATTGAAGTGTGATGTTTGTCTGATTTCTTCATTTCTTCTCATTCTTTTCTTGTAATTATGAAAAGATTGGAATAAGTGAGATTATCTGATTTGTAAGTGTCTATGATTTCTCTTACTTTGTAAGACTTTTTAATTGTAAGTTTCTTCTTTTTTAATACTGATAATAGTGCTGCAGATGATTATAATTCACTCAGATCTTGCATCTTTGCTTTCACAAGTTATGAATCATTGATTAAGTTGTATAAGACTCATCTCTCTGATTCTTTCAATGTGTACATTCTCAGAGAATGTGATTTGAGTATTTTATATGACTCAAATCATCTAGATTGAAACTTCTCAGAACTCTTATTATATACAAAAACTCACATTCTCATCTTGAGACTTAATTCCTTAACAAGTGAGTCTTGTATTCTTTTTAATTGAATTGCTCAGTTCAGAAGTAACTCATTAGCTTTTGCACATGTGTGGCTGATCTCTTTCAATCTTGATTTCATGTTTATGACTGTTGTGTCTGTGATTGTTGTATTCACAGCTGCTGTTTCCTCTCTCACCTTTTCTGAAGTATTCTTCAGAATGCGCGGATGCAATTCATACAACAGGTAGAATAGTGAATGCTTGAAGACTGCATGCTATTGAATCCGCATGGCCAATAGTGTCTGTCTGAGATATTCATTTCATAGTCTTGTAGACTTGCTCACTAGATATTTTATCAGCATGTTGTCTAAGATTTTATTCAAGTGTTTCATCTTTTCATTCATCTGTGAATAATATGATATTGTTCTACAATGTCTTATCTATAACTGGCTCATGAAATGCCTCATCACTTCTCTTATGAGATTTGCACTGTTATCAGTTAGAATCTCACACAGCATTTCATAGTTGATATAGATCTCATTGTATAGAAACTTCACTATCATCTTCTCTATCATCTCTGAAACTGCTTTCATGACTGGCCAGTCAGTAGTGTAATCAATAGTAGTGATTATTCATTGATTTTCATTTGATGTTTGCAGTAATATGTCTATGAGATTCATCTCTTATTATTTGAATAATTGTATTGTACACTTCATCTGATGTTATACTTCTTCACATTCTAACTCTTTCTTAGATTCTTTCATGATCTGGTAATTCAGACACTTGTGAGAGTACATCTGAATGTTCTCAGCCATGCTTGACCAGTATGCTCTTGATTTGAGTACATTCATGAGTTCAGAGCTTTCTAAGTGACTGAATTCCTTGTATATGCAAGTCATCAAGTTGTATCTAAATGAAGGTTCTAGATAGAGAGCTTCTATGTATTCTAGATTGTGATAAAGCACAACATTGTTTTTATTTCTCAATTTTCTCAGCTTGAAGTTTGGAAGCATCTCTTCTACTACTCTTATGAGACACTTATCATCTGACATCTTGTCATTCTTCAAGTGAGAGATTATGATGTTCACTTATTCTGATTTCTTGCATTCTCTCAGTGCATTTAACATGAATGTCCCTTGTACCTGGTTTGCAGAACTCTTACTTATGAAATCAGGTCTGTAACTGATTATATCAGACATCATGACATCTGATTCTTTTCAGTATTTGATATGAAGATTGTATACTTAGAACTCTGAGATTCAATGTGCTAAGTATTTGAAAGATTTTATTATTAATTGTAGATAGATGAGACTTTCATAATCTGTGATCACTGTTGTTGTATACTTATTATTGATATATCTATCTCACAATGCCAGTGTGTGCTTGATCACTAGCAATTCCTTTTTATATACTGAGTAATTGAGCTCAGCATCTGATAGTTTTCTATCATTGTACATTACTGAGTGCAGCTTGCTGTTCTTGCTGATCTGTAGAAGAGTGTCTCTGATAGCTTATTTAAATGTGTCTGTCTTGATATAGAAAGATTTATTACAATCTGATTAAATAAGCACTGAGAATATTATTACACATTCTCTCAGTGTGAGAAAAGCCTCTTCACATGCAGTATTTCAGATGATTGAATGAAACTTCTTCTTTCACAGATTTGTATTCATTTCTCTTAAGAGATCTGAGAGTGATGCAGATATTTATACAAAATCCTTGATAAATCTGTGATAATATGAGATCAACTTAAGAAACTGTTGTACATGATATATGTTTCTCAGTCATGATCAATTCACTATAACATTTAATTTCTCTGAGATGAGGTATATACAGTCATCACTCACTACATATTCTATGAACTTCAACTCTTCTGTTTTAAACACATACTTGATTGATTTGATGTAGAGCTTATACTCTGTCAGAGTTATAAGTACTTCATCAAGATACTTCAGATGTTTATTATATAAGTTTGAAAAGACTAGAATGTCATTGAGATATACAAGATATGAGGTTTCATTCTGTTTATGAAGAATTATATTCATCATTGTTTGAAAGATGACAGATGCATTTATCAGAGTGAATGATATTATCAGGAATTTGAACTTCTCTCATTGTATATTAAACACAGTTCACAGAACTAACAGTTTATCTACACAGATCTATCAGTATTCTGAGAGAAGATTGATCTTTGATAGATATCAGATGTTTCTGACTGTATTCAACTATTATTGAATCTGTGACAGTGAATATTCATTCTTGATTGTAAGCTTATTGAGTGCTTGATAATTGATACACATCTGTCACTCTTCATCTGCCTTTTTCATGAATAGAACTGAAAAGCCTCACACACTTAATGAGAATTGTATGAGATTATATTCTAGAAGATCAGTGATCTGACACTTCTGTTCTTTGAGATGTGTTTGTGACAGAGAGTATACATTCTGATTGACTGGTTTTGCATTCTCTGTGTCAATCTCATGTATAAATTCTTGTTCTGATGACAATTCTGATGAAAGATCTATTCAGAAGATCTTCTCATACTTCTTCAGAAGCTTCTTTATACACTTGTTCTTCTGCATATTCTTTATCTTAGTTTTCTCTGCTTTCAGATCCTGTATGATATACAGAATGCTTTCAGATAAGATCTTGTGAATTGTTCTCTTTACTTATTAATATATAAGCAGATTTAATTCTTCTATATCAGAGATGTGAAATGTTCTTCTCATATCAGTTGATAGAATTATATGAACTATTTTCTTTCTATCAGTCAACTGCATATAGCATGTACATCATTGAATCTGTGAGTTGAACCTTTGAAATCAATCAAGTTTAAGAATAAGGTTGTATTTCACATTCTGCAGCTCTCACACTCAAATATAGCAAGATCATTCTCTGAAGTGCAAGAAAACTCTTACTCTTGCAGATGATATCAAATATCAGTTATTAGATAATCTTATGTGTTGAGAATTCTTCACTCAGTGAACCTCTTTCAATCTTCAGATTATATAATTATTAATATATTGTGTAAAAGCTTCTGTATCTGCTAACACTTTTGCAGTCATCTCTTAATTCTTACTCAAGTGTTCTCTATACATTAACATTTCAGGTCTCAAGGTATTGAGATAAGTGTTCACTTCATCATTCTCATCTGTATCTTATTTGAGAGCCTGCTTCTTCTTTGTATTTGCAGCATTCAGAGAGTCATCTAATACAGATATCTCTTTCACTTTAAAGACTTTTTATAGAATATCAGTGAGTGTCTCTGAGCTCACTGATTCTGCTAGTTTTTTAACTCTCTTGTTTCTCTTGACTGTGCATGCTGAGTGCAATCTTTCACATCATGATTTTGATGTTCACAGTTAAAGCAAGCTCAATGCTTATAATACTAAGATTTTCACTCAGAGAATCTCTTTTTCAGAGAATTCAGTGCTTTAGTAATAGTATTCAGATCTAGATTCATTGTATCTGAATATGTAGCTTGTATTATAGAAGTCTGATTATCTGTTCTTCACTGAGATATACTTGATTGCAGTATTTTCTGTTACAATTAACTCACTTATTCTCATACAATGAGAATGTTATATGCTTTCTTCACTGTACCTGATTATAAGATTAAGTATTTACATTCTGCTCTCAACTCAGATGTAAGATCATAAATGAAGATCTGTAAATAGAAAGATGTTGAAAGCTCTTCATTCAATGTAAGATAGTGTAAGCTGAAGTGTGTAAAGTATAATATAAGATTACTTACTTATCTACACTCAGTGAAGTATTCATAATACTTATCTCATATATTCATCTTTTCAAAGTTGTACAAGATTCACTTGAAAAACTTATTTCATATTTATAAGAATGAATATCACTCTGAATCTGTGAGATTTATCTTTTCATCAGTTATTTATAATGACTTCACTTTTTCATGTAGAAACATAGCAGATCTTAAGACTTGTTGAAATTCTGTTAACTGTCTGTCTGTGAGTTCATATTCAATTCAATAATATGATCACATCTGACTTAGTCAGCTGATTGCAGCATTATTTTTTCAGTCATTATTAAAGCTTAATAACTCTGACAGATCTTTCAGCTTGATATATTTCATACTCAGATTCTTATTCTGTACAGTGATCTTCAATAATGTATACACTTCTGAAGAGATTATGAATGATTGTGATGAGATCTTCAGGTTTGACATAGTTATCTATCTGTGTAAATGTTCAATTTTCTGCTGCAGATCTAAAATCTGATTTTCTCTATTCTTATTAATGATGATGATTGCATCAGTGAAGCTCTTCATAGTAAATACTTAATCTGCAGTGAATATCAATTGTTGTTTGACTTCTGTCTCAGTCTGTCACTGTGTACACAAGGCCTCAATCTCATTTAGAATTCTTGTATATGTACAGAGCTTCAATTCTGATTCAGTGATCTCAGTCACTTTTCTTACTACTTTGAGTAAATTCTCTGAGAGATTCTGCATATCTTTCAGTTCAGATAGCAGAGAAGAGTGTTGTTTGTATTAACTAGAGAAGATATTCATTTCAGTGATTTTCTCATTGATTATACAATATCTATTATTATATTACTATATTACTGTATTGTTATATTACTATATCATTTTATCACTATATTGTTATATGATTTCTGTTATCATTGTATGACTTCAGTGATGATCATCTTCTCTTTTATTTCTTTAAGTGAAGAGCAGTCTTCTTTGAATCTGATTCACTACTCTTATTTCTTTTCTCACATCTCATCTGTTCGCATACATGGCATTCACCTGAGTGTGAAGTTTTTCCTCAATAAGTGAAGCAGTATCAATTGAATACTCTTCTACTCATCACTCTTTATATGCTATCTTTTTAAGGTGTTCTAGAACCACACTGGCATGATAACTATGAATTACTTTCTAGATGAAATTATCACACTCTGAAGAAGCCTGTACTTCTCACTGATTTTTAGACATGCTATCAGATGTGATTCAAAGATTGCTTAAGTCAGTGTACAATTACAGATGTATGCCGGCTTCTTATATATTGTAATATTGTATGCTAAGATAATTAGCAGCCGCTATGGCCCCTTTACACTTATACGCGTACGCTAGTAGTTCGGAAGCAGCCGCGTTATTATCCGACGGTCGTACGTTCTTCCGAACCACAAATTATCACTTATAAAGTGTATATATAATAACTTAAAGTATATCAGTATAGATAAACCTCTCTTTAAAATACTCACTGAGACTTATCTGTGAATAATCTTGATAAATCTATGAGAGTATACTATAGAGTGTGATAACTAGACTGATCATGTGACCGTGTCTGAGACCAGAATCAGATTTTTTGATAGTTTTATTATCAATTTAACAGATCTCATTACACAGTTTTAACATTAGATAGTAGTCTTATACTGTCTCAGTGAGACTTACTGTCTACTCTTATCACATTTTTTCAATGAGATTATGATTTTCACTTCTTAATTTAAATTATTTTTATTGCTTTAAATGACTTTAAATCTTATTTGAGCATTATCAAAAAGCATTACTTTTTTAAAAATTAAAAATGATCTAAAAAAACCTTAAAATGTCTAAAAATAGTAACTTTATGCCAAGAATGAAACTAAATAAGATTAAATGAGATTACTTTCTCAATTTTTTCAAGTTATGATTTCATTTTAAGATCTGATATATAGTCACTTTGCATGTTTTTTTAATGACTAGTCTCAGTGAGATTCACGTCAAGAAATGTATGAGATCAGATCAAATGAGATCAAATATGAAATTCATAATCTCAGTGATCAGTCTAGTGATAACATCTATAAACAGACTGAGAGAATTCAGAATATTTAAGAGAAAGTCTATAAATTCTTAAAAAAGACTCAAGAGTATTAAAAGAGATACTATAACTCTAAGTATATTATAAAAAGTTTTAAGAAAGTGATAGAGTCTGACTGAGTCTGAAAAACATTATTATATAGAGATCTAGTAAGAAGCTAAATATCTTATAAATAGAGACTTATAAAATTATAAAGAAAATTAACTTACAGTTCTATAGATTAAAACTACTATCTGAGTTATAGATATATAATCTTTTTCATATCTCTTTACTCTATAAATATAAGAAATTCTTAGAAGAGAACTCTATAACTTATCACTCTATTTATAAAGTACTAGAGAGTAAAAGAGAATATTAGATCAAAGAGATTATTAACTCAGAGAGGTGAGATTATAAGCTCTGATTTAAAATTCAGTGATAAGAGTATTCTGATAAGATGAATAAGTTTACTTAAGAATTATTCAGACAGATAAAATATCTGTGAAAGCTGAGATATAAGTTTTATACTATAAATTCTAATAAGTCAGAATAATGCAGTCTTCACTAAGAATCTAATTATAATAAAGATATTAATACTGTTATTTATAAACTCTAGTTTATAAAAATGATAAGTTTCTACTGAGATGAACAGTCTGCAGTATATGTAAAGAAAAGAAGAAATCATATTATTATTAAAATTAAATTATAAAGAAAAATAAAAATCAGACTGTGAATATAATTTAATAACTAATAAAGAAAAAACAAAGAAAATTGATATTTAAATTCTTATTTTTCATAACACTTAATCTCTCTGTAACTATTAATTTCTCTCTTTAAAAAAGCACAGAGTATCATACTTACAGTACAGACAATCATTATATTTGATATAAAAATTACTGAAAATACATAGACTTCAAGAAAGACAGATATTAGAGTATATACAGTTATAGCAGAGTCTTGAGATCTGATTATCTGTATATATTATCAGATATCTTTTATAAAGCTATGTTTACTCTCTCAGTTGTACTGAAGTATTCAGTCTGAAAATTATTAAGATATGAAGAGAGAGCTTATCTACTCAGACTAACTTCTATTACAAATTTATAGCATTTATATTATTTTAATTACTCAGATTTTACAGATACTTAATATCAGAATTACAGAAATATACTGCTGTATGAAAATTATTAATAGAGAATATAGATATATTTGCATATATCTGATTGAAAATTATGTAGATAGAGAGAGAGTGATTATAGATCTGCAGAGCTGCAGAGAGTACTGATAGCACTGAGAGCTTCACAGAAACTATTAGCTAGAATCTGTAAGAAATTACTTACAGAGAGACTTACAGTAAAGAGTACAACTATACTACTAAGAGTCAGAGACTGATCTGAGAAGAATACAGAGTTAGTTACTAATCTGAAGATTGAGTACAGTGATAGAGCTGAGAGAGACAGAGATACTGTTATAGATAATAATATCTCTACTTCATTAATTAGTAAAAAGTAATCAGAGAAGTTGTAGAGATACTTATAAGAAGCTTAACAGTGATCAGATATTATTTATAAAGATATTAAAATTGAAAATTTTTTTATTCTTGAGAAGTTCTTAAACTAATATATAAATATTGTTAGAAACACTCTCTCTCTATCATCTGAGTGAAAACACTTTACAGATGAATAAGAATACTCACAGTTTATAGAAATAAAAGCTGTTATAGAAAAAGAAAAAAGAAGATGAGATTTCACAGACAGATCTGAGATATTTATACTACTTTAGAGAGATTTGTTTATACTATAAGAAATCTCACAGAATAGTCAGATTACTTTAATAAATAAAGAGTGATTGTAAATCACAGGCCTGAATTCTTCTATATAATTATAAAGAGTAATTACAGACTATGAACATCTTGATTCTACAATTCTACAGAGTTAGTGAAAGAATGAGGAATTTGTTATAACTTTACAGTGTTAAAGAATAATAATTCATCAAAATAAGTAAAAGATTAACTTATAAACACTTCTCTTTGATAAAGATAATCTCATAGAAAGTGATTCATCTATGAGATAAATCTGTGTAATAGTTATATAAGAATCTCATGAAAATAATTAAGAGTAAACTGACACTCTTCTATATAAAAGATGTAAGATGAATTTGTATAGTAGTCAGAGAAAAATCTGCAGATTATAAAGAATCTCACAGAATAAGAAACTAAGTAACAAACTCTTTTCTCTTTCTAATAATAAGAGATTTTTTCTCACTGAGATTTTTTATAGATATGAAGACTTTTTAGTTAGTATCACTACAGTGCTGAGTCTGATTCTATGAAATTACTTAGTGAAAGACTTTATGAACAAAGTCTTAGAGAGGAATGAGTATATAAGAAATCTCACTTCTTACAGACTTTTTATCTCTATTTCTATCTCTTATATAATTAATAAAGTTAGCAGCTCTTAGCTACACACAACTATATAGACTGAAGTTCATAACTACTATTCATAACTTAGCTTGAATACTACTATACATTTAATCTCTACATTTATCTTTCTGCTGTAAATGCTTCTAGTAGCTATCAGTAGACTGATTACTGAGATTATAAATTTCACATTTAATTTCATTTGATCTGATCTCATACATTTCTTGATATGAATTCTACTGAGACTAATTATCAAAAAAACATACAAAGTGACTATTTATCAGATCTCAAAATAAGACTATGACTTAGAAAAAATAAGAAAGTGATCTTATTTAATCTCATTTAATCTCATTCTTAGTATAAAGTTACTATTTTTAGACATTTTAAGGTTTTTTTTAGACTATTTTTAATTTTTTAAAAAGTAACACTTTTTGATAACACTCAAATAAGATTTAAAGTCATTTAAAGCAATAAAAACAATTTAAATTGAGAAGTGAAAATCATAATCTTATTTAAAAAATGTGATAAGAGTAGACAGTAAGTCTTACTAAGACAGTATAAAATTACTATCTAATGTTAAAACTGTGTAATGAAATCAGTTAAATTAATAATGAAACTATCAAAAATTCTGGTTCTGATCTCAGACATGATCACACAGTTAGTTTAATAAAAGTAGACAGTAAGTCTCACTGAGACAGAATGAGACTACTATCTAATCTTAAAACTATGTAATGAAATCAATTAAATTGATAATAAGATCATTAAATATTCTGGTTCTGATTTCAGAGACGGTTGCACAGTTAGTTTAGCTATCAGTACATATTATATCAAGCTAGACTGACTGCTGAGATTATGAATTTCACATTTAATCTTATTTAATCTGATCTTATACATTTCTTAGTATAAGTTTCACTGAGACTAATCATTAAAAAAACATGCAAAGTGACTATTCATCAGATCTTAAAATGAAATCATGACTTAGAAAAAATAAGAAAGTGATTTCATTTAATTTCATTTAGTCTCATTCTTAGCATAAAGTTACTATTTTTAAACATTTTAAGGTTTTTTTTAGACTATTTTTAATTTTTTAAAAAGTAACACTTGTTGATAATACTCAAATAAGATTTAAAGTCATTTAAAGCAATAAAAAGAATTTAAATTGAGAAGTGAAAATCATAGTCTCATTTGAAAAATGTGATAAGAGTAGATAGTAAGTCTCACTGAGATTAGACTGACTGTGTAATTATGTCTGAGACTAGAATCAGAATATTTAATAGTCTTATTATTAATTTAACTGATCTCCTTTCACAGTTTTAAGATTAGATAGTAGTCTTATACTGTTTCAGTGAGACTTACTATCTACTCTTATTATATTTTCTAATTAAGATTATTATTTTCATCTCTTAATTTAAATTCCTTTTATTACTTTAAATAACTTTAAATCTTATTTAAGTATTATCAAAAAGTGTTACTTTTTAGAAAATTAAAAATAGTCTAAAAAAAACCTTAAAATGTCTAAAAATAGTAACTTTATGTCAAGAATGAGACTAAATGAGATTAAATGAGATTACTTTCTTATTTTTTCTAAGTTATAATCTCATTTTGAAATCTGATTAATAGTTACTTTGTGTGACAGGCTGCGCCCGATCAATTATATAGACTATTCTGTTACACTTCATAGATTCTTTCACTTCACTTCATAGATTCTTTCACTTCACTCTTGAACATGAATGCTCTCATTCTCAGCCATTCTTGATCACTGATTCTCAGCTGTTATGAACATGTATAGATTCTTTCACTCTGAAGCTTCATTATGTACATTATCACATACATGTATAAATATTTACTTCAATCACTGATTTCTACACTTTCTCTTTCTTTTCTTCTCTAACATTTTTCTCTTTATTATATAAGATCTATCAATATTATACTGATCTATTCAGCATAGGCCTCTTATACTAGAAAAATGTTCATTGTCTTCTTATTAGAAATGATTATTCACACATCATTTTCTTATTAGAAATAATTATTTATCAAGAGATATCTGAGCATGTAATAACATATAAGAAATAGAGAAACAGTTAAACAGTTAAGTGAACACTGAGTTCTCAGATAGAAGCTTGCTCATCAGTTATTCTGACCCTGTAACAAGATCTTACAAAGAGAGTAAGATTTTATAAGAGAATATCAGTGAAAGATCTGAGAGTTCTGACACTCAGATGTATGAGAATATGATTACACTTCTTCAGATTTCATAGATATCATACATCTGACAAAACAATATAATCATGTCTAATGATAATATGAGAGAACTCTCAAGCGTGAGCATAGAGATAATATCACAGTGACTCTGAGTAATGTTGAAATTATAACAGTAAGAGATAGCAGACATGCATGCAACTCAACAACTTCAATATAAAGAGATTCAATGATTAACTCATACAATTTCAACATCACAGAATTAAATACAAAAGCACTGAAAGAATGCTTAGATACTTCTACATATTTCAATACTTCTGATCTCACTCTCTACTCATCATGAAGAATGAAAATCCTTGTGAAACTGAGTATAGATGAAGATATCATCAGTTCATTAATCAATCAAGATTGATATATCAATGAATGATTGAAGAATCATATGAAACAGAAATTTCATTCATGAATGAAAGCATGTGAATCAGTGTTGTGAATATCTGATAATATTATGAAATATCTTGATATTCTGTTCTGAGACACTGTCATGTAACAGAAAGTATTAGATTGATTACAAAGTATCTGACAGAGAAACACTTCTCTTACAACATTTATTTCTAACTTCAACATCAAGATTCTAGAAGCAGATGATCAATCTTGAGAGAATCAAATAAAGATTAGCATGCTTAAGAAGACATTAACTTTCAAACTCTTACAGACTCTTATAAGTGTAGATGAAGATCAGACTTATAAAGATTTCTGCACACAGCTCTGAATATTGAATGATTATCTTATCAAGCTCAAGAGTATACAGAACAGTGATAGAAGATATTACATCTCAGTAACTTATACATCTGTGTCAAAGAACAGCAATGATGCAGATGTCATGAACTGAATAGATTCAAATGCCTATATATAAGCAAGAGTCTTCACTGTCTGAACAGACTTCTAAGTCTCTGAGATCACTTCTGAAGAAGTCACTGATTGACATTAATATGAAGTGTGCATTAACTGTAATTGATCAGAACACATTGCTTTTAACTACTAATTAATCTATGTATCTTCATACTTGAGAGAAAGATCAGTGTCTTCTTATTTAAAGAATGAATCAGTGTCTGTCTGTGTCAATCACATTACAATAAAGAAAGATTTAGAAGATAACTATAAGAATGTTCTGATGAAACAGGGAAAAGATTAGCTTCTGTTCAAATTTGTAAACAGAAGCTTGAAGAGATTGAATGATAACAATTTAAAGAGAAAATAGTAATGAATGTGATTCTTGTATCTACTGTAATTAATAACATGTATAATATAAAAGTCATGATAGACAGTAATCTATGTCACTATGCAATGATAAAATCTTCAGTTATAAGATGTCATAATCTTCAGTGTATCTCTTTATCAAAATTCTAACTTCTTACAGAATTTGATGATCTGAAAGATGTTTGTATCTGTTATATAATAAAACTAAACATAGATGTGAGAGAACATCAATATGAAGATGTCTGTATATATGAAGTTAATAATCTTAATTATAATCTTATGTTAGAACTTGTCTGACTATCTGAACAAGGCATCTTACTGAATACTTGAAACAGAAGCTTGATATTCTCTAATAATAATAGAATTCATGAAGATAATATTCACAAGACTATGAATCTTACACAGATCTCTGTCAACACTTATAAAATACTCTGAAAAAGAAGTCATCATTAAAATCACTGACAGAGTCACTGATAAGTTCACTGATAGTAGAATTATGTATCAATCTATTCTGTCAGTCTGATTAATATTAAAAAGACTCTAGAAAAGTTATTCTGTATTACAATAACAGATTCTTATATGAAACTCTTTCAATAATATCATGAATATCTAGATGTCTTCTGATAAGATAATATTATAAATATACTTCTCTTATAAGATTCTGAAGTGAATCACAGTATCAAGTTAGAGAAAAAGAATGATAAGAACTCTAAACTGTTATAAGACTTTCTTTATAACATGTTCTGAGATGAACTTCTTCTTCTTCAAAAGACACTCAATAATCTGTTGAATAAAGAATTCATATATATTAGCAACTCTTTCACTGCAGTCTCTATTCTCTTTACAAAGAAATCAGATAAAGAACTTCAGTTCTGTATGAATTATTGAGAATTGAACAGATTAACAAAGAAAGACTGTTATTCTTTATCTCTTATTAATGAAACTCTAGCTTTGTAAGAAATCCCGCTCCTCGCGGATTCTTTACTTCTATTCCTATCTCTCGCGTAATCAATAGGGCTAGCGGCCCTTGGCTACACACAACTATATAGACTGGAGTTCGCGAATACTATTTATAACTCAGCTTGAATACTATTATACATTTGATCTCTACATTTTATCTTTCTACTATGAATACTTCTAGTAGTTAACAGTACATATCACATCAAGCTGTAAACACCTGAATAATTGTCTGTAAGCACTTATTCTTACATTTCAAGCTCAGTCAGTCAGCAATTATCTGTTATAACTGAAAGAACTAGAAACTTGTATACTTTAATCCCTGTGAACT
This sequence comes from Blastomyces dermatitidis ER-3, assembly GCF_000003525.1. Lineage (NCBI taxonomy): Eukaryota > Fungi > Ascomycota > Eurotiomycetes > Onygenales > Ajellomycetaceae > Blastomyces > Blastomyces dermatitidis. Next base: position 1,164,602 of record NW_025544775.1, read on the forward strand.
CTACTGCAGACACTCAGAAGCAATCATCTGAATCATGAATAATCTTTATAAAAGAAGTCTCAGAGAACTTATTAATTACTCATAGAATATCATTCTCTGCATCTGTGACAGAGAAACTCTTCAGACTTATGAATGAATCAATCTCAGTGAAGAACATTCTTGAGCATCTCTTATAAAATCAAGCTATTTTTCTACAAGAAATGCTTACTGTCTGTAAACATTCTTAAACTGAGTCTCTAGATATGATCTTCAGAGACATCTGTGAACTGAAAAGAAACTTTCTTAAGCTGTGATCACTTAAGATCACTTATTGAATCACAATCTATAAAAGCTTTTATAAGTTTGTATTTGAAATTGACTTACAAGCTCAGCTGTGTGATATGAAAGATGAAGAAGCTATTATCTATACAATGATAGATCTCTATTACACTGAAGTCAAGAACTGACTGAATTATCTAGAGAATGATTATAAGAGATCTCACTAATCTGTTCTCAAGACCTATCTAGAGAATAAGTTGAAGAACTTCATGAGCTGAACAGAGAACATCTGAGTCATAATCATTAATATTAGAAAAAGAGATGAGAAATCTGATGAAGACTACTTACAGTACTTCATGAAATTATGATATAAATTAAGATCTGTGAAAACAGGGCTCTGAAATAAGATCTGAATGATGATATTTATAAAGAGACTGAATAAAAATATGCAGAATAAGCTTATTAAGTAAGACTCTAAGTTCTTAACTCTGAAGAAACTGATGACTCTTATTCACTGCTTATAGATCACTGTGAGAATCACAGATCTGCAGAGAGTGAATTACTAATCAGCTCTGCAAGAATCAGAATAACAGAGAACAGATTTATCAGAAAAAGATGATAAGATATAGAGAGATTCACATCTGACTGCTGAGCAGAGAGAAAGAGCTTTATAAGCTCTTATAAACAGAGTGTATAACAGAGAGATCAAGAAAAAGAAACTCTGCTTTATCTGTTCTAAATCAGAACATCTCTATACAAACTATTCAGATAAATTAAAATAGAAATTTAAGAAGTTACAGACAGAGTTAGTAACAGCCTTCTTAAGAGTCTTGAAGCTGACACCTGAATCTGTTACTCTCTCAATGAAAATGCTTACTTATAGAAAGAGATCACACTGCAGTACTGCTACTCTGTAAGTATAAGAAGTATTGATGAACTCAGAATTCCAGGTCACTGTGATGTCTCTGAAGCTCATGAAGTGAATGAGCTGAAAGATGAAGACTGAGAACCTGCTCTTATAATAAGCAGAGCATGAGAACTCAGATCTGAGAGCTGAGAGACTCATAAGAATCATCTTTGAATTACAAGATCTCTCTGAAATCTGAAGAAGATTTATGAAAACTGTGATTATCACAGACATCACAGATGACATGTACTTAAGACTTGTATAACTTCAAAGACACAATCTGCACATAGCTGTTTATAAGTCAGGTTTATACTTTCAATCAGTATTGACAGACTCACTCACAGAGATAGAATCAGTTAAGACTGCAGAGTTGATTAGAGGAGACAAGCTCATCTATATAATGACTTTACAAGTATCTGAGAACCTTGTGATCATGAAAACTGAGCTTCAGATATCAGAGAAATACTGAGATCTTGCAGAGATGTTCAGCTTAGTAAAGACAGCTGAGCTTCTTTCTCATTATAAGAAGAATCTAATAATAGATTTGATAGAAGAGTAGAAACTCTTCTAAGAATCAATCTATAAGCTCTTTTATTATAAGACAGAGGTCTTGCAGATCTATGTGAAGAAGAATCTGAAGAATGACTTTATCTGATCTTCACAGGCCTCTGTAGAAGCCTTTGTGATATTTATAAAGAAGAAGAATAAAGATCTCAGATTATGTATAGACTACTATGATCTGAACTTCAAGATAATAAAGAGCTGTTACTCTCTGTCTCTGATTGAGAATGTAATCAACTATCTCACAGAAGCTGTTATATTCATATAACTGAATGTAATTAATATATATACATGACTGTGAATACAGTCTGAAGATGAATAAAAGACTGTCTTTAGAACTGCATTGAGATTATTTAAATATCTAGTGATGTCTTTTAATCTGACTAATATCTCTACAGTATTTCAGTCTTTTATCAATAAAACACTTCATATATATCTGAATGTCTTCATGATAATATATCTGAATGATATGATGATGTACTTCATGAAGAAGAAAGAACATACTGAGCATGTATAAAGTGTGTTAAAGGCCTTAGATGAGACAGAACTGTATGTTAAGCTTGTAAAGTGCAACTTCAGTATCTGCTGAATTAATTTCCTAGAATATGTAATCATCACAGATGATATTCAGATGAAATCTTTGTAAGTTAAGACTATTCTATCATGACTGAAGTTAACTAGTATTCATGAGATTCAGATCTTTCTAGACTTTATGAATTTCTATAGATGATTTATCTTTATATTCATAAGAATCTTCTTGACTCTTACAGACATGCTGAAGAATGAAAATAAGAAGAAGTCATTCTGTAAACAGAGAATGAAAAGATTGTTAAGAAGAGAGAACTGTGAGAACTTTCTTATCTCAGAAGCTCACAGAGTCTTTATAAGATTAAAACAGATATTTATGAACACAGTGATACTGTTTTACTTTGATCTCTTGCTCTTAATCAGATTAAAGACAGATGTCTTCTTCTTTGTAATTTCAGAAATAGTCTTATAACTACAGTCAAATGAGAACTGAGTTTCAGTGACCTTTTTCTCACAGAAGATACAATCTATGAAGATTAACTATGACATTTATAATCAGAAGCTTCTCACAATAGTGGAATTCTTCTGTCACTGATATCACTACTTTGAGAGTCTTATAACAGTGATTACTGTTAGAACTGATTATAACAGCTTATAATAGTTTACTTCAATCAAGAAACTCTCACAGCAGCAGATTCACTGAGCTCAGAGACTGAGTGAGTTCTGATTCAAGATAGAATATATCAAGAGAACTAAGAACTCAGCAGATGAACTCTCTCACAGATCAGACTATGTTAAAGAGATCAGAATGACAGACACAGAGAGACTAGAGAAGATAGAAAAGCTTCACAGAATGCTCAGACTGAGTGTTATGAAGAGATTAACTGAAGAGTCTCTCAATCTCTCATGAGAGAAGAAGGAGAAGAGAGAAAAGAAGTCTGTACAACTACTCTCTATAACACTGAGAGTCAACACTCTGAAGATCTTCATAAGAATTCTTGAAGAGAGTATCTATAATCTGAAGAGTTTGTGGACTTTGAGAAGTGCTGTGAAAGACCTAGTGTAAGAGAAAACAGAGTATAAGTCTTTATAAGATCTTCTATTCAGATTGTCTGAACTGTAACTGAAGAATGAATATACTCAGTATATTCAGAAACTGCTTATGACAGAGATCAATCCTGCAGAAACAAAGAATTGAAGAGACTTAAATAATCTCTTACAAAGAGAGGACTGGATTTATGTGCCTGTGAATGAGTTTCTATGTGTAGAACTCATTAAAAGGCATCATAACTCTTCTCTAGTGAGTCATTTTATAGATACTAGAACTCATGAGTTGCTCATAAGGAAATACTTCTGATCAAAGATGCAAGAACTTATGAAGAAGATAGTGAATTCTTGTGCTGTTTGTCAGGGTTTGCAGATAGTGTGATTCAGGTCATATGAAGAACTTACTTCTCTACTCATCTCATGAGAACCTTGAGAACAGCTAGAAATGAATGCTCTTATGAGTCTCTCTGAAAGCAAGGACATATATGATACCTGCTTTGACAGTGTGCTGATGATAGTAAATTACTTTATCAAGATGACACACTTTATACTCATCTGTAAGAACTTGAAGTCAAAGAATTTGACTCACATCTTTGTCTGTGATGTGATTCAGTTGCATGAGTTATCTGTAAACATTGTCTCAGACAGAGAATCAATCTTCACAGAAGAGTTCTGATCTGATCTGATGACTATACTGAAGATCTTATGAGATCTAAGCATAGCTTTTCATCAACAGACAGATGAACAGATAGAATATCTGATGAGTATATTGAAACAGTATCTGTGATACTTTGTCAATTACAATTAGAATAACTGAGTGCATTGATTATCACTCACAGAGTTCATATATAACAACTCAAAGCATGTCAGCACAGGCAAAACCCTCTTTGAGATGCTCACTGAGACTTATTCATGAATGATCTTGATAGACTCATAAGAGTAAACTATAGAGTGTGGTAATGCCTAGACTGACCGTGTGACTGTGTCTGAGACCAGGACCAGATTTTTTGATAGTCTCATTATCAATTCAACTGATCCCATTAAACGGTTTTAACATTAGATAGTGGTCTCATACTGTCTCAGTGAGACTTACTGTCTACTCTTGTCACATTTTTCAAATGGGACCATGATTTCCACTTCTCAATTTAAATTATTTTTATTGCTTTAAATGACTTTAAATCTCATTTAAGTGTTACCAAAAAGCGTTACTTTTTAAAAAATTAAAAATAGTCTAAAAAAAACCTTAAAATGTCTAAAAATAGTAACTTTATGCCAAGAATGGAACTAAATGGGATCAAATGAAACCACTTTCTCATTTTTTTCAAGTCATGGTTCCATTTTAAGATCTGATATATAGTCACTTTACATGTTTTTTTGATAGCCAGTCCCAGCGGGATTCACGCCAAGAAATGTATGGGACCAGATCAAATGAGATCAAATGTAAAATTCATGATCCCGGCGGCCAGTCTAGTAATGCCTGTGAACAGGCTGAAAGAATTCAGAAGATTCAGAAGAAAGTCTGTGAATTCTTGAGAAAGGCTTAAGAGTATCAGAAGAGATACTATGACTTTAAGCACATTTCAAAGAGTTTCAAGAAAGATGATAGAGTCTGACTAAGTCTAGAAAACATCATCACACAGAGATCTAGTAAGAAGCTGAATCTCTTACAGACAGAGTCTTGTAAGATTGTGAAGAAAGTTAGCTCACAGTTCTACAGATTAAAACTGTCACCTGAGTTACAGATATATAATGTTTTTCATATCTCTTTACTCTGTGAATATAAGAAATTCTCAGAAGAGAATTCTGTGACTCATCACTCTATTCATGAAGTACTAGAGAGTGAAAGAGAATATCAGATCAAAGAAATTGTTGACTCAGAGAAGTGAGATTATAAGCTCTGATTCAAGGTTCAGTGATAAGAGTATTCTGATAAGATGAATAAGTTCACTTGAGAATCATCTGAGCAGATAAGACATCTGCAGAAGCTGAGATATGACTTTTATACTATAAATTCTGATAAGTCAGAATGACATAGTCTTCACTAAGAATCTGATTGTAATAAAGATATTAACACTGTCATTTACAAACTCTAGTTTATAAGATAATAAATTTCTACTGAGATGAACAGTCTGCAGTGTATATAAGAAAAGAAGAAATCATATTCTTATTAAAGCTAAAAAATAAGAAAATAAACAGAGTCATGAACACAATTTGAAGATTAATAAAGAAAAAATAAAGAAAATTCAAACTCACATTCTTAATATCTGTAATACTCAATTCTCTCACAACTATCAATTTCTCTCTTCAAAGAAGCAGAGAGTATCATGCTCACAGTACAGACAATTATTATATTTAATATGAAGATTATCAGAAATGTACAGACTTTAGAGAAGCTGAATATCAGAATGTATACAGTTGCAGTAGAGTCTTGAAAACTGATCATCTGTATATATGACTAGATATCTCTTATAAAGCTGTGTCTACTCTCTCAGTTATGCTGGAGTATTCAGTCTGAAAATAATTAAGACACAGAGAGAGGGCTTATCTGCTCAGATCAACTTCTGTTATAAATTCATGACATTTGCATTACCTTGATTATCTGGATTTTACAGGTACCTGAGAACTCATCTCTCATTGACAATGAGATTGTGAAAATGTGCTGCGGTGTGAGGACTATTAATGAGAAACCTAGACATATTCACATATGTCTGATCAGAGATTGTGTGAGTAGAGAGAGAGTGATTATAGACCTGCAGAGCTGCAGAAGACACTGACAATACTGAGAGCTTTATAAGAACTGTCAGCTAGAGTCTGTAAGAAATTACTTATGAGAAGACTTACAGTAAAGAGAAAAACTGCACTGCTTAGAGTCAGAGACTAATCTGAGAGAGATAGAGAGTTGACTGCTGACCTGAAGATCAGATGCAGTGATGAGACTGAGGAGAATGAAGACACAGTTATGAGCAGCAGCATCCCTGCTTCATCAGCTGATAAAAAGTGATTAGAGAAGTTGCAGAAACATCTATAAGAAGCTCAGTGATAGTCAGATATTATTTATAAAGATATTGAAATTGAAAAATTTTTATTCTTAAGAAGTTCTTGAATTAATATGTGAACATTGTTAGAAATACTCTCTCTCTATTATCTGAATAAAAACACTTCACAGATGAATGAGAATACTCACAGTTTATAAGAATAAGAGCTGTTATAAAAAAAGAGAAAAGAAGATGAGATTCTACAGACAGATCTGAGATATTTATACTACTCTAGAGAGGTTTGCTTACACTGTGAGTGATTCTGTGAAACAGTCAGATTACTCTAGTAAATAAGAGTGATTATGAATCACAGATCTGAATCTTTCTATATGACTATAAAGAGTGATTGCAGATCACAGATATCTTGATTCTACAATTCTACAGAGTTGATAAAAGAATGAAAAATTCCTCACAATTCTACAGTGTTAAAGAGCAATGATTTATAAGAATGAGTGAAAGATTAACTTATGAATGTTTCTCTTTGATAAGAGTAATCTTATAAAGAGTAATTCATCTGTGAGATGAATCTGTGTAATGATCATACAAGAATCTCATGAAAATGATTGAGAGTTAACTGAAATTCTTTTATATGAAAGATGTGAGATGAATCTGTGTAATAGTCAGAGAAGAATCTGTAAATTATAAAGAATCTTATGAAATAAGAAACTGAGTGACAGACTCTTTTTTCTTTATGATAATAAGGGATTTTTCCTCACTGAGGTTTTTTATAGATGTGAAGAGTTTTTAGTGAGTATCACTGCAGTGCTGAGCTGATTATGAAGTCACTCAGTGAAAGACTTCACAGATGAAGTCTTAGAGAGGAAGAAGTATGTAAGAAATCTCACTTCTTACAGATTCTTTATCTCTATTTCTATCTCTCACATAATTAATAGAGCTAGTGGCTCTTGGCTACACACAACTATATAGACTGAAGTTTGTGAATACTATTCATAACTTAGCTTAAATGCTATTATACATTTGATCTCTACATTTTATCTTTCTACTGTGAATACTTCTAGTAGTTAACAGTACATATCACGCCAAGCTGCAAACACCCGAATAATCGCCTGCAAGCACTTATTCTTACAAGCTTACATTGAACAAGCTCAATGATTTACAAAGTTAGATGTCATTGCTGTGTTTCACAAGATTCACATAACTGAAGAAGATGAGTGACTTACAGTATTTTAAATATGATATAGTCTTTTTAAATGAGTAGTCACACTCTTTGAACTGATCAATATTCTCAGTACATTTCAGAAATATATTAACTAAGTACTTCAAGACTTTCTTGATAAATTTGTATCTGCTTATTTAAATGATATTCTCATCTTCACTGATGAATTTAGAAAGAAATATCAAGAGTATGTGCAAAGAGTATTACAATAACTATGAGAAGCAGAACTATCAATTGATATTGATAAGTGTGATTTTGAAGTCAAGAGTACTAAATACTTAGATATCATCATAGAAGCTGAAAAGAGAATCTGAATGAATTCTGAGAAGATCTCTGCTATTCATGAATAGAAGATCTCATGCACTGTAAAAGATGTACAAAGCTTCATCAGATTTACTAACTTCTATCAGTGATTTATATAAAACTTCTCAGATATAATGAGATCACTTAGAGAACTCACTAAGAAAGACTCAGTATTTCAATAATCAGCAGACACTGAAGCTGCATTTATACAGATAAAGAAGATATTTATTAATATCTCTTTACTAATAATATTCAATTCTGATTGTAAAACAGTTGTTAAAGCTGATTTCTCTGACTATATAATAGAAGAAGTGATATTATAATATAATAATGAAGATATTCTACAATTATGAGTCTTCATATCTAAGAAACTGAGTTCTGCTGAATGCAATTATAAGATCTATAACAAGAAACTTCTCATAATTATATGCTGTTTAGAAGAATAAGACTCTGAACTCTGAAGTATCTCTGAATTCAAGATAGTCACAGATTATAAGAATCTTAAATACTTTACAACTATCTGTAAACTTACTGAATGATAGATATGATAATCTGAGTTCTTAAACTACTTTTATTTTATAATACACTACTGTTCTGACAGTCAGAACTTGATGACAGATACTCTCTTATAATAAGAGTAAGATATATCATCTGATGTAACAGATACTCACTGAATGAACTGAGAGTATCAGCTCTTAAATCTGAAGATACTAGTTAATCAAGATAAAACAGCTCACAGCACTATACATACTTCTCTGATTAGAACTATCACTGATATCTTAACTTCTTCTGAACTTATATTAAATGAGATATAATATATAGCAGCTTAAACTGATGAACTTCTCTAAGCACTTACTGAAGCAGTATAATAAGAAGCACTCTGATTTCTTTCAGAATTATATGTAAGAACTGACATCTCAGAATATTTAATCAATAATAATAATACTCTACAATTCTGTGAATAACACTGAGTTTCTTACTCTGAACTCTTACACATCTGAATAATGCAAGAGATACATGATTTGTATATAACTGATTATTCAGACTATGAATAACTGTATAGAATGATCTTCTGAGAGTTCTATTAATCTGAGATATTAAACAGTATCAGATACTTTATCTGAAACTGTAACTACTGTTCTTCTATTATCTTATAAAAGAACTGTAGAAAAGATCTACTAAAATCACTTAATATTTCTAATAGAATCTAGTAAGATGTAGTGATTAACTTCACTATTAATCTATCTGAGAGTAAGAATTGTAGAAATATTCTAAGTATTATTGACTGACTAAGTAAAGATGTAATATTGAAATCTTGTAATAAGATGAATACTGAATAAGTCACTGAAGTCTTCTTATAAAGTTCATTCTATCAGATATATAAATTACTGAGATCAATAGTATTAAATCAGAGTCATTAATTTGTAAGTACTTTCTAAACAAGAATCTGTCAAGTTCTTAAGATTATATATTATCTATTAAGTGTCTATCACTCTGAGACTGATAATATATCAGAATAGATAATTCAGACTGTAAAGAACTATCTCTATAGTTCTGTAATCACTTATAAGATAATTAACATGACCTGCTTCTATATATAGAGATTGCTTTCAATGAATAAGATACTGTTTCAACAGATATAAGCCTGTTCTTTCTTACATATGATTATTACATGAAGATGTTGAATCTTCTAGAGGTTACAGAGTTCACACTGAATCTTTACAGTCTGATTCAGATCACTGATAATATAGTAATAGAGCTCTGAGATATCTGTGATTAAGCAGAGATCTTCATAATAGCTGTGAAACAAGATTAAAAGAATTAAATCAATATTTACTGAGATTCTGCTGAGTAATATAAGATAGAAGATCTGATATAATTGAATCTTAAGAATATATGAATCACATATTCATCTCATATACTAGATTATCATCACATCAGATATAAAGTAATAGAAGTTTTAGATAGTCATAATTACTGTCTTAATTAGACTGACCGTGTGACCGTGTCTGGGACCAGGATCAGATTTTTTGATAGTCTCATTACCAATTCGACTGATCCCATTACATGGTTTTAACATTAGATAGTAGTCTCATACTGTTTCAGTGAGACTTACTGTCTACTCTTGTCACATTTTTCAAATGAGATCATGATTTTCACTTCTCAATTTAAATTATTTTTATTGCTTTAAATGACTTTAAATCTCATTTGAGTGTTATCAAAAAGTGTTACTTTTTAAAAAATTAAAAATAGTCTAAAAAAAACCTTAAAATGTCTAAAAATAGTAACTTTATGCTAAGAATGAGACTAAATGAGATTAAATGAGATCACTTTCTCATTGTTTTCAAGTCATGGTTTCATTTTAAGATCTGATATATAGTCACTTTATCTGTTTTTTTAATAGCCAGTCCCAGCGGGATTCACGCCAAGAAATGTATGGGATCAGACCAAATGGAATCAAACATGAAATTCATGGTCCCGGCGGCCAGTCTAGTCTTAATACATTATCAGAGATTCATGATGTATTTCATACAAGTCTACTTTATCACACTGTCACTGATCTGTTTTCTTCTCAACTGACTTCTGACTGACAGTTATCAGGCATTATAGAAGAAAATAATGAGCTTGAGTGAGAGATTGAGAATAGTCTTGATAAGAGATTTCATAGCTGTAGCTGATAATATTATATGAAATGAATCAGCTATAATTAACTGATCTGAACTCTGAGTTCTGTATTATCTGAAACAGCAGCTCTTGACTGATGAAAACTGCTTCTGAAAGAAAGAAGTTAATATGACAGACTGCATCTGATCAATTATATAGACTATTTTATTACACTTTATAGATTCTTTCACTTTACTTCATAGATTCTTTCACTTCACTCTTGAATATATATGCTCTGATTCTCAGTCATTCTTGATCACTGATTCTCAGCTGCTATAAACACATATAGATTCTTCTACTCTGAAGCTTCACTATATACACTATTATATACATGTATAAATATTCACTCTGATTACTGATTTCTACACTTTCTCTTTCTATTCTTCTCTAATGTTTTTCTCTTTGTTATATAAGATCTATTAATATTATACTGATCTATTCAGCGTAGACCTCTTACACTTTGCATGTTTTTTTAATAACTAGTCTTAGTGAGATTCATATTAAGAAATATATAAGATCAGATTAAATAATATTAAATATAAAATTTATAATTTCAGTAACTAGTCTAACTGAGATAGTATGAAATTACTATGTAATCTTAAAACTATGTAATAGAATTAATTAAATTAATAATAAGATTATGAAATATTCTGATTTTAATAAACTGGCTGCTAAGACTATGAATTTTATATTTAATTTCATTTAATCTGATCTTATACATTTCTTAGCATAAATCTCACTGAGACTAATTATTAAAAAAGCATGCAAAGTAACTATTCATCAGATCTCAAATTAACATTATAACTTAGAATAAATAAGAAAGTGATCTTATTTAATCTTATTTAATCTCATATTCTTAATATAAAGTTACTATTTTTGAACATTTTAAGGTTTTTTTTAGACTATTTTTTAATTTTTTTAAAAGTAACACTTTTTGATAATACTTAAATAAGATTTAGAGTTATTTAAAGCAATAAAAAGAATTTAAATTAAGAAGTGACAATCATAATCTCATTTGAAAAATGTGATAAGAGTAGACAGTAAGTCTTACTAAAATAGTATAAGACTATTATCTAATCTTAAAATCATGTAATAAGATCAATTAAATTGATAATATAATTATCAAATATTCTGATTCTGATTTCAGACACAGTTACACATAGACTGGCCGCTGAGACTATGAATTTCACATTTGATCTCATTTGGTCTGATTTCATACATTTCTTGGCGTGAATCCCGCTGGGACTGGCTATCAAAAAAACATACAAAGTGACTATATATCAGGTTTTAAAATGAAATCATGACTTGAAAAAAATGAGAAAGTAATCTCATTTGATCTTATTTAGTCTCATTCTTGATATAAAGTTACTATTTTTAGACATTTTAAGATTTTTTTTAGACTATTTTTAATTTTTTAAAAAGTAACACTTTTTGATAATGCTTAAATAAGATTTAAAGTTATTTAAAGCAATAAAAATAATTTAAATTAAGAAGTGAAAATTATAATCTCATTTGAAAAATGTAATAAGAGTAGACAGTAAGTCTCACTGAGACAGTATAAAACTACTATCTAATGTTAAAACTGTGTAATGAGATCAGTTAAATTGATAATGAAACTATTGAAAAATCTGATCCTGGTCTCAGACACGGTCACACAGTCAGTCTAGTTACACAGTCAGTCTACATTCAGCTCTAAATATCTGAATAATTATCTATGAGCACTTATTCTTACAGTTACTTTGTATGTTTTTTTAATAATTAGTCTCAGCAGAACTCACACTAAGAAATGTATAAAATCAGATTAAATTAAATTAAATGTGAAATTTATAATCTTACTAACTAGTCTAGTTACAAAGTCAGTCTAACTTAGATAATAAAATGAATAAAAATATACATTTATTTCTCTTAAATTTTTCATATATTATTGTAATCTTGCTTAATATCTGATTTTGAAAATATCTGAGAACTTGCTTCTCACTTAGTTTGAACTTATTCAAATTAAAATTAACTTCTTTAATTCTCTGTTCTTTTATAAATGAATAATTCTCTTTCTTATCATGTAAAAATTTGTGAGATAATAATAAATCATAATATAAATTTTATTCATTGATTACGTAGTCTTCACAATGAAAATAAAGATAATAAAGTGAGAGAAGAATATGAATATTGACAACAAAACAAAGTCAAATTCAGCTGAAAACATAAAAGAGAAATAGAGCCGGGAATATCAGATGTGAGAAAATACAGGTGACTGCATCTTCCACTTCTCAAATCAGCTGAAAAGAAATTGCTCCATCATATAAACCTATCAGAAATGAAGAGATATTTATCATGTTTCATCTTAGCAGGTGGCAGTGGGGAGAGGGCGAGGAAAGTGAGGCGGGCCGCGGGTGAGAGTGAGGAGGGTCAGGACAGGTGAGGAACGTGTGAGGCTAAATGGCAGCAAGACGCTCGCACGAACACGGAGGGGGAAAATCTACATCTTCCAAAAATTACCCAGGTAACCACTGTACTAGCATATATTGTTACAAAGTCCTATCAATTTCTGATGTTACAGAATAACTGCTAAACACAAGGTTGGGTGGCGGATGATGCAACAGGGTAGGGAATACCAAAATAGAGCGGCACAGCGCAAAGCGGATCACTCATACAATTTGAAGAAAACAGAGATGGGGCAGATAAAATGGGAATTATCAAAGGCAAGTTAGGAGTATGAAAGGATTAAAATTCTGTGAATTAGTGTAGTTATATATTATCACAGTTCGCTGTGGCCAGTTGGTTCTTCCTTTTCGAATTCATTCTTCTCTCCCTGCTCGAGTTCCTTCTCAGTTTCCTTCTCAGGCTGCTTGTCGGTTGCTTCCTTCCTGGGCTCCTTCTTCTCCTTCTGCTCCTCCTCGTCGGGTACGATACCCTCGGGTAGCTTAGTTTTGGCTCCTTCACCCATACGAATCGCATCAATCCATGCCTCGAGTTTAGTGACGCTCCAGTCACCATCAGCTCCAGCATCATAGTGTCGCCACCAACCTCGCTTTACATTCAACGCGATGATATCAATCGCGACATCACGCTTCAGCTCCAGCTTACTCCTTAAGAAGCCAACGTCTTTTACAGCGTCCGGCAAGGTATAGAAGGGGAACAGGTGTGATTTCCTCAACGAGTGTTTGTGGGCGATCTCAGCAAGGCTGTTGAGGGCCTGAACTGTTCCCGGTGCAGGCACGGTATCAGCGGATATCTTCTCTGGCATTGCCACGAGTGCGAGGACACAGGTTCCTGTTTTCGGAGCAAGACAAGCCTCTCTCAGTTTTGAGTCTGTGGATATAGTTGGTATGGGAGGGGTCTTGGGTTGCGTGGAAGCAGAATCTGTAGAACTAGGCTCGGAAGACTCGGTAGTTTTGGATGTAGTGGTGGCATCATCATCATCACCAGAGTCGGACTTCGACTTTTTGGATTTGGTCGGCGCGGGATCTGGATTAGGCTTCGCTACTCGGCTGAGGAACTCGGATATGGGTTGTTTTTTCATCTCTCCATCGTAGGTTATGGGTTCCTTAGTCCCACCAGGGAGAAGTACAAGCGTAGGGAATTTGTTGACACCGAACGTTTCCACCGCTGATGTCTCCTTGTTACGAATTTGGGCGATGCTGATTGATCCTAGATAATCTATTGCCAATGATCGGAGAAGGGCACTAGTGGAGCCTTTCTCCGTGAATAGGATAAGTTTTGCAGTGTCATTGGCTTCCTGAAGCCAACCGTCGATGTTTTCATCCTGAAGTCGTTTGATATGATTCGGTATCATCTCCACAACGTAGTCAACGATAGCCTTCGCTGTTCTGGGCCCCTGATAATCATCGACTCGCGGCTTTCCTGGATGCTTCGACGGCGTTATCACCTTAAGAGTAGGAAATCCTTTGACTCCCATCTGGCGACAGAACTGCTTGTTCGAATCGTCATCGCAATTAACAGCAGCAACTTTAACTAATCCTTCAAGACTTTTGGCTACTTTTTCGTATGCTGGCTTAAGGTTCTTGCAGTGCCCACACCATGGAGCATAGAATCTGGAATACGCACATGCAATAAGACACAAGCTCAGGTAACTCCAGGGAGGTGGAAAGCTTACTCTACAATCTTAAGAATTGGTCAATTCAATTGCACTTGATGCCAATGATATTGGATGACTTACAGAAGCATGGTTAGATTTAGCGATCAGGTTGTTATAGTTGATCTCATCAACCTGCAGAACCGGAGAGTTCCTGGTATAGAGGCCGTTAGCAATTAACGGCAGCGTCTCCAGAAATGCTGCAATTAGCAGGATGGCGGAGCTCTTTTTGAACATGGTGGAGCTCAATATCAGAAGCACACAGTAGTTAGGTCTAGCTTGAAGAGTGAGGTACTCATAAAGAACAATAATACAAAGTTCATTCCAATAAGGTTCACCAGAGACAGAGAGAGCTAGGAGTTAAAGGGATCTTTATAGCTGCACTCCGTCCTGACCACCTTGTCGTCCTGACCACCTTGTCGTTTTGCGCAATCTGTCCAGTTTGTTGTTTGGCGGCGGAAAGTTCTGCCGCTTATAGCCACGTGACATACCGCTGACCAATTGCTGACAAAACATCCACTCACCTCTAGCTCGCGAACAGCTCTATTGCCCCCAATGCGGCCTTTAGTTGAGACTAGTTAACGCACCCCCTCGAGCGTTTGACATGACCTTACTGAAGTCTGGCCTTAACTACGGAGTACATGCAGAATATTCACCTAAGTTCCAGGCTTCTACCTCGTGCCACTGTGGGAATTTCATAGCAGCCATTTAACATCAAAACCCGATCGAATTTTTGAGGACTGCTTTTTGGACTTACGACGATGGTCTAATTGTATTTTGTCTCGCGGGATGATATGTGCTTCCTGGTGCTGGACCTGGAAACAAGCAAGGTATTCACAGTACCCTTTGACATGGATAACAGGGTGATGCGAAAAATGCGCCTTCAGCATCGATTTCTTCTCATCGAATGGGCTGAGGCTGATGCATTCAACTGGTTGAATGCCTTGGATAGTGTCCATCACCATTTTGCTTCATCATTCGATATTACTGCTGTATCCCCAACTTGCGAGTGGGAGATTACTTTTCGTAACGAATAATAATGGAAGATCATGTTCCCTTGGGCACCCCTAAGCGATCGTGATAGGTTCTATTCCTCACATAATGGAACTCGTTACGTTTTATATACTTGGCAACCCAATCGCAGTTTATACACTGCCGACGAGGATGCACCTATCGAATCTTTATTTGTATGGGACATGCCAGAACCGTCGGATTATCGGGCTTCAATAGACCCTTCAAGTCTTCATAAACCCAGCTCCTCAGGGCCCTTTGTAGTGGCGAAATTTAACTTACGAGACTTGGACTTTTACTCTGTTCGACAACGTGGAGCACCCAAAATGATTCGATTGGACATCGATAGCGAAACTAACGTACTGGACATCACGGAGAGTATAAATCCTGAATACCAGATCGAGCTTAGCAATATGCCCGATGTCCAAGTCACCAGTATCCCCTTCCTTAGCCACGGCCCAGTCTGGCGACGGCATCTCGAACTCCGCATTCCTCCATATCGTGGCAATACTAGCATGTATAACCGTTCTATCCGAGGTCCCTATTTCTAGTACATGAATATCCCTAAAGCCATTGATGAAGAGGCACAAGTTTCTTTTAGTCTACAAACCTCCATCCCAAGCTACGAAGATTACAAAAGTGCCCCACGCATGGAGGTTACAATTCGAGCACCACACCTTGGTGACTAATTCTCCAGACTTGAATCACGTTTATTCCCTGAGGTTGCCTTCAAGGGCTTTATTCAGGGAGATGAGCGTTTTGTCATTGGGGAAAATGAGGCGTAGGAGCTTGTTGTCTTACGCTTCGATCGATAGAAAATATGCCCGACTTGCGCGAGAAGATTTTACACTTCCCTACAAGAAGCAATGTTTATCGCCAGACTTCTAAATCATAACCTGGTTGGAGACGAACCTAATGTCCGTTTGCAAGTAAAGAGCTCACATCGGGGCGCGATGTCTAGATTGGATGTTAAAATTGTGGAGAGTTTCTGTTGTATCCATTTGGCCGTTTAGGACACTGAGGAGCCGAACTGGGAGCGGGGCCTGAAGAAACTGGCATTAATATAAGCTGCTTCCCTGATTTTCCAAACCCGAACGACGCGTTCGGAAAAAATCAGAAAGTATACGAAGCCTTCATGGGAATGGGCTAAATTTGAAAGCATTGGTGCTGGGTGTTATTTGATTTACGAATCCTTCTGTTTTCATTTTCTTTGAAACTCCTATTATCAGAACTGAAGCCCAGCAAATAAAAGATGATGCACGTGTCTTGGTGGGAACAAATGAAACCTTCATAGGCCTCTAGGAAATGCATGGATCTGAATTATGAATCCTAAAGATGAACATATAAGTTTCCCAGATCCTTGAAATTTGCGGCATGTGGTAGCAAACACAATCACTCAGATATATCACTCACTGTTTATTTTGAGTTCTTACATCTAAATATCTGTTCAATTTGGCTCAATGAGAGTACATACTCTGCAAGTAGCATATGAACATGATATGATTATCCATGTATAATTTTTTGGAGAAACAGTGCATGAAGAGACAGTAGAAGAGTTCATTTGAGTGACATGTAGTCAAGGAAAGTGTGATGCACCTATATACACAACTGAGAATTATATTTAATTGAATAACAACAGAGGACCCTATCAGTTAGAAGATGAAAAAAGAAGATTTGATTTTACAAGATTTTCAACAAAGGATTTCTAGATACTAGCAGTGGTGGTGCAGTGGTAGTTGTGGTGGTAGGTAGTAGTAGTGGTGTTGGATGGTGTGTTAATGGAAAGGAAAGAAAAAATCTACATATTAATAAAGGACCGAGTGAAAACCCGGCATTGCTAGTTTTTCTTTTTCTCTATTGTCGTCTCCAATCCAATACATTGTCGGGCCTGCTTGTTTACATATCCTCACTGGCAGTGGCACCAGTGATAATCTCGACTAGTTCGCCGGTAATGGCGGCTTGACGCTGTCTGTTGTAAAGAATCTGGAATCTGTTGTTGGAGGAGGAAAAGAAAACGGTCAACAAAAGTGTTGCGGAATAGAGCGAATAAAACTATGAAAGAATGGGTATTAGAAGTTCCGACTTACCGTTGAATCATGTCACCGGCGTTCTTAGATGCGTTCTGTAGTTTTTGAATCAAGTTAGGTTTGGTGAGGGTTACAGGTTGGGGGAGGGGATGAATGGAATCTATCGGGTAAAAGTGTCAACACATACGTCCATAGCATTGCGACGAGCCTAATAGTTACGCAAGTCAGTAAATTACCATCATTCAGCGGAATGACAAGGCAGTTCATTCATTCACTTACAGAGATCTCGCAAGCATGTCCTTCGGCAAGAGCCCAGAACAAGCTGTTTGCAAGAGCATATTCTCGGAGATTGGCGAGAGCTTCGTCGTCAATTTCGAAGGCGGAAATGTTCGCTACATTGGAAGTTGGTAAAAGAAAATCGTTTACAACTTCATCTTCATTTCTGGGTTTGTCCGTGGCGTGGATGGGGTAGATCCGACTTACGGGATTGGGTGATAGCCTCTTCCGAATAAGCTTCGACAACAACAGGTTCGTAGGTCTGAGCGTTGACGAATTTGTTGTAGATAATCTTAACACTGGCGTAATCGGTTGGCAGCTGAGAAATCTGGTCTGCAATCGCCTGAGCTTCAGCGAAAGTTGGGATATCCTTCCCGACATTGGCGAAGCTCAAAACCATGTCTTTCTCGTTGGTTCTGGCGAGCTGGCCCTTGGCCTTGTCGCCGAGAACAACAATATCAGCGTTAGGCTGGTCGAGCATCATCCTTCTTGTAGCTTTGCTCAATCCGGAGTGAATGCCTCCACACAGACCCTTATCCGAACTGGCGACAACGAACAGAGTCTTCTTATCTTCGAGGGGTTTGGTTTCGGCGTTCTCGAACACGGTATTGGATGTTTGACCGTAGGCCCGCGAATCGGCCATGGCTCTCTGGGCCTTGTTAAGACGAGTGGAAGCAACAATCTTCATGGTCTTGGTGATTTTCTCGATGTTCTTGATGGACTTCAGCCGACCCTCAATTTCACGGAGTGTCGCGAAATTTGCAGAATTGGCAGGGGCGGCATTCCTTTTGTTGTGTAAAATTACAGCGTCAGTCAATCCCGTATCATCTCAGCGCAATTCCGTGATATCCACGCTCCGATATCAATGACCTGGGTTGAGTCAATTGTGGGGGAGGGGATATGGGCGACATAAACCGTACCGTGCAAGAATTGCACTGCCAGCCTGGAGAGCCGGACGAGCAGTTCGAGAGAGCATTGTGGGGATATGGGGAAGTAGTCAGGGCAAATTGAGTCCTGGCAATGGAGGGTAGATACACAGGATGCCGAATACAAGGCCAATTGAGGAGAGGCGCGGACAGAGATGTGCTTATACGACAGTCAGTTCCTTGTGTCTGGTGCGAGTGTTCGGAAAGTGGACGTCGGAACAGGAAACTCCACTAGCCCGAAATCAGACTAGTGTAACCTTGGCAGGAGGCACAACCACAGCCAATCAGAAGCCAGAGTCCTCAGCCTCTTAAACTTCGTCTTGCCCTCGTCTCTTCCTCTCTCCTCTCTCATGCTGTCCCGCCGTATTGTGCTGTTGTTATCGCGGTGTTTCGGCTTCGAGAAGACCATCGAGACTCGCTTCCCTCACTTTTTCTGTCTCTATTGATCAGTAGTACCTCTCACTTCACCATTGCTCGCCCTTTTGCCTCCGTGTTCTGGGCCTTTTCCCTTCATTGCCCATCAAGGCATTTACGTGTCTCTAAATTGCCCTCGAATTTCCGACACATACGCCGCTGCTTGACCCGTCAACAGACGTCGTACGCGGCTCAGCGGCGAGTCATGAGCTCCTCAGATGATGATGTGCCTCTGGTTGGCAAGCGGAGATCTAACGGACAGTCCGGGGGTGAGTTTTCTCTCTTCATTGGGTTCTACGGAGTAGTACCCTTCCCCTCGGGCATGGAACCGTTTTGTTGTCAAATCTTCCTTTTTCATCCTTGAAACCCTCGTATATTATCAAGCCATAGCATTGTGATGAGCCAGCTCATGTTTTTCCGGAGCTTGAACTGATGGCATAGCTATTCAGCAATACATGCGCTCTCAGATGAGCTGATTTCGAAGTCCACTGATCCATCTGTTAGCGCCTCCCCGAAGGCAAATGGATACGCAAAACCCGGTTTGTCCATTCGCCATGGACTGGTCGACTCCGAGGACGTTGAAATGCAGGATGCCAACGTGAAAGGGGCCAGTCTAAGCAAGCGGAAATCAAGAGGAAGCGATATGATGCGGAAGTCGTATGCGGAACCTGAGAGCAGTGAGGAGGATAAGCCATTGGTACGCCATGATTCTCTTTTCAATACACTACCATTCTCCCAACCACCCACCCCCTTCAAAAACCGCGTCGGGAGTATTTTTGTTATTGGCAGAGCATGGCTGACTCTGCATTAGAGCAAGCGGCGTCGCGTTTCAGCAGAGCAAAGAATAAATGATTTCGATTCCGACGATGCCCCCATCATATCCAAACTGGCAAAAGGAAAATCTGAAGCAAAGGTAGTCACTATGGCAGAGTCTGCCACGGATGGTTCCCTTGGTAAAATCCTCATGGCCGAGAAGACTAGGATCGAAGAACGGGCCGGAAAGGAAGCGAAAGCGATTCGCAAGCATGAAAGTGCCGAAGCAACAATAAAGAAAAAGATTGCAGCCACAGCCGCTGCGACGGACAAGGGCACGAAGGGCAAGAAAACACTTGTAAATGGCATTAAAAAGTCGGAATCCAGCGATGAAGATATTCCGCTGGCCCGGAAAGTGCCCGCCAAGAAGTCCGTGAAAGCGTTTAAATCGGAGCCTGCAGATACAAAGAAGGGGAAAGCCAAGGTTGCAATGAAAAAGGAGTCTAGCGAAGAACTGGAGGGGGAGGAAGCAGAGGAGGAATATCGCTGGTGGGAGGACCCAGCACAAGGCGACGGCACTATCAAGTGGACCACTTTAGAACATAATGGTGTCATATTCCCACCTCCATACGAACCACTGCCTAAACATGTCAAGATGAAGTACGACGGCATTCCGATTACGCTAGCTCCCGAAGCTGAGGAAGTCGCTGGGTTCTTCGGGTCCATGCTTAACTCCACTCACAATGTTGAAAATCCTACATTCCAGAAGAACTTCTTCACTGACTTCACCGCCTACATTAAAAAGTCTGGTGGTGCAAAAGACCCGAACGGAAATCCAGTGGCTATAAAGTCATTTGATAGTTGTGATTTCAAACCAATCTTCGAGTACTACGAGGCCGCGCGTTTGGAGAAAAAGAACCTCCCAGCTGCGGAGAAGAAACGCCTCAAGGCCGAAAAGGACGAACTTGAAGCTCCGTACATGTATTGCATGTGGGACGGTAGGAAGCAAAAGGTTGGCAATTTCCGCGTCGAACCGCCTGCTCTATTTCGCGGCCGTGGAGAACATCCAAAGACTGGCAAAGTGAAGACTAGAGTCATGCCAGAGCAAATCACCATCAATATCGGCAAAGACGCCAAAGTCCCACCGCCTCCCCCAGGTCACAAGTGGAAAGAAGTTAAACACGACCAAGAGGGGACTTGGCTAGCTATGTGGCAGGAAAATATTAACGGCAACTACAAATATGTCATGCTTGCTGCGAATTCAGATATCAAAGGTCAGAGCGATTACAAGAAGTTCGAAAAGGCTCGGGAACTCAAGGTATGTTTCACGTGGTTCTTATATTGCATTTGCCTTCGTTTTACTAATATATTTTACCTAGAAACACATTGATCGGATTCGTAAGGATTACAAGAAAAGCCTAAAACATGAACTCATGTCAGAGCGACAGAAAGCCACTGCCGTCTACCTTATTGATCAGTTCGCCCTTCGTGCTGGGAACGAAAAAGGAGAAGATGAAGCTGACACAGTGGGGTGTTGCTCGCTGAAATACGAGCATGTCACCCTTAAACCTCCAAGTACGGTTATTTTCGACTTCTTAGGTAAAGATAGCATCCGGTTCTATGACGAGGTAGAAGTAGACCCACAAGTCTTTAAAAACCTCAAGATCTTTAAGAAAGCCCCGAAGAGGGAAGGTGATGAAATATTTGACCGCCTGACCGTAAGTCTCATCCAGTCCTAATCCTTGGATGGAGAACGCACCGTTAGATTAACTTGTTTTCCAGACTTCTGCCCTAAACAAACACCTTTCCAACTATATGCCAGGCCTCACCGCCAAAGTTTTTCGTACATACAACGCTTCTTACACGATGGCTACGCTTCTCAAAGATTTGAAGTCAACTGGCAGCATCGCTGAAAAGATCAAGGATTACAACGATGCTAACAGAAAGGTCGCGATTCTTTGCAACCACAAGCGCACTGTTACCGCGAGCCATGCAAGTCAAATGGAAAAGCTCGGCGATAGGGTATGTTAATTTCACCTGCCTGTAAGGGATATGTCCCGTCTTGCTAACATGATACAGATAAAAGGATTAAAGTATCAAGAATGGCGCGTTAAGCAGATGATGCTAGACCTTGACCCGAAGATAAAGAAGAAAAAGGGGCCTGCCTTCTTTGAGCTCGACGAAAGCTTAGACCAGGAATGGATCAAAGAACATCAGGATTACCTCGTCGAGGAGCAACGCCAAAAGATCAAGAAGAAATTCGAGAAGGATAACGAGAAGCGCGCCGCTGAGGGCGAAAAGGAAATGAAACCAAAGGAACTCGAGGAACGGCTTGAAGTCGCCAAAGCATTAGAAGCTAAGTTCAAGCGGGAGAACAAGACTAAGAAGGTGGAAGCTGAAGGGAAGGGAGTCACTATCGAAAAGTTGGAGAATCAACTCCTGAAGCTCTCGCAACGCATTGAAAACATGTCTCTCCAAGCGGAGGATAGAGAGAATAACAAAGAAGTTGCTCTGGGTACTTCCAAAATTGTAAGTTCCTATCCCATCAACTTTCGTCCCGCATTCCAGGATAGCATGCTCACTCCTCAAAATATAGAACTACATCGACCCACGTCTCACCGTGGTGTTTTCGAAAAAGTTCAATGTCCCCATAGAAAAATTCTTCTCAAAGACCTTGCGCGAAAAATTCGATTGGGCAATTAAGTCAGTGGAAGAGGATTGGGAATTTTAGGGTAGAAAAGTTTTCCGCTCCGCTCTTTGCCGTATTGTATATCTCGTTGAGTTCTATCTTTTATATATAATATAGAGCCGTTGCATTGGACAACTTTCGTTTCTCTCCCCTGAGCAATTGGAAAGAGAAAGGACAATGCGATGCGTCCAAACATACATTGACATTGACATTGTTTCCCCCTCCTTTTGTTCTACTTGATCCCTTATGCCTCTTTTAGTAAATAGATTCCATAAACATACACATATCTCATTCTTCCAATGAGCTTGTTCTTATTATTTTATTTTTTGATTGTGCCCTTTCTTGAATGTCTCAAATGCTTCGAGTATATCATCTATTTATTTTAGGGAAACCCCTCGCCCCACCCAACACTTTCTTTCTCCCCTTGCTCTCCGTTCTTCCTTGCTGAGGTTTATTTTGATATGCGACTGGACAAGAACGCCATTGAATAGAGGTATACTTGGCTTTCACAACCTGAGTATTTGCTTTACTACCTACCCTATTATTTCCCTTGTCAATATTCCACATACTCTCTTCAGGCTCTCCCGCCGCCACTCGGGCAGAAGCGAGACATAGACATCAACGCCATTGCACCGCTACTCTTGACATTGCCAGGGGACTCTGCATCAAACAACCAGCGTATCTTGTTGTAGTTTGTTGCTACCACCCGAATAATACCCCCCGTGCATGACTATTGTGCGGGTTCAGATCTAAGTATTGGTGCGGAGCATCCAGCTTTTGCTTGTGTGCCGACGGTGTCATAGTCTCTCCTGGTGGACCCCCCCAATAATCTAGTACATCTCTTTGTTTGCGATGCAAACACAGAATTTGTCAGACAGATACGGTGGGGAGATAGATGGATCAGTGGTGATGTCTGAACAATGGTTGGCACTGTCTCAAGAACAGCAACAGGGTCCCAAGGTCCGCCGCCTCAGCCGTTTCCATCAATTTGGTAACTTGATTTCAACAGTGAAAATTTGAACTTGAATGGAATAGATAGCCCAATGCAAGTGTATATGCAAGTTCAGAATCAGCAAGTGATGTTTTTTTTTTTTTTTTTTTTTTTTTTTTTTTTTGAAAAAAAGGGAATGATTGTAGATAACTGTCACCAGAAATAACAGCAAGTATTTATTCCAAGTGAGATGCAAAAGGTTGAAAATAGAAAAACAAAATAAAATTATAAAAAATATAAAAACTAAAGAAATGATATCAGAAAACTTCAGTTCTGGAGAAAAATGAACTCTGCCGATGAGCAGCAGAAGGGACATCGCAGCATTCGGGGTGAGGAAATAGAATTATCAAAAGAGGTATTTGTTTAGATTCAGCATGTTTAATCCACTCGTCGAGGAAAAATAATTTCGATCCCTTCCGGGCTTCGATTCGAACACAGCTTGTCCCTACACTTGCATTTTCAAAGCGGCAGTGCTTCCGCCCCTCCCATGTTTTCTCTTACTATCAAAACCATGTTTCAGTATCTAGCAATTCAGTAATGAAATTTCAAAGTACAAGAGAAGATGGCTGAGAACTTACGCACATATATATTCAATATATATGCACATTAAATGAGGAATAAATGACAGAAAATACAAGACATGTACCATGCATGGTAAAAGAACGGTGCGGGATCTTACATAAACCTTGTCCCAACCCCTAAATCATAACCATCTCCCCCCTGCCCCAAAACCTGACCCTAGCCTTGCTCATATCCCTCGTATCTCTCATATTCCTCAGTTTCCTTATTTCGTCTCTCTCGCTCTTCCCTCGCCTTCTCATACGCATGCGCCTTGGCTTAGCACCCAGGACACCGGGCTCCAACTATCATGGGCTTCCCAGCGAGGGTTTCGTACAAACCCCTGGATGCACGTTAACAATATCGGTATGTCCGCAGGAGTACTGAGCAGCAATATTAATGCCCATCTTTGCTCTCTTGTAGGCGTGGGAGCTTGGTGTTTATTGTTTTACCCGTGAGGGGTGACGTCGAGTGGGTTGTTGGGATCTGGAGACTCGAATCAGGTGGCTGGGAAGAAAATGTAAAATGATGAATTTGGCGACTATCTCGTTGGAGATGGTAGGAATATTGTTAGGGTCATGATGACGGAGAAGAGGGGAGAGATTCTAAAATATGAACCTCAGCTGCTCCATTATATACAGTATACCGGTGTGAATTTAGTATGTGGAGAATAATATTGGGGAATATCTTTCACATTTGTAACGTAGGGAGTTCCCTGGGTGTGGAGAACAAATATAAACACGAAAAAAAAAACAAAGACGAAGATTGAAGAGCGAATAAAGAAATGCAAATCGGCTATGGAAATATCCGTAGATGGCTCTTTGCGAGACTTTTTGTTTGGCGACAGTCACTCAAGTTATTAACAGGTGTGTCAGCAAATTCATCAATCAAGAGAGTGAGGACTGACTTTTTCGTCTCCCTTTCGGAGATACCTGGCGTGTTGGAGCCCGAGACCAGTAAACGGCGAGCCTATGTGTATCAAACTTCCGGATATCTCAACTGGTGTGTTCAGTCCGCCCAGTGGAGATTCTCCGTCGTCCGTGACTGACAGGCGTTAAACACACAGGAGTTCTACTCAACTCCTCGCATCCTTCCCGCAAGTACCTTGGATCAGGTTAAACCGCCGTTTATCTCTGGGTAGTATGAGTAGGTAGTAATAATATGGCAATTAGATGGAAGCGGCTGGCGGGAACAATCAATCAAAACTTGTATACATGTGCAGCATATTACAATATGAGCGTGACTGATGGCGCGCATAAAATCGGAGAAAAGGAAGGCAAAATAGAGGAAATACCTACCTCGGTAGGTATGTGTAAATAGGTCGACAGTACGCTCAAAGATACACCGGAGATATTTATTCCAATTATAATATTGTATTGGCGGACGGCTTCAGTAAAAAGAGAAAGAGAGGAAAGGGATAGAAATGGAATTAAAATGGGAAGGAAAGAAGACAAAAAAAAAAAAAAAAAAGAAAAAAAGAAACCCTCTTTGGCGGGAAGGAAGCGTTGGAATTAAGGAGCAGAAAGAATAACGGTTGTTTCCTGCGGCCTGGTTTTTGTTTGGTTTTACCACCCAAACCAAAAAAATAAAATCAAGAAAAGAAAAGAAAGAACAAAGGTATGAAAAAGGAAGGAAAAAAAGAAATGAAGATAAAAAATTATAAGAGAGAGCAGCAATACAACAGCAAAAAGTTTGTTATGACTTCATCGTTTGTCGAGCCGTCAGGGTTGATGCCCAGGGTGGATTCCAAAAAGAGAGAACAGAGGAGAAAGTTTGATTTCATCACGCAAGAGGGAAAGAGATATCGGGAATGGGGAAACTCTCAAGGCCACCACCCGAGTCGTTTGAAGCTTTCGACAACAGGCTGGATCCAATCTTCGTCAAGCGTCGGTCTTTCATACGTGAAGCCGGTCGTCTGCTCGAACAGCGATCCGTCAATCAAGAGGTCACCATCCTTAATAGAATCACGTTCCAGGAACGGACTTATAGGTCCAGGTCTGTCGATTTGTTTCTCATTCAGAAGCTCAGCCCATACCTGCAGTCCCTCCTCGTTCATTTCATCGATAATCTCATCCAGGTTGAGGTTCACGACTTGCGTTAGCATGGTGCCGACGAAGTTGTACTCGACACCAAAGGCCCGCTTTAGGCCTTGGGCCAGGTCCTGTTTTGTGGTTTTGTTGTGGTCTACAATATTGAAAACGATGGGATCATCACTGGCAACGGGCCCCTTGCTCGCGCGCCATTCCGCCGCTCTCCACATTGCGCGAGCTGCATCTTTGACATATACAGTGTTCATGGGTTGGCTTCCGGTTTTTAGGAAGGGGATGGGTTTTCCCAGCTCCATGTAGGCCCTGCCCATGCAAATGACAGTGCTCAGTAGACCAGTATCGTACTCCCCGTAGATATGGGGGAATCTAAGAATGCAAAGATTCAAGCCAGGGATCTTTCGCAAGTCTTCCTCCGCTTGGTGCTTCCATTTCGAGAAGGCGAACCAAGGCTTGATCTTGGAATCCTCCTTGGCTGGTTCGCGTTCACTCTTGTACACGGTGGCCGTGGAACATTCGATAAATGCACCAATTCCTCGACGGGCGGCTTCCTTCCCTAGCGCAACGGAGAGGGCATGACTTCGAAGACGGTATACGTCATCTGGTTGGGACATGCGAGACTCTCCGCCACAGTTGATAACGTAGTCAAACTGCGCACCGTTTGCGCGGTCGAAAATTCGGGGAAATGATTCTATGGGTATCCAAAAAAAAAAAGAAAAAAGTGTCAGTGAGCTCGACTGCACGTAGCGGAAATTTCGTATGAAATATGTAATATTTAATATATATGAGTGACAAGGACATACGTTCACGGCTTGCGTCAGCTTGGACAAACTTGTCCTGAGAGCAGGCAGCGCTGAACTCAGGAGTCAACCATGCTAATTGAGGTAGCAGCTTATCAACGATGCGCACCTCTGAAGCGAGGTTATTTTCGTGAATGTGAAGGGCAAGAAAGCGGCCGAGGAAGCCTATACAATTTGGTTCACACCAAGTCAGTCAGATTTTCCCCCGTTGATTCCGCTGAAATTCGGTGCAACGTCGGGGGTAAAGTTGGGGTTGTCCGTACCAAGCCCTCCCACAATCAAGATGGCAGGCTTGTTAGCCTCGCCAGACATGGTAATTCAAACAAGGATGTCGTCGTAAAAAGGAATATTTATAATCGGGACGCAAAGGAATCACCGTCGGTTATCCGCTAAATAATGAGATGGTACGTGCGAAATCGGGGGGCGGACAATGCAATAACGACTGTATCACACTGCCGGAGACACTGGGTTTGCAGTGGTCTGGGAATTAATGGAGAGGTGGAAGAATGTGCTGATCCCTTGCGACAGTCTGGGAGAAGGGTGTCTGAGCGAGAGGGATAAGGGAATTTAGCTAAGTGTGCAGGCTAAAAGCTAGCTATTTCTCTAGCTTAGACGGTATAGGAAGGTGGTGGTTACGATGGCGCGGTGAGAAACCAGAACACGGGGAGTGAGGGTATTCTTTAGCCCGCTCGGATTGTTGATTTAATTAAGATAGGTTTTGATAGAAGATATCGAAGCAGATATCGAAGCAGAGACGGACCAGCCTTCTCAGAGCGACTTGGGTAGTGATGGCAGGGTTTAAATTAATTAAGGAGAGGCGGGAGAAGCTAAAACGTAGAGAGACGGTCGGTCAGTCACGGCGAGGGCTCAGACTGTGGGGGCAATGAAGGCAAAAGATAGAAGAGGGAAAAGAGAGAGATAGAAGAGATGAAGAGAAGAAGAAGAGGAAGAGGGAGAATGAAAGATAGCAAGTAGGAAATACGATAGACTCAACCAGGGATCGAGCTGACTGTGGATTTTTGTCGAATATGTCGCTAGAAAGCACGCGCAGGTCTAATCAGGACTCAGGCTGCGTTGAACCGTAAGCAGCGGAATCGGTTGGAAACAAATTTATTTTACCATATTAACAAGGTGTGTCAGACATCCCAGCTGTCAGAGATTATCCCTTTACTTCAGCTTTAATCAGTAACTGATAATAAGTAGATGATTTATATTAAGAATCTAGTTACTCTGTGTGTATATTATTATTACATTCAGTGAGCATTTCTAATTATATAAAGAGATAGTTCTCACAGTACTTATATTTATTTTACTTAACCTGATTATATTAATATATTAAATATTATAATAATACTTAAAAAGAATTACTTTTAATTATAGTATATATAATTTTATATTTAAAAATATTTACTTTTTAATAAAAAATATATTTTAAATATAATTTCTTTTCATTTTATTATTAATAAAAATTGTATAGAAAAATAATTAAAATAATTTTTTTATATTTTTTTATAGAACTTTTATAATATATACATTTTTTAAAAATAATATAAAATATAAATATTTATAATATTAAAAAAAATAAAATATATATAATATATAATAAATATTAACTGAATACTTTATATAAGACTATATAACTTACACATCTATAGAATACTATGTTATTAGATTAGTATACAATTAATTAATCTTTTATCTTTATCAGATTATAAGCTCTTGACTGCTTTTATACTATTTTAATTATATACTTTGAAAAGAGATTAATTCTATGAGTTTTCTATAATAGTGAATAATATAAGAACTTGACAGAATAACTAGTAAATAACTAGAATTTATATTCAAAGATTAATAAAGCTTTTAAAATATAAGATATCAGAAGTTCTTAATAAGAGATATAAAAAAACTTTTTATAAAAGATATAATATATCTTAATCTTCTTTATATATAATTAAATTAACTTTATTCTTAACTATAATTAAGTAATTTATTTTATGAAATACTTAAGATCTACTTTATATAAATATTCAATTAACTCTTTAATAATTAACTAAGACTGCTTATTAAAGTTATATCAGAATTAAGAGTAAGAGTTAGAAGTTACACTGATATCAGAGTTAAAAGAGTCAGAGTTAGAGTCAGAGCTAGAGTTAGTGTTAAAGTCAGAGTCAGAACTTATAAGATGAGAAAGATGTTTTAAACTATATAAGCAGAATATTATTATGAAAAAATTTCAGAGAGAAAAGAAGCAAGAATAAGAGATATTAAAGCTAGAAGTTAGAGATTAATTAATATGATATAAAAGATCTTTAAAGAGAAAGAATTAATAAAATAACTAGATAAGATTTGTAGGTAATATTCACATCAGCTAGCAGATGCTTGAGTGCTTATAATCAGAAAGAATGTTGACTGAATACTCTATATAAAGTTATATAACTCACACATTTATAGAATACTATGTGATTAAATTAGTATATAATTAATCAATCTTTCATCTTTATTAATAAAAAAGTTTTTAAAGCCGTTGATTATATTATAAAAAGTTAACTACTATATAATTTTTTATAAAAGTATGTAATTACTGATTATATAAATCAGTAGCTGTAATAAGTATGTATTAAATAGCATAATCAGACTATTAAATACAGAGATAGATCTATTCTTCCAGGCTATAAAACAGTTATACATAGTCTGTATCATCTCAGTAGCTGATTATGAAGTGTAAGTTTAATAAAATAATCAAACAAATTTTACTGAACTCTTTCAAAGTCTGTAAAACAGAGTTTTGAAAAGAATTCTAGAAGTATTCAAATCATCTTCTATTAAAGTAATAAAAATTGAAGCATCAGTTTCTTTATCTGAAATTAGATTTGAAAAGACCTGTACAAACTATACTTTAAGAGTTATAAAAATAAGCTTAAATTATATAATCAGAGAAAGAGTTTCTTCTTTATTTTTATTAATTAACTCAGAAAATGAACTAAATTAAAATAGATTTCTTAATTGAAATGAAAATAATTCTTTAAAGAAAATGTTCTCTCAACTATACAGACTATATTCATTAACTAAGAATTAATTTTCTTTATTAAATATTAAGAAAATTGATCATGAGAAAATATCTCTCTGAAGAGAAAAGCTGAAATCTCTCATAGACTTGTAAATAAGTAAACTATTTAAAGAGAGAGAATGTAAACAGTATTTAAAAAAGATCTTTATAATTAATATAAAAGACTCAATTCTGATTTACTTAGATAACTTAAAAAATAAGAATTTGAACAGATTAGATACAGGTATTACTTATATTAAAAATAATATCAATTTTATCTCAGGTTTCTGAAATTTAGACTGTGATTCAAAGGTTGCTTAAGTCAGTGTATGATTACAGATATACGCCGGCTTCTTATATATATAATACTAAATTAATTAGTGGCTGCTATGATCTCTTTACATTTATAAGTATGTTCAGAAGTGACTATGTTATTATTCAGCAGTTATACATTTTTCTGAACTATATTCTCTCTCATCAGATTCAGTCACACTTATGTAACTCTGATATAAGCTGCTCTCAGAGAAGCTTTCACTATTTTACATTACTTATTCACTAATATTTTCATTCTTCAATTATCATCTCTGTTATTATTATTATTACATGTTATTATCTTGTACAAGATTTCTGCATCTTATCTCTTTTATCAAGATCTTTTCAATCTGTTTATTTACTACATTATATGCATTTCTGATGATAACTCTCTGTTCTTATAATAAGTATTATTATAGTACTCATATCAGATAGTTCATTAACAGTAAGTGAAACATGTTGTGAAATATAATCTGAACTTGTTTTTGTAATTCAAAGATTGCTTAAGTCAGTATATAATTACAGATATATACTAACTTGTTATATATATTATACTAAATTAATTAGTGACTGCTATGATCTCTTGACATTTATAAGTATGTTCAGAAGCAGCTATGTTATTATTCAGTAATTATACATTCTTTTAAATTACATTCTTTCTTATCAGATTTAGTCACACTTATATAATTATAATATAAGCTCTAGCTTTATGCAGATTAATACACTGCTAGTATTTATAATTATACAGTCTATCTGTGATCTATCTAGTATTCTTCTTATACTTTTACAAAGAAACTTTCACTATATTATATTACTTATTCACTAACTTTTTTCATTCTTTAATCAACTTCTTCATTATTATTATCATTGAATATTATTATCTCATTCAAGATTTCTACTTCTTCTTCTATTTAACATCTTCTATTTATTTATCTACTATATTATACATGTTTCTGATAATGACTCTCTGTTTCTCTAATAAGTATTATCATAGTACTCATACTGAGCAGTTTATTAGTAGTAAGTGTAATATGTTATGAAATATAATCAGAAGTTGTTTTCTTCTAATAATTATCAGAATATATTATTATGAATAATACATCTTCTTCATCTTCTTATACACTTTTAACTGTTTTTCTTCTCAGTGAGCTTCTGATTGTATTTTCTGACATAATTTTACATAAACACAGATGCTGATATATTTATTTTTATTTATATAGAATCTTCATGTGTTGACAGATCTGCATTCACTGATAATGATGAACTCAATATTGAATTATTAATCAAGAACTTGAAGAATATGATAATAAAGAAATTGCTTATATTATATGTGACTGAGTCTCTTATATCTCTTTCTACTCTCTCTGTTTCTTTCTCTGTTACTCTCTCTTAATCTTCTACACTTATCTCTGTGTCTGATTCTCTCACTTCTGCTACCTCTATTCTTATGATCTCTACTCTCACTACTTCTAGACTGACTGCTGAGATCATGAATTTCACGTTTGATTTCATTTGATCTGGTCTCATACATTTCTTGACATGAATTCCGCTGGGACTGGCTATTAAAAAAACATGTAAAGTGACTATATATCAGATCTTAAAATGAAACCATGACTTGAAAAAAATGAGAAAGTGATCTCATTTGATTTCATTTAGTTTCATTCTTGACATAAAGTTACTATTTTTAGACATTTTAAGGTTTTTTTTAGACTATTTTTAATTTTTTAAAAAGTAACACTTTTTGATAATGCTCAAATGAGATTTAAAGTCATTTAAAGCAATAAAAATAATTTAAATTAAGAAGTGAAAATCATGATCTTATTTGACAAATGTGATAAGAGTAGACAGTAAGTCTCACTGAGACAGTATGAAACTACTATCTAATGTTAAAACTGTGTAATGAGATCAGTCAAATTGATAATAAGACTATTAAAAAATCTGGTACTGGTCTCAGACACGGTCACATAGTCAGTCTAACTACTTCTACTCTTACTACTTCTACTCTTACTACTTCTACTCTCTCTGTCTCTACTACTTCTGCTATTATTATCAGCTGTCTCTGTTTTAAGAAGATATTGCATAGACTTAGTAAATTATATTTCTTAGTATATATACTTCTGCTCTTTTTACTGATCTTTAGAATAATTTATTGTATAAAGACTATGTATAATATAACTATCTGAATAGACTAGCCGCCGGAACTATGAATTTCACATTTAGTTTCATTTGATCTGATCTCATACATTTCTTGATGTGAGTCTTATCAGAATCAAGTCTCAAAAAAATCTGAAAGTAAATCATTTCTGAGAGAAATGATGTGAAAAATGACCAGATTTAATTCAAGAACACTGAAATAAGAGTAATTTCTCAGAATAAACTGTGAAAGATGATCATTCTTTCAAAATCAGAATAAGACTGAGACTGAAGATCAAATTTAGTCTCATTCAGTTCATTCAGTGATTACTTATATAATTAGAATTTGATAACAATTATTAATAATACTTATAAAATAACTAAATACATTCTTGTGCAAGTTTATTCTTCACTTTCTTATAAAAACTACACTTCTCTGATATACTGTGATTAGAGGTATTAAACTGTCTGATAATTTCATATTTTATAATCATGAGTTTCTTGATTATTTCTTCTTATAATTGTCTCTGATAATAGTAATAAATATTTCAGCTTGAGTTAAACTTTTACTTCATTCTCATCTCTGTCAATGAAATTATCAGAATATTATATATTATCAGTACAACAGTTGAATATATACTCTTAACAATTTTTCATAACTCTAGAATTGATTTGATGTGTAAATTTGTTGAATTATCTTGAAGATAGCAGTCAAATTCAGTTTTATAAGTATATAGTTTTATCTAATTTTCAGTTGTAATTAATGTATGTAAGTTCTGTTTCAAAGTTAATATTATAGTTCTATATAATATAAAGTGTTATCAAAGATTATTACTTATTAGAGAATTGTATTTCACTGTCTTCATATCTCTAACATCTGCTTATTCAAATCTCTGATAGTTAGTATTATAGTAGTCTCAGATTAATTTATCATATAAGTCTCATTTCTTCTCTATTCAATCTTGAGAAGTGTAGATATTAACTTAACAGAAGAGATCTAGTAGAGCTGCTATAGTATAGTACTATATAAAAGATTGTTCAGTTTTACTGTAGTAATATATCAGTTTATTTCTTACAGTAATAATAGTCTGTACTATAGTATTATCTCAGACTGAATTTCTTTTTAAGCAATTTAACTGCTTCTTAAGATAAGTAAATAAACTGTTATATACTTATCAGACTGACTACAGCATTGATATATAAGTGATTAAGACTGTCTTTATTATCTTATAAAACTGAAACAGTAAATCAATCACATATTTCAACTGAGTTCACTTTATATTAGAAAGTTTTAATATCTGAATCTTTTTCTAATCAGAGTGTTGCACTTAATGATCAATCATCTAATACAATTAAAGAGTCTGAATACTTATCTTATATGTTAAACTTCACTGTGTTCTAACATTCTGTATCATATTCAGTGATGTGACTGATTTGTTTGTTTATTAAATATTATGAAATTATTATTGTTATTTAGAGAAGATATAAATTGCATTAACAATGTTTTAAATCTGTGATATTTAAATTATTAGTCAATCTATTCAAAATTAACAGTAGTATTATCAAAAAGCATTATTAAAAAACAATATTAAAAAGTGTTATTAAAAAATATTATCTTTTATAAAGTGAATATAAAAGTTACTTAAGTAATCACTTTTATCTTATTCTCATCTCAAGAATCAGTTATCTCATTATTCTTCATCTCAATGTTAAGATTCTTTATCAGTGTTTATATCACAAGTTAAATTATATGAGTAATACAGAGAATATAATCTTATTTATTATTTCAGAAATACAAAGTCAATTTTTGCTTCAAACTCTTCATCATGTGGTTCGGAAGAACGTACGACCGTCGGATAATAACGCGGCCGCTTCCGAACTACTAGCGTACAAATGTAAAGGGGGCTCTAGCGGTCACTAATTAATTTAGCATACAAGATTCAATATATAAGAAGCCGGCGTACATCTGTAATTATACACTGGCTTAAGCAACCTTTGAATTACATCTGATAGCATGTCTAAAAACCAGTGAGAAGTGCAGGCTTCTCCAGAATGTGATAATTCTATCTATGAAGTGATTCATAGTTATCATGCCAGTGTGATTCTAGAACATCTTAAAAAGATAGTGTATAAAAAGCAGTGAGCAGAAGAGCATCTGATTGATACTGCTTCACTTGTTAAGGAAAAACTTCACATTCAGACAAATGCCACATATGTGAATGAATGAGATGTGAGAAAGAGAATGAGAGCAGTGAACCAGATTCAA
Organism: Blastomyces dermatitidis ER-3; assembly: GCF_000003525.1. Classification (NCBI taxonomy): domain Eukaryota; kingdom Fungi; phylum Ascomycota; class Eurotiomycetes; order Onygenales; family Ajellomycetaceae; genus Blastomyces; species Blastomyces dermatitidis. Next base: position 1,199,422 of record NW_025544775.1, read on the forward strand.
AGAAGTCTGCTCTCTACTCAAAAGAAGAATAAAAAGAGAGGAAGTGATCATCATCAGAGTTATACAATGATAACAGAAATCATATAATAATACAGTGATATAGTAATATAATAATACAGCAATATAATAATAGACATCATATAATCAATGAGAAAATCACTGAAATGAATATCTTCTCTAGCTGATATGAATAACACTCTTCTCTGCTATCTGAATCAGAAGATATACAGAACCTCTCAGAGAATTTACTCAAAGTAGTAAGAAAAGCAGCTGAAACTGCTGAACTGAAATCAAAGCTCTGTATATATACAAGAATTCTAAATAAGATTGAGGTCTTGTGTATGCAGTGACAGGCTAAGATAGAAGTTAAATATCAATTGATATTCACTGCAGATCAAGCATTCACTATAAAGAGCTTTATCAACATAATCATCATTATTAATAAGAATAGAGAAAATCAGATCTTAGATCTGTAGTAGAAGATTAAATATTTATACAGATAGATGACTACACTGAATCTGAAGATCTCATTATAATCATTCATAATCTCTTTAGAAGTATACACATTATCAGAGACTGCTGCACAGAATGAGAATCTGAGTATGAAATATATTAAGTCAGAAGATCTGCTGAAGCTATTAAGCTTCAATAATAACTGAAAAAATGATGCTGTAATCAGCTGACTAAGTCAGATATAATTATATTATTGAATTGAATATGAACTCACAGACAGATAGTCAATGAAATTTCAATAAGTCTTAAGATCTGTTATATTTCTACATGAAAAAGCAAAGTTATTATAAATAACTGATAAAAAGATGAATCTTACAGATCTGAAGTGATATTCATTCTCATAAATATGAAATAAGTTTTTCAAATGAATCTTGCATAACTTTGAGAAAGTGAATATGTGAGATAAGTATTATAAACACTTCACTGAGTGTAGATAAGTAAGTAATCTTACATTGTACTTCACACACTTCAGCTTACACTATCTTGTATTGAATGAAGAGCTTTCAATATCTTTCTATTTACAGATCTTCATTCATGATCTTATATCTGAGTTAAGAGTGAAATAGAAATGCTTAATCTCACAGTCAGACACAGTGAAGAAAGCATACAATATTCTCATTATACAGATATAAGTGAGTCAATTATAACAGAAAATACTGTAATTGAGTATATCTCAGTGAAGAACAGATAATCAGGCTTCTATAATACAAGTTACACATCTGAATATGATGAATCTAGATCTGAATATTATTACTAAAGTACTGAATTCTCTGAAAAAGAAATTCTCTGAGTGAAAATCTTGATATTATAAGTATCAAGCTTGCTTCAACTACAGATATTAAAATCATGATATAAAAGATTGCACTCAGTGTGTGTAGTCAAGAGAAGTAAGAAAGTCAAAAAACTAGCAGAATCAGTGAGCTCAGAGATACTTGCTGATATTCTATAAAAAGTCTTTAAAGTGAAAGAGATGCCTGTGTTAAATGACTCTCTGAATTCTGTAAATGTTAAGAGAAAGCAGGCTTCTGACTGAGATGTGAGTGAGGATGAAGTGAATGCTTATCTCAATACCTTGAGACCTGAAATGTTAATATATAAGAGGCACTTGAATAAGAATTGAGAGATGGTTGTAAAAGTGTTAGCAGATACAGAAGCTTCTATATAATATATTGATAATTATATAATTCACAGATTGAAAGAGATCTGCTGAGTGAAGAATCTCTGATGTATAAGATTATCTGATAACTGATATCTGATATCACCTGTAAAAGTAAGAGTTCTCTTGCACTTTGAAGAATAATCTTGCTATATTTGAGTGTGAGAGCTGCAGAATGTGAAATACAATCTTATTCTTAAACTTGATTGATTTCAAAGGTTCAATCTGCAGATTCAATGATGTACATGTTATATGCAGTTGACTGATAGGAAGAAAATGATTCATATGATTCTATCAACTGATATGAGAAGAACATTTCATATCTCTGATATAGAAGGATTAAATCTGCTTATACATTAACAAATAAAGAGAATGATTTGTAAGATCTCATCTGAAAGCATTCTGTATGTTATATAAGACTTGAAAGTGAAGAAAACTAAGATAAAAGATATGTGAGAGAACAAGTGTATGAAGAAGCTTCTGAAGAAGTATGAAAAGATCTTTTAAACAGATATTTCACTGGAATTACTGCTGAAATGAGGATTCATACATGAGATTGACATGAGGGATGCAAAACCAGTCAATCAGAATGTGTATTCTCTGTCACAAACACATCTCAAAGAACAGAAGTGTCAGATCACAGATCTTCTAGAATATGATCTCATACAACTCTCATCAGGCATGTGAGGCTTTTCAGTTCTATTCATGAAAAAGACAGATGAGAAGTGATGAATGTGTATCAATTATTAAGTACTTAATAAGCTTACAATCAAGAATGAATATTCACTGTCATAGATTCAACAACAGTTGAATACAGTTGAAAACACCTGATATCTATCAAAGATCAATCTTCTCTCAGAATACTGACAGATCTGTGTAGATGAACTGTCAGTCTCACAAACTGTGTTTAATACATAATAAGAAAAGTTCAAATTTCTGATAATATCATTTGATCTGACAAATACATCTGTCATCTTTCAAACAATGATGAATATAATTCTTCATAAACAGAATGAAATCTCATGTCTTGTATATCTTGATGACATTCTAGTCTTTTCAAACTCATATAATGAATATCTGAAGCATCTCAATAAAGTGCTTACAACTCTGACAGAGCATAAGCTCTACATCAAATCAATCAAGTGTGTGTTTGAAATGAAAGAGTTGAAGTTTATAGAACATGTAGTGAGTGATGACTGTATACACCTCATTCTGAAGAAATTGAATGTCATAGTAAATTGATCACAGCTGAGAAATATACACTATATACAACAGTTTCTTGAGTTGAGCTTATACTATTACAGGTTCATCAAGGATTTTATATGAATATCTACATCACTCTCAGATCTCTTAAGAGAAACAGATACAAATCTGTGAAAGAAGAAGTTTCATTCAATTATCTGAAATATTGTATATAAAGAGGCTTTTCTCATACTGAGAGAATATATAATAACATCTTCAGTGCTTATTTAACTAGATTATAATAAATCTTTCTATATCAAGATAAATGCATCTGAATGAGCTATCAGAGGCACTCTTCTACAGATGAGTAAGAATGATAAGCTGTACTCAGTCATGTACAATGATAGGAAACTATCAGACACTGAGCTCAATTACTCAGTGTATGAAAAGAAATTGCTAGTGATCAAGCACACACTGATATTGTGAGATAGATATATCAATAATGAGTATACAACAATGATGATCACAGATTATGAAAGTCTTATCTATCTATAAGTAATAATAAAATCTTTCAAACACTTAGTATATTGAATCTCAGAGTTCTAAGCATACAATCTTTATATTAAATACTAAAAAGGATTGAATACTGTGATATCTGATACAATCAGTTACAGACTCAATTTCATGAGTGAGAGTTCTGTGAATCAGGTATAAGAGACATTCATGTTAAACACACTGAGAGAATGTAAGAAATCAGAATGAGTGAACACTATGATCTCTCACTTGAAGAATGATAAGATGTCAGATAACAAGTGTCTTGTAAAAGTAGTAGAAGAGATGCTTTCAAACTTCAAGCTGAGGAAATTGAAAAATGATGTTATGCTTTATCATGATCTAGAATATGCAGAAGCTTTCTATCTAGAATCTTCATTTCAACACAACTTGATGACTCACATGCACAAGGAATTCAGTCACTTAGAAAGCTCTGAACTTATAAATGTACTCAAATCAAGAGTATACTGATCAAGCATGATTGAGAATATTCAGATATACACTCACAAGTGCCTGAATTGTCAGATTGTGAAAGAATCTAAGAAAGAGTTAGAATGTGAGAAAGTGTAACATCAGGTAGAGTATACAATACAACTGTTCAAATGATAAGAGATGAATCTTATAGATATATTATCACAGACATCAAATGAAAATCAATGAATAATCACTGCTATTGATTATGCTACTGACTGATCAGTCATGAAAGCAGTTTCAGAGATGACAGAGAAGATGATGACAAAGTTTCTACATAATGAGATCTATATCAACTATGAAATGTCATGTGAGATTCTAACTGATAATGATGTGAATCTTCTAGAAGAAGTGATGAGGCATTTCATAAGTCAGTTACAGACAAGACATTGTAGAACAACATCATATCATTCATGAATAAATGAGAAGATGAAACACTTGAATGAAATTTTGAGCAACATGCTGATGAAATATCTAGTGAGCAAGTCTACAAAACTATGAGATGAATATCTCAGGCAGGTGCTACTGATCATGCAGATTCAACAGCATGCAGTCTTCAAGAATTCATCATTCTACCTGTTGTATAGATTGCATCCGCGCATCTCAGAGAATGCTTTGAAAAAGGTGAGAGAGGAAGCAGTTGCAGATGCAGCAGAAACAGCAGTTATGAATGCAGCAGTAGCAGTTATAGATGCAACAGTTGTGAACACAGAATCAAGATTGAAAGAGATCAGTCACACATGTGCAAAAGCTAACAAGTTACTCCTGAACTGAGTAATTCAATTGAAAAGAATACAAGACTCACTTATTAAGAAATCAAGTCTCAAGATGAGAATGTGAGTTCTCATATGCAATGAGAGTTCTGAGAAGTTTCAATCTAGATAATTTAAGCTATATAAAATACTCAAATCACATTCTCTGAGAATGTACACATTGAAAGAATCAGAGGGACAGATCTTATACAACTTAATCAATAATTCACAACTTGTGAAAGTAAAGATGTAAGATCTGAGTGAATTATAATTATCTACAGCACTATTATCAGTATTGAAAAAGAAGAGACTTATAATTGAAAAGTCTTATGAAGTAAGAGAAATCATAGATGCTTATAAATCAGATGATCTCACTTATTTCAATCTTTTTACAATTATAAGAAAAGAATGAGAAGAAATGAAGAAATCAGATGAATATCACACTTCAATAAGTAATAAGACTGTAGTCAGTTGTATGATAATATATCACAGACAGTAGATACAACACAGTAAAGAGCAGTCTTAAAGTGATAGACTTGCATATAAATCAGATCACAGAAGAAAAAGAAATTCAGAGTTAAATTTAACTGTTTATATCAGTTCAATCACAGAGATCACAGAGAATGAACTATCTGAAATATTTATAAACATATGAGATCAAGTCATCTCAATCTCTGAAGACACTCAGAGATCAGATGAGATTAGTTTTGATGAGCTGTTTACTGTAGTGATCTAAGTGAGTGAAGAGAGACAGTATATTATGTGAGATAGAATTACAAAGATGAAAGCTGCTGAACCTAGTCACTGAATACTGTATTATATAGAGATTGTGTAAGAGTAGTAACTAGCAGATAAAGAAAAAGTGTAAGAAAAGAAAAGAGATAATGAATTAATCATCAACTATAAGAGTCAGCTGTAAAAAGATAAATATTATTATATACATCTCATTCATTTTCATACATCATATGTTTAATCTATTTTCAATGCCACATCACCTGAAAAATGCTAAAAATAAAGAAAATCTCAAAACTCGAGATTCATAAGAGATTTAAGAGTCATAAGTCACTCTTATAATAACACTGTACATGTCTCTGATTTCTCTATCACTCTGTATATAATATTAATGTCATTTATTACAATATTGACTGAAATGCCAATATAGAAATGTGCACATGTATGTGTAGAGAAATTGAAGAAGATCATGAGACTCACAGAATCAGAAGTCAGAACAGAGAAGATGAAGACAGAAGAAATAGAAGAAAAAGAAGATACAGAACTGAATGAATAACAGTAGAAGTTATCTGAGACTGAATACTTATAATCTGATGTGTGCATAATCTTCCTCACAGAAGAGAGAGAGAAAGCAATGAGAGAAGCTTGAGAATGAAAGAGAGTAGTCTCAGCAGTGTTATCATCTTTGATCAGAATGATCTCTGATACTGAAGCAACTAAGAATCATTGTTAGCATATGAAAATTGTAAAATCAGAGATGAGAACAGTTACTGAATGAATACCTGCTGGCCTTAGAGTTGTACATGCAATTACAACACACATGAGGCTTCTCAGAAAGAGAGAGAGAAATATGAGAGAATGCAGAAAGCAGAATACAGCATGCAAACAGCTCATTTTCATGATAATATTTCAGACAAGATATACAAGCCTCACACTCATGAATGTAAAAGAGAATGACATTCATATTTCTGTTTCTGAAAACACAGATATCTTTCACCTGCATCACAAAGTCAGATAACAGATATCAGAGAATAGGCTGATATAGATCTATTATTCTGAAGAAATTTATCAGAGCAGATGTCTCTGTAATATTAAACTTTACAGTTGTGAAAAGTTTCTTAATATCTGTGAATATCATGACTTTGTGCATAGTAAAACCCATAATGATCTTTTCTAAGAACAGAAAAATCAGTATCAGAAAGAAAAGATAAAAAGAAAAAGACTTACAATCTTAATACTGTTGAGAAGAAGAGTGATTCTCTAATATGAATAAATGATTTTCTCATCATGAATATTTAAAATAAATGTAATAATTGATGTCTGCAACTGAGCTTCAGATAGTTATATTATATATCATCTTCATACAATAAATCATTCTAGGAATTGATAAGAAGAGTGAGAGTGTACATGCTGAGAAATGTGATTCACTGAGCCTATGCAATATCTTCTTGAAACAGAGAGAGCTAGTAATGAAGACAGAGGCGGTAAAATCAGAAGTAGTGAAAATAGAGGTCACAGGAACAGAGGTAGCAGGAGCGGGAGAATCAGACACAGGGACAAGTGTAGAAGATTAAGAGAGAGCAGCAGGGAAAGAAGCAGCAGAAGAGACAGAGAAGGACATGAAAGATCTGATCACACATGACACAGACAATTTCTTCATTATCACATTCTTCAAGTTCTTGATCAATGATTCAACACTGAGTTCACTATCATTGACAGATGCAGATCTGTCAACACATGATGATTCTACATGAATAAAAAACAACATATCAGCATCTGCATTCACAAAAAATCATGTCAGAAAACATGATTAGAAACTCACTGAGAAGAAAATGATTGAGAATGTATGAGAAGATGAAGAAGATGTGCTATTCATGATAGTATGTTCTGATGATTGTTAGGAGATAAATAAGTCCTGGTCACATTTCACAACACATTACACTTACTGCTAATGAACTGCCTAGTAGACTCAAACTCCTGTTAAGATTAGAGAATTGAGAAATGACTCTGATGATAAACTAGATATAATGCAAGCAGTTGAGATTCCTACTTTTCAGAACAGTTATAATCTACTATCTGATGATAGTGATTAGATTCTACTCTACTCTCTTTTAGTATGAATATACAACAAAAACAACAAAAAAAGTTTAAAAACTCTTTAAAAATCACATTTATTCAAAATAATGTAGATAGAAACTCAAATTGCATTTATTCTTGTCTTCAAATTGTATTTGAATAAAAAGTTGATTTTGTACTGCTTCAGGAGCCAAATTTTGATGCTGAGCAAAAATATGTTATTTCTCATTTAAGCTACTACTGCTTTTTATCTCAAAAGTCTGAGATAAAGTCAAGAGTAGTGATCTATGAAAGAAAGAGATCAAGATATCAATTTAATCTAAGATTTGATATTATGTCTGACCCTGATATTCTGATGAGTGATATTATAGATAAAGAAAATGAGTTTGATACTATACAGCTCATAAATATCTATAATGAAAAGTCATTGAAGAAAAATAACAATATCTGAACAATTGATAGAGGATTTCTGAACATAACTTCATCAAGAAACTCTATAATTGCAGGAGACTTCAATGCACATCATTTCTGATGAAATTCAGAATGCAAGAGAGCAGTGAGAGCTGATAATGTGATTGAATGAATCTTTGAGCATTCAATAGATTTGGTTAATAAGTCTGATCAACAAACATTCTTTAGAAAAGGCATGAAACAGAAGTCTATTATAGATCTAATCTTCATGTCACAAAATCTAATGAAAAGAAGACTTGTAAACTGATTTATTGATTCAAATGAGACATCAGGATCAGATCATGAGATTATTCAATTTGATATTGAACTGAGTGAAAAATAAATGAGTGAAAATCCTCTTCTCTCTAATCAGTATAACTTTGAAAAAGCTGATTGAAAAGCAGTTGAAGAAAGCATAAAACTGTTAAAATCTGAAAGACAGAATGAGCTATATTGAAATTCTGGTCAAGAGATCTCAAATGAAATGCTTGAGAATAGAGTGAAGCTTATTACATCTATTATTCTAACAAGTGTTAGAGATAATATTTTAAAGAGAAAATCTTCTGAGTATTCAAAACCTTGATGAAATGAGAATATCTCATCTAAAAGGAAAGAATTAGCTACTGCTAGAAGAGATTGAAAGAATGATATAATATCTGATGAAGAGTTCAAAGCTGTCAGAAATGAATATTTTTCAGATATTAAAAGAGCTAAAACAGACTACTGGAATAAATTTCTTGAAGAAGCACAAGAGAAGGAAGTTTTTAAAGCTTTTAACTATACTAAAACAAGAAGTGTAGCAAAACTTCCAGCCTTAGAATATGAGTTTCAGAATGAATCATATACAGCAAACTCTTTTGAGAAAAAATGTCAAGCTTTCATGAGAATTCTCTTTCAGAACTCACTAAATTCAGATTCAGATTCAGAGAAAGAGAATATATCACTTCTCAACTACATTGATGAAAATAACTGGGAATGGCCTGATCTTACACAAGATGAATTAGAGTCAGCTATCTTCTCAAGTTCTGTTAAAACTGCTGCAGGTCCTGATTCAATTAATCACTTGATTATTCAGAATACATATTTCTACTTAAAGAATGAATATTTTGAGCTCTTTTTCAATCTCTTGAAAAATGAATATCATTCTGAATGCTGGAGAGAAGTCACTGAAGTGATTCTTGCAAAACCTAATAGAAAAACTTCAATTTCTAAGTCATATAAAGTAATATCTCTATTGAACTGTCTAGAGAAGGTTTTAGAAAAGATAATAGCTACTCAACTATCTTTTATAAGCTCTATAGATTATTCTCTTTTATTCAGTGAATAAATGAGAGATAGAAAACAGTGTTCTGCAATTGACACTGTTCTCTCAGTTGTTCATGATATTCAAATAGCAAAGCATGAGGGTCTGGTCTCAACTGCAGTTTTTATTAATATAAAAGAAGTATTTAATCATGTTTCAAAGTCAAAGTTAATTCAGACATTGAAGATATTAAAACTGCCACTTTCTCTAATAAAATGAGTTAACTGTTTTATGTCTAAAAGAAGTATACAACTCTTTGATGAAATGAAACAAGATAAGACTGAGATAAAAATAGGTGTATTACAGAGATCTTCAATCTCACTCATTTTATTTGCAATATACACTGCATATCTATTTAAAAATAGAAATATGAGAATAGTGCAATCTCTGAGCTATGTGAATGATATTGATTTAGTCTACAGCTCAAAAACTATCAAAGAGAATTTGAAAGTAATTGAAGAAGCTGCAAAGGAAATCTTTGTTAGAGCAGATATCAATCAAATTCAATTTAATATGAATAAAACTGAGTTAATTCACTTCTTTCTGAGATTCAATGAGAAAGAACTATCTCTAACTCTTTTAAATAGAGAGATTAAACCCAGTGTAAATGTCAAATGATTAGAAGTATGATTAAACTCCAAGTTGAATTTTAAATATCACATTCAACAAAGAACTATCAAGGCAGAAAGACTATTGAACAACATAATCAGACTATCAAATACAGAGAGAGATCTATTCTTCCAGACTATGAGACAGTTATATATAGCCTGTATTACATCAGTAGCTGATTATAAAGTTGAAGTTTGATGAAATAATCAAGAGAATTTCACTGAACTCTTTCAAAGTCTGCAAAACAGAGTCTTGAGAAGAATTCTGAAAGCATTCAAATCATCTTCTATTAAAGCAATGAAAATTGAAGCTTCAATTCCTTCTTCTGCTATTAGATTTGAAAAGGCCTGTATGAACTATACTCTGAGAGTTGTAAAGATGAGCTCAAATCATATAATCAGAGAAAGAGTCTCTTCTTCATTTTCATCAATTAACTCTGGAAATGAACTGAATTGAAATAGATTTCTTGATTGAAATGAAAGTAATTCTTCAAAGAAAATGTCTTCTCAACTGTACAGACTATGCTCTCTGATTAAAAATCAATTTTCTTCTTTAAATGTTGAAAAAGTTGATCATGAGAAGTTATCTCTCTGAAGAGAAAAGCTTGAATCTCTTATAGACTTATAAATAAGTGAACTATCAAAAGAGAAAGAATATGAACAGCATTTAAAGAGAATTTCTACAATCAATATAAAAGACTCTATTCTGATTTATTCAGATGGCTCAAAAAATGAGAACTTGAATAGATTAGACACAGACATTGCTTATACTGAAGATAATATCAATTTTATCTCAGATTTCTGAAATCTAGGCTCTGAATGTGAAGTCTTTGATGCTGAACTATTTATAATAGTGAAAGCTTTCAAACTCATTGAAATAAAATCTCATAAAAGAGGAAATTATTTGAAAGAGATATGAATATTCTCTGATAGTTAAGCTGCTTTAAAAAGACTTAGAAATAGTCAGATTCATAATGATCAAATGAATCTTGAACTGATCTTAAACTCTATTTTGAAAATTCAAAAGAGAAGAACATCAAAGCTGATAATTCATCTACACTGAGTTCCTGCTCATATGAATATTCATGGCAATGAATTGGCTGATTCAGCTGTAAAAAAGAGTGCAGAATTAAGCAGATCTATTCAAAAAATTGTGTCCTGATCTTTTATAAAGAGAAAAATAAAAGAATTTTGTTTAGACAAGTAGAATGAAAGCTGGCAGAAACAAAAGAAGAGTATACATTATTCAAGATTTGAAACAAAACTCAAGTGAAAATCTTGTTCAATTAAATGTAAAAAGAAAATATTCTCATCTATAATACAGCTGAAACTAGGACATGGCTATTTCAAATCTTATATACAAAGATTTGATGATAGATTTGACTCAATAGAATGCTCATTCTGTAATACAAATGAGAATTCTGAGCATATTGTAATGCACTGTGCATTATACAATAGTCTCAGAGCCAGATTGAAAGAGAAGTATGATCTAAATCAATTAAATATGAGATTCTTATTCTCAACTGAGACAGGAATTAAATACTTAATAGACTTTCTATCAGAAACTCAAGCAGCTATAAGAAAATGACTAAATTCAGAATTATCTGAATATGAAGAGGAGGAAATCAACCAGATATAGTCTGTTAAAACAGCTATATACTATCTTTTAATAATTTGTTTTGTTACAGTCTTTCTTTACTTTATCTTTTCCTTTCAATTTCTTTCTGTCTATCTATTTAATGTGTCTATCTTTAAGACTGTGTTCTCTTTTCCTTTGTTATGATACTGTCAAATGGTTTCAAAGTATCAGAAGATGTTAACACACTGTAATTTGTAAACAGTTTTTGTATTCTGAGCTGGAATTTTCTGATTTTGCATATCTGAAATTGATGAATGTATAATAGTTAACTTTACAGATATAGGAAAAACCCTGAGAACTAAAAGTTCTCAGATAGATGTCATAGTCTCTGACTGCATACATCTATAATTGAAGAATAATAATAATAATAATAATAATCAGTCATCTCATTATTCTTTATCTTGATATCAAGATTCTTTATCAGTGTTTACATTATAAGTTGAATCACATGAGTAATGCAGAGAATATAATCTTATTTATCATTTTAGAAATGCAAAGTTAATTTTTGCTTCAAGCTCTTCATCATAGTATAGTTATTCACAGCATTGTCAGTTGTAATTATAAGAAGACTAGAACTAATATCTCAATAGTCATTTTTAATCACAGTTATTAATATCTCTGTTATATAATTCTCAGTATGACTACTAATCAATGATTTAAATTCAATTAATGTCTCTTAATAAGTTCAGTTCTCATCAATATAGTAATATGTAACTCTTATAAATGCAAGATTATTTGTACTAGTTCATGCATTCACTGTGAGAGATACTCTTCAATGATTCTTCAACTCTGATTCTAGATGTTGTATATTAACTTTGTAGTGTATCTCAAGATTGAACTGAAGACAGAATTAATGTGAAATATGAAGATTTGAATTAAGTATTTAAAGAAGTGTTCAGAATTCAGAGTTTTCAATTAATTGAAGAGAAAGATTCAGAGATATATATATACAAAGTAATTATTCATAAAAGTTATCAGATGAGAGTTGTGAAATCAGAGTACTGATATATGATTATTTTTACATGATTTCCTTCAAATTAGAAAGTTAGTGTTATTAAAAATCATTATCTGATAGAGTAACTTATCAGCTCAGTAGTAATTTTCTAATTATTTTTCTTTTATTATCTGTATTCTGATGACTTCAGATGTTACAAAATTTCTTCAGAGCTATGATTAGTTCATGATGAATATTTCTGAATAGAGTTACAGTAATTGTAGCAGAGAGATGACTTTTCAGTAATCTATAATATAATCTATTGATAATTATTTCATAGTTTATCTCAATATTTGTGTTGAGTTTTTCATAAATTTTGTGACCTGAAATCAGATGTGAAGAATGAAGTGATTATTCATTATAATTGAAAGAGAGTATTCTGTATTGAATTATAAATAATGTAGACTTTGTGATTTATAGTGATTTCTTGAAGAGTTTATGAATCTTCAATAGAAGTAAAAGAAGTGAAAGAAGTGAATTCAGAAGATATAATTAGACTGACCGCTGAGATCATGAATTTCACATTTGATCCCATTTGGTCTGATTCTATACATTTCTTGGCGTGAATCCCACTGGGACTGGCTAATAAAAAACCATGCAAAGTGACTATATATCAGATTTTAAAATGGGATCATGACTTAAAAAAAATGAGAAAGTGATCTCATTTGGTCTCATTTAGTCTCATTCTTGACATAAAGTTACTATTTTTAGACATTTTAAGGTTTCTTTTAGACTATTTTTAATTTTTTAAAAAGTAACGCTTTTTAGTAACGCTCAAATGAGATTTAAAGTCATTTAAAGCAATAAAAATAATTTAAATTGAGAAGTGAAAATCATGATCTCATTTGGAAAATGTGACAAGAGTAGACAGTAAGTCTCACTGAGACAGTATGAGACTACTATCTAATGTTAAAACCGTGTAATGGGATCAGTTGAATTGGTAATGAGACTATCAAAAAATCTGGTCCTGGTCTCAGACACAGTCACACGGTCAGTCTAGATATAATAATAATTTGAGAAAGATAATAATTTATTTTCAATAACTGATCACTGATGTGTGTAAGAAGAATTAATATAAGAGAAAATAATCTTGTTTCTTAGCTTAGTTATAATTTTAGTACTAACTCAGATTGAATATCATTGATATATAAAAGTAAATAAACAATCTTGATTAATCTCTGTCATATTTCTTGAAATATATTAATATTATGAAAGAGAGTATTATTAAATTACATTATCAGATAATATTATTAAAAATATATTAATATTATGAATATCAATATTGAAAAAATGTTGATACTTAAACATTATAGTGATTTGTGAATCATGATAGTGAAATATATATATATATATATATTATTCCTGACTTGATTACAACTTGTACAATAATTTTTGAAAACTCAAAATCAATTTTAATTATTAATAATTAAAAACTTAAACTTATAAATAATTAATATAAAAAGAAAAAAATCTACTTCTTCTCTTTTTGATTCTTCTTATTATTCTTCATAATTCACTCTTTATTCTTCTTCTTCTTCTTCTTCTTCTCATCTGAGATGATAATCATCTCAAAATCTCTCTATTGTCTTCTCAGAGAAGAGTTTCTGCTGCTTCTCTTCAGCCAGATCAATCTGTACCTTAAAATCCCGCATTTTCTGATCTGCTGTCTTGAGTTTCACTTCAGCAGTAAGCAGATTGACATGCTCAGAGAGCAGGGCTGTCTTCTTAATATTCTGAATTATGAAGTGCATTTGAGACCTGAATAAGATCTCAATTCTCTTCTTCTCTGTCAGCTTCTGCTAATCAATTAGAGAATAGAAGTATTATCAAAAATTGTTATCTCTTAATAAATAAAAAACTTATCAGTTTTAACTTCTTTATCTCTCACTTTAACACTCTCTCAATCTTCTTCTGCTGCTGCTTATTTATAGTAATACTCTTCTTCTCTCTCTCTCTCTTTATCTTAAACTTAAATCATTCTCAGAACTTCTTCTGATCTTATCACTACTGTATAAGACTCTTCACTGTCTTCTTCTCTAATCTCTCACAGACAGTGCTATCTGTATTATTTCTATACTTAGTTCAGTCTAAATCTATCAGAAGTGTTACTTAAAATTGTTATTATTCTACTCTTTTATAAAGTCTATTCAAGATATTATAATATGTCTTACAATCTGTCTTCTCTCATTTAAACATCTTCTTCTTTTCTTTCTTCAATCTGTGACAGTGCTCATGTGCCTTGATGATCTGCAGAATCACAGAATATTTGAAGAGAGATAACATAATTAATTTCAGTGAGTGTTGAAGAGAGATGAAGACAGAAGAGATGATCAGAAATAATATAATAATAGTAATAATAATAATGATAATGATGATGATAATAATAGTAATAATAGTGATAATATTAATAATGATGATAATAGTAATGATAATAATAATAGTGATAATAATGATAATAATAATGATGAAAGAAGAAGTACATTGAAATATATTACTGACTTATCAAATATAAAGAGATAAAGAAAATATTAACAGCTTTTAAAGATATACAGAAACAGCTACAGTGTTGCATAGTAACATTATCTTTATTCAATACATACAGTGTTGA
Organism: Blastomyces dermatitidis ER-3; assembly: GCF_000003525.1. NCBI lineage: Eukaryota > Fungi > Ascomycota > Eurotiomycetes > Onygenales > Ajellomycetaceae > Blastomyces > Blastomyces dermatitidis. The sequence continues at coordinate 1,214,458 of NW_025544775.1, forward strand.
TATTCTTTATATGCAGTTATTATATAATCTATATCAGAGATATATGCAGAAAACAGATCTTTATTACTAGAAAGAATGATTACAGTGATTCTCTGTTTTTATATTATAAAGATAACTTATTCTCATTTCTTTCTTCTCTATTTTCTCTTCTTCTTCAACTCATCACTAAGTTCAAGCTGGTATGAAAACTATTAAAACACTCTTAGAAATCCTCAAATTGAAGAGTATAGACTAATTAAATTTTCAATACAGAAGAATTAAATTATATTCAATATTACTAATTATTCATTTTCTCTTAATAAAATCACAGTTGTGTCTTTTTCTTTCTCTCTTCAAATGAAACATGACCTGTGAAAAGTGAGTATTATATCAGATTATAATGACCAACACAGCCTCAGCATACAGAGCTGTATATACATAGTATATGCTGAACTGAGAGACTGTGTGAGTTGTAAATCAGTATCAGTATTTCAGAGAGAGCTGTGCAGTGTGAGAAAGTCACAATTCTCAGTCACATATGCAGAGAGTGAATCATCACAGTAAGTGTATATACATTGCATGAAAGTAACACTTTTTGATAACATGCAGTCTCTGATATTATGAAAATAGAGTCTCTCTGTGAGATTCATTTTTATCAGAAGTTAGAAGATCTTATATTTCTCAAGATTATCTTTATCTATCTTGTTCATGAAATCAATGAGAAGAATCATCAATTTCAGTGTTCTACTCTTAATGTTATTTAAGAAATAGCAGAGTTCACTCTGATCACACTTTTTAAGTATATGTTTTCTAAATATTTACATTTATATAGATATATACTGATTATTTATTAAATAATGTTAAGATAATAACTTATTACAGCTGTGTTATTCTTACTATGAGAGATATATAATTGATAATAAACATTGTAAAGACTCTGAGAAGTAAGTATTTTAAAGATGCTGCAGCTCTGCAATCTTGATTTTTTTTATTTTTATTTTTTATTTTTTTCTTTTTCTTTTCTTTTTTTTTTCTTTTTCTTTTTTTTTTATTTAGTTTGATTTTTTCTTGTTTTTATTTTGTTTTTTATTTTTTGTTTTTTTTTGTATTTTATATTTTTTTCATAATTAAAATTATATGAATTATAATCTGTGTTTAGAAAAGTAATGATATTTGATAACACTCTCTATTGAATTTTCAACAAATGAGTACTATGTTATAATTAGACTGGCCGGCAGAATCATGAATTTCACATTTGATCTCATTTGATCTGATCTCATACATTTCTTGGCGTGAGTCTCACCAGAATCAAGCCTCAAAAAAATCTGAAAATGAACCATTTCTGAGAGAAATGATGTGAAAAATGACCAGATTTAATTCAAGAACAGTGAAATGAGAGTAATTTTCCAGAATAAACTGTGAAAGATAATCATTCTTTCAAAATCAGAATGAGACTGAGACTGAAGATTAAAATCAGTCTCATTCAGTTCATTCAGTGATTGCTTATATAATCAGAATTTGATAATGATTATTGATAATACTCATGAAACAACTAAATACATTCTTGTGCAAGTTTATTCTTCACTTTCTCATGAAAACTACACTTCTCTGATATACTGTGATCAGAGATATTAAACTGTCTGATAATTCCATGTTTTATAATCATGAGTTTCTTGATTGTTTCTTCTTATAATTGTTCTCAGTGATAGTGATAAATATCTCAACTTGAGTTGAACTTTCACTTCATTCTCACCTCTGTCAATGAAATTGTCAGAATATCATGTACTATCAGTACAACAGTTGAATATATACTCTCAACAATTTTTCATAACTCTAGAATTGATTTAGTACATAAATTTGTCAGATTATCTTGAAGATAGCAGTCAAATTTAGTTTTATAAATATGTAGTTTTACCTGATTTTCAGTTGCAATCAATGTATGTAAGTTCTGTTTCAAAGTTAGTATTATAGTTCTATATAATATGAAGTGTTATCAAAGATCATTACTTACTAGAGAATTGTATTTCACTGTCTTCACATCTCAAATATCTGCTTGTTCAAATCTCTGATAGTTGATATTGTAGTAGTCTCAGACTAATCTGATATATAAGTCTCATTTCTTCTCTATTCAATCTTGAGAAGTGTAGGTATTAACTTAACAGAAGAAATCTAGTAGAGCTGCTACAGTATAGTACTCTGTAAAAGATTATTTCATTTTACTGTAGTAATATACCAGTTTATCTCTTACAGTAACAATAGCCTGTGCTATAGCATTATCTCAGACTGAATTTCTTTTTGAGTGATTCAACTGCTTCTTAAGATGAGTAAATAAACTGTTATACACTCACCAGGCTGACTGCAGCATTGATGTACAAGTGATTGAGACTGTTTTTGTTATCTTATAAAACTGAAACAGTAAATTAATCATATATTTCAACTGAGTTTACTTCATATTAGAAAGTTTCAATATCTGAATCTTTTCCTGATCAGAGTATTGCATTTAATGATTAATTATCTGATACAATTAAAGAGTCTGAACAGTTATCTCATATATTGAACTTCATCATATTCTAACATTCTGTATCATATTCAGTGATGTGACTGATTTGTTTGTTTATTAAATATCATGAAATCATTGTTATTATTTAGAAGAGATATAAATTGCATTAACAATGTTTCAAATCTATGATATTTAAATTATTAGTCAATCTATTCAAAATTAACAGTAGTATTATCAAAAAGTGTTACTAAAAAGTAATATCAAAAAGTGTTGTCAAAAAACATTATCTTTTGCAAAGTGAATGTAAAAGTTACTTGAGTAATCACTTTCATCTCATTCTCATCTCAAGAACCAGCTATCTCATTATTCTTCATCTCAATGTTAAGATTCTTTATCAGTGTTTGTATCACAAGTTGAATCACATGAGCAATGCAGAGAATATGACCTTATTTATCATTTCAGAAATGCAAAGTCAATTTTTGCTCTAAGCTCTTTATCATAGTGTAGTTATTTGCAGCATTGTCAGTTGTAATTGTAAGAAGACTGAGACTAATATCTCAATAGTTATTTTTAATCACAGTTATTAATATCTCTGTCATATAATTCCCAGTATAACTACTGATCAATGATTCAAATTCAATTAATATCTCTTAATAAGTTCAGTTCTTATCAATGTAATAACATGTAACTTCTATAAATGCAAGATTGTTTATACTAGTTCATGTATTCACTATGAGAGACACTCTTCAATGATTGTTCAACTCTGATTCTAGATATTATATATTAACTTTGTAGTGTATCTCAAGGTTAAACTGAAGACAGAATTGATGTGAAATATAAAGATTTGAATTAAGTATTTGAAGAAGTGTTCAGAATTCAGAGTTTTCAATTGATTGAAGAGAAAGATTCAGAGATATATATATACAAAGTAATTGTTCACAGAAGTTATCAGATGAGAGTTATGAAATCAGAGTACTGATACAGAGTTATTATCATATAATTTTCTTCAAATTAGAAAGTTAGCATTATCAAAAATTGTTATCTAGTAGAGTAACTTATCAGCTCAGTAGTAATTTTCTGATTATTTTTCTTTTATTGTCTGCATTCTGATAACTTCAGATGTTAAAAAATTCCTTCAGAGTCATGATCAGTTCATGATAAATATTTCTGAATGAAGTTACAGTAATTGCAGTAAAGAGATAACTCTTAAGTAATCTGTAATACAATCTGTTGATAATTATTCCATAGTTTATTTTCATATTTATGTTGAGTTTTTCATAAATTTCATGACCTGAAATCAGATATGAAGACTGAAGTAGTTATTCATCATAATTGAAAGAAAGTATTCTGTGTTAAATTGTAAATAATGTAGACTTTGTGATTCACAGTGATTTCTTGAAGAGTTTATGAATCTTCAATAGAAGTAAAAGAAGTGAAAGAAGTGAATTCAGAAGACATAATAATAATTTAAGAAAGATGATAATTTATTTTCAATAACTGATCACTGATGTGTGTAAGAAGAATTAATATAAGAGAAAATAATCTTATTTCTTAGCTTAGTTATAATTTTAGTACTAACTCAGATTGAATATCATTGATGTATAAAAGTAAATAAACAATCTTGATTAATCTCTGTTATATTTCTTGAAATATATTAATATTGTGAAAGAGAGTATTATTAAATTATGTTATCAGATAATATCATTAAAAATATATTAATATTGTGAATATCAATGTTGAAAAAATGTTGATACTTATATATTATAGTGATTTATGAATCATGATAGTTAAATATATATATATATATATATTATTCCTGACTTGATTACAACTTGTACAATAATTTTTGAAAACTCAAAATCAATTTTAATTATTAATTATTAAAAACTTAAACTTATAACTAACTAATATAAAAAGAAAAAAATCTACTTCTTCTCTTTCTCATTCTTCTTATCATTCTTCACAATTCACTTCTCATTCTTCTTCTTCTTCTTCTTCTTCTTCTTCTTCTTCTTCTTCTCATCTGAGATGATAATCATCTCAAAATCTTTCTTCACTGTCTTCTCAGAGAAGGGTTTCTGCTGCTTTCTCTCAGCCAGGTCAATCTGTGTCTCAAAATCCCACATTTTCTGATCTGCTGTCTCAGGTTCCATCTCAGCAGTAAGCAGATTAACATACTCAGAGAGCAGAGCTGTCTTCTCAATGTTCTGAATCATGAAGTGCATTCAAGATCTGAACAAGGCTTCAATTCTCTTCTTCTCTATCAGCTCCTGCTAATCAATTAAAGAACAGAAGTATTATCAAAAATCATTATCTTTCAATAAAAAATTTATCAGTTTTAACTTCTTTGTCTCTCACTTTAATATCTTCTCAATCTTCTTCTGTCACTGTTTATTTATAGTAACACTCTTCTTCTCTCTCTCTCTCTTTATCTTGATCTTAAATCATTCTCAGAACTTCTTCTGATTTCATCACTGCTGTATAAGACTCTTCACTGTCTTCTTTTTCAATCTCTCACAGGCAGTGTTATCTGTATTATTTCTATACTTAGTTCTGTCTAAATCTATCAGAAGTGTTACTTAAAATCATTATTATTCTGCTCTCTTACAGAGCCTCTTCAAGGCATTATAATATGTCTTGCAATCTGTCTTCTCACACTTGAACATCTTCTTCTTCTCTCTCTTCAATCTGTGACAGCACTCACGCGCCTTGATGATTCACAGAACTGCAGAATATTTGAAGAGAGATAACATGATTAATTTTAATAAGTGTTGAAGAGAGAGTGAAGGCAGGCAATGATATGATAGTAATGATAATAATAATGATAATAATAGTAATGATGATGATGATAATGATGATGATAATAATGATAATGATAATGAAAGAGAGAGTGCATCAGAATATATTATTAACTTATCAAATATAAAGAGATAAAGAAACTATTAACAGCTTTCAGAGATGTATAGAAACAGCTACAGTGTTGCATAGTAATATTATCTTCATTCAATGCATGCACTATTGATATTCTTTGTATGCATTTATTATATAATCTATATCAGAGATATATACAGAAAACAGATCTTTATTGCTAGAGAGAATGATTGCAGCAATTCTCTGTTTTCATATTATAAAGATAAGTTATTCTCATTTCTTTCTTCTCTCTTTTCTCTTCTTCTTCAATTCATCACTAAGTTCAAGCTGATATGAAAACTATTAAAATACTCATAGAAACTCTCAAATTGAAGAGTATAAACTAATTAAATTTTAAATGCAGATGAACTAAATTAATTTAATAATACTAATTATTCATTTCTCTCTTAATAAAATAATAGTCATGTCTTTCTTCTCCCCTCTCAAACAAAACATGGCTTGTGAAAAGTGAGTACTATGCCACACTATAATAATCAACACAGTCTCAGCACACAGAGCTGTATACACACAGTGTGTGCTGAACTGAGAGACTGCATGAGTTGTAAACTGACAGCAGCATCTCAGAGAGAGCTGTGCAGTGTGAGAAAGCTGTAACTCTTAGCTACATACATAGAGAGTGAATCACTGCAGTAAGTGCATGTGCATTGCATGAAAGTAATGCTTTTTAGTAACACTCAGTCTCTGATATTATGAAAATAGAGTCTCTCTGTGAGATCTGTTTTTATCAGAAGTTGAGAAATCTTATATTTCTCAAGATCATCTTCACACACCTTGTCTGTGAAATCAATGAGAGAAATCATTAATTTCAGTGTTCTGTTCTTGATGTTATTCAAGTGACAGCAGAGTTCACCCTGATCACACTTTTTAAGTGTATATTTTCTAATTATTCACATTTATACAGATATATACTGATTATTTATTAGATAATGTTAAGATAATAACTTATCACAGCTGTGTTACTCTCACTGTGAGAGATACACAGTTGATAATAAACATTGTAAAGACTCTGAGAAGTAAGTATTTTGAGAGTGCTGCAGTTCTGCAATCTTGATTTCTTTTGTTTTTATTTTTTATTTTTTTCTTTTTCTTTTCTTTTTTTTTTTATTGTGATTTTTTCTTGTGTTTGTTTTGTTTTTTATTTTTTGTTTTTTGTTGTATTTTATGTTTTTTTATAATTAAAATTATATGAATTATGATCTGTATTCAGAAAAGTAATGATATTTGATAATACTCTCTATTGAATTTTCAACAAATGAGTACTATGTTATGATATTATGTAAGTGAGAAGTGATTTCATAGTCTCATTTAGTATCATTCTCAATAATGAAATCAGAATGAAAATATGACTAAGAATTCAAATATATTCTTTATTCAGAACTAGATTTTTATTTGAAAAGTGAATCTGAGATCTTTAATATTTGAAATAATGTGATTTGATATCAATGTGATGAATATAAATCATGACCAGAAGTAATGCTTTTAGATAATGTGACAACTGTAAAGTTTGATTCTGGTTTCAGACACGGTCACACAGTCAGTCTAGTTATGATATTATATAAGTAAGAAGTGATTTCATAATCTCATTTAATATAATTCTCAATAATGAAATCAGAATGAAAATGTGACTAAGAATTCAAATATATTCTTTATCTGAGACTAGATTTTTATTTGAAAAGTGAATCTGAGATCTTTAATATTTGAAATAATGTGATTTGAAATCAATGTAATGAATACAAATTATGATCAGAAGTAATGCTTTTAGACAATATAATAACTGTAAAGTTTAATTCTGGTCTCAGACACAGTCATATAGTCAGTCTACTCACACATCTTAATAATTCACAGAACTGCAGAATATTTAAAGAGAGATAATATAATTGATTTTAATGAGTGTTAAGAGAGATGTGAAGACAGACAATGATATGATAATAATAATAATAATAATAATAATGATAATGATGATGATAATGATGATGATGATAATAAAAGAGAAAGTGCATCAGAATATATTATTAACTTATCAAATATAAAGAGATACAGAAACTATTAATAGCTTTCAGAGATGTATAGAAATAGCTACAGTGTTATATAATAATATTATCTTTATTTAATACATGCACTATTGATATTCTTTGTATGCATTTATTATATAATCTATATCAGAGATACATGCAGAAAACAGATCTTTATTACTAGAGAGAATGATTACAGTGATTCTCTGTTTTTATATTATAAAAATAAGTTATTCTCATTTCTTTCTTCTCTCTTTTCTCTTCTTTTTCAACTCATCACTAAGTTCAAGCTGATATGAAAACTATTAAAACACTTATAGAAATTCTCAAATTAAAGAGTATAGACTAATCAAATTTTAAATACAGATGAATTAAATTATATTTAATAATGTTAATTATTCATCTCTCTCTTAATAAAATAACAGTTGTGTCTTTCTCTTTCTTCTCAAATGAAAAATGACTTATGAAAAGTGAGTATCACATCAGATCATAATAACTAATACAGTTTCAGTATACAGAGCTGTATATATACAGCACATGCTGAACTGAGAGACTGTGTGAGTTACAAACTGACAGCAGCATCTCAGAAAGAGTTATGCAGTGTGAGAAAGCTACAACTCTCAGTTACATGCATAGAAAGTGAATTACTGTAGTAAGTGTATATATATTGTATAAAAGTAATGCTTTTTAATAACACTCAGTCTCTGATATTATGAAAATAGAGTCTCTCTGTGAGATCTGTTTTTATCAGAAGTTGAAGAATCTTATATTTCTTAAGATTATCTTCACATGTCTTATTCATGAAATTGATGAGAAGAATCATCAATTTCAACATTCTGTGGCCCGGTGGCGTAGTGATTAACTACGCTACCATGAAGCCTCAATTAGCGGCCTTCCCCCCGGGGAATGAATGCTAAGAGAGGGCAGGTTTGAACTCTGTGAAGATTATCTTAATCACAGCTTTCACTGTTAAGTTATAAAACAGTACTGAGGACTCTCAGATGCACTATAGTGAATCATTATCAAGCTTAAGATATTCATCTCAGAGATTCTCAGATGCTAATTCTCACTGATCTTAGAATTAACAGTTTCTCAGATATTTCAAGTTAAATCAGTACTAGAGTAATTGAGATCTAGAGTGTCTGCAGAATAGTAAATCATTATTAAACTTAACTAGTCAGATCTCATTCTTCTCACTCTAGATACTCACTTTCAGAGAATGAGATTTAAAAACTATCTGATTAGAACACTCTGAGTCTAGCAAGAATCTAGATGAGATGAGATCTAGGCATTCTTAATAGATGATTAGTGCAAGCAAGATCATGACAGCTAATTAATAGACTGAAATACTGAGATTAGCAGCTGAAAGATTAGAGACTTAACTAGAATTGAGTAGCTCTGATATTATTCTTAATAAGAATCTCACTTATGAGTAAGCTAGTTACAGAAGCTAGCTGAGTGGCAGCTCTTTAGAGAGAATGATAACCTCTGAAGTGAGTCTGAGAGAACAGAGACAGCAATCAGTTATATAGAGTGTTAAAATATGTATATAGCTTAAGATATAAACTGCAGAGATCTGTTCTGTAACTCTCTTTACTGTATCTTTTTCTTTATCTTTCTCTTTCAATTTCTTTCTATCTATCTATTTAATGTGTCTATTTTTGAGACTGTGTTCTTTTTCTCTTTTCCTTTGTCATGATATTGTCAAATGATTTCAAAGTATTAAAAGATGTTAAAACACTGTAATTTGTAAACAGTTTTTGTATTCTGAGCTGGAATTTTCTGATTTTACATATCTGAAATTGATGAATGTATAATAGTTAACTTTACAGACATAGAAAAAACTCTGAGAACTAAAAGTTCTCAGATAGATGTCATAGTCTCTGACTGTATACATCTATAATTGAAGAATAATAATAATAATAATCAACATTCTGTTCTTAATATTTTTCAAGTGATAGCAGAGTTCACTCTGATCACACTTTTTAAGTGTATATTTTCTAATTATTCACATTTATACAGATATATACTGATTATTTATTAAATACTATTAAGATAATAACTTATCACAGCTGTGTTACTCTTACTATGAGAGATACATAGTTAATAATAAACATTATGAAGACTCTGAGAAGTGAGTATTTTAAGAATACTACAGCTCTGTAATCTTGATTTTTTTTATTTTTTTCTTTTTCTTTTCTTTTTTTTTTCTTTTTCTTTTTTTCTTTTTTTTTTATTGTGATTTTTTCTTGTGTTTGTTTTATTTTTTGTTTTTTGTTTTTTTTTATATTTTATATTTTTTCATAATTAAAATTGTATGAATTATAATCTGTGTTCAGAAAAGTAATGATATTTGATAATACTCTCTATTGAATTTTCAACAAATGAGTACTATGTTATGACATTATATAAGTGAGAAATGATTTCATGATCTCATTTAATATCATTCTCAATAATGAGATCAGAATGAAAATGTGACTAAGAATTCAAATATATTCTTTATCTGAGACTAGATTTTTATTTGAAAAGTGAATCTGAGACCTTTAATATTTGAAATAATGTGATTTGAGATCAATATAATGAACACAAATCATGATCAGAAGTAATACTTTTAGATAATATAACAACTGTAAAGTTTGATTCTGATCTCAGACACAGTCACACAGTCAGTCTAGTTATATATACAGAAAATGAATTGCTGCAGTAAGTACATGTGTATTATATAAAAGTAATACTTTTTAATAACACTCAGTCTCTAATATCATGAAAATAGAGTCTCTTTATGAGATTTATTTTTATTACAAGTTGAGAAATCTTATATTTCTTAAGATTATCTTCTCATGTCTTATTTATGAAATTGATGAAGAGAATTATTAATTTCAGTATTCTAATCTTCATATTGTTTAAGTGAAAGCAGAGTTCACTTTGATCACACTTTTTAAGTGTATATTTTCTAATTATTCACATTTATACAGTAATATACTAATTATTTATTAGATAATGTTAAGATAATAGCTTATTACAGCTGTATTACTCTCACTATGAGAAATACATAATTAGTAATAAACATTGTAAAGACTCTTAGAAGTAAGTATTTTAAGAATACTATAACTCTGCTATCTTGATTTTTATTGATTTTTTTTGTTTTTTTCTTTTTCTGTTTTTTTTTTTTAATTGTAATTTTTTCTTATTATTATTATTATTCTTCAATTATAGATGTATGCAGTCAGAGACTATGACATCTACCTGAGAATCTTTAGTTCTCAGAGTTTTTCCTATATCTATAGAGTCAACTATTATACATTTATCAATTTCAAATATGCAAAATCAGAAAATTCCAACTCAGAATACAAAAACTGTTTACAAATTGCAGTATTTCAACACCTTCTGATAGTTTGAAATCATTTGAAAATATTATGACAAAAGAAAAGAGAACATAGTCTTAAAGATAGACACATTAAATAGATAGAGAAAAGAACAGAAGGAAACAAGTACAGTAAAGAGAGACTATAACAAAACAAAATTATTAAAAGATGATGTATAGCTGTTTTAACAGACTATATCTAGTCAATTTTCACCTCTTCATATTCAGATACTTCTGAATTCAGCCATTTTCTTGTAGCTGCTCTAGTTTCTGATAGAAAGTATATTAAGTATTTAGTTCCTGTCTCAGTTGAGAATAAGAACCTCATATTTAATTGATTTAAATCATACTTCTTCTTTAATCTGACTCTGAGACTATTGTATAATGCACAATGCATTACAATATGCTCAGGATTTTCATTCACATTGCAGAATGAGCACTCTGTTGAATCAAATCTATCATCAAATCTTTGTATATAAGATTTGAAATAACCATGTCCTAGTTTCAGCTGAATTATAGATGAGAATATTTTCTTTTTACATTTAATTGAACAAGATTTTCACTTTGGTTTTGTCTCAAATCTTGAATAATGTATACTCTTCTTTTGTTTCTGCCAGCTTTCATTTCACTTGTTTAAACAAGATTCTTTTATCTTTCTCTTTATGAAAGATCAGAACACTGTTGTTTGAATAGATCTGCTTAATTCTGAACTCTTTTTTGCAGCTGAATCAGCTAATTCATTGCCATGAATATTCATATGAGCAGGAACTCAATGCAGATGAATTATCAGTTTTGATATTCTTCTCTTTTGAATTTTCAAAACAGAGTTTAAAATCAGTTCAAGATTCATTTGACCATTATGAATCTGACTATTTTTAAGTCTTTTTAAAGCAGCTTGACTATCAGAGAATATTCATGCCTCTTTCAAATCATTTCCTCTTTTATAAGATTTTATTTCAATGAGTTTGAAAGCTTTCACTATTGCAAATAGTTCAGCATCAAAGACTTCAGATTCACAGCCTAAATTTCAGAAATCTGAGATAAAATTAGTATTATCTTCAGTATAAGCAATGCCTGCGCCTAATCTATTCAAATTCTCATTTTTTGATAATTTTTTCTTGTTTTTATTTTGTTTTTTGTTTTTTCATAATTTTTGTGTATTTTATATTTTTTTTTAATTAAAATTATATGAATTATAATCTATGTTTAGAAAAGTAATAATATTTGATAACATTCTCTGTTAAATTTTCAATAAATAGGTACTATGTTATGATATTATATAAGTGAGAAATAATTTTATAGTCTTATTTAATGCCATTCTCAATAATGAAATCAGAATGAAAATGTAATTAAGAATTCATATATATTCTTTATCTAAGACTAGATTTTTATTTGAAAAGTGAATCTGAGATCTTTAATATTTAAAATAATATGATTTAGAATTAATGTAATAACTATAAACTATAATTAGAAGTAATACTTTTAGATAATATAATAACTGTAAAGTTTGATTCTGATCTCAGATACAGTCACACAGTCAGTCTAGATATAAATAAAGTAAAAGTCTAACTTAAGCTGAGATATTTATCACTATTATTAAAGAGAATTATAAGAAGAAATAATTGAGAAACTTATAATTATAAAATATGAAATTATCAGATAGTTTAATATCTCTGATCACAGTATATCAGAGAAATGTAGTTTTTATAAGAAAGTAAAGAATACACTTATATAAGAATATATTTAATTATTTTAGAAGTATTAGTAATAATTATTATCAAATTCTGATTATATAAATAATCACTGAATAATCTGAATAAGATTAAATTTAATCTTTAATCTTAATCTTATTCTGATTTTTAAAGAATGATTATCTTTCACTATTTATTTTAAGATATTACTCTTATTTCACTATTTTGAATTAAATCTAGTTATTTTTCACATCATTTCTGAAAGAAATGATTTATTTTCAGAATTTTTTAATACTTAGTTCTAATGAGACTCATACTAAGAAATGTATGAAATCAGTTTAAATGAGATTAAATGTGAAATTCATAATTCTGCTAGTTATTATTATTATTATTATTCTTTCATTATACTTATATACAAGCGGAGCTTATAATGAGATCTTGTGTGATGTTAAATACAGGTGAAGTGTTAATTATACAGAAGTAGACTGACCGTGTAACCGTGTCTGAAATCAGAACCAGATTTTTTAATAGTCTCATTATCAATTCAACTGATCTCATTACACAGTTTTAACATTAGATAGTAATCTTATACTGTCTCAGTAAGACTTACTGTCTACTCTTATCACATTTTTCAAATAAGATCATGATTTTCACTTCTCAATTTAAATTATTTTTATTGCTTTAAATAACTTTAAATCTCATTTGAGTATTATTAAAAAGTGTTACTTTTTAAAAAATTAAAAATAGTTTAAAAAAACCTTAAAATGTCTAAAAATAGTAACTTTATGCTAAGAATGAGACTAAATGAGATCAAATGAAATCACTTTCTTATTTTTTTCAAGTCATGATTTCATTTTCAGATCTGATATATAGTCACTTTACATGTTTTTTTAATAGCCAGTCCCAGCAGGATTTATGCTAAGAAATGTATGAGACCAGATCAAATGAAATCAAATGTGAAATTCATGGTCCCGGCGGCCAGTCTATACAGAAGGAAATACAGGTGTTGAGATCATGTCAAGATAACAAGAACATAGAAAAATACAAAGAAGTGATAATTAGATACATATAATAATAACTTCTCAGCTTAGAAACATAGAGCAATTTATTAAAGTGATTTGTACACCTTTGTATTTATTAGAAACCTGAGATGCTTGAGTTCTGAATTTAATATATTCTCTGCGGGTTTTGAACCCACGCGTCTTGGTTTCTCATATCAAGATGCTATCAGATGGCTGTATTAATCATTTAGTTACTGAGACATGATTCTGCTAGTCAGTGTATTACAAGCTAGCAATTTTAATTAAGTAAGCTTTACATCTTTCACAATAATAACTTCTCAGCTTAGAAATATAGAGTGATTTATTAAAGTAATTTATACATCTCTGTATTTATTAGAAATCTGAGATACTTGAGTTCTAAATTTAATATATTTTCTATAGATTTCAAATCAGTATATCTTGATTTCTTACATTAAAACATCACTGACTAGCTGTATTAATTATTCAGTCCCTGAGACTTTATATTTTATTAAAAATATATATAATCTAAAAGATATGTAATTTTTATATAAAAATACTTAATATTTATAAATATATTTATTATCAACTGAATACTCTATATGAGGCCACGTAACTCACACATCTATAGAATACTACGCGGTTAGATTAGTGTATAAACAATTAATTTTTTATCTTTATTAAATTATAGACTTTTGTAGACTGATCACTGAGATGATGAATTTCATATTTAATCTCATTTAATCTGATTTCATACATGTCTTAGTGTGAATTACACTGAGACTAACTATTAAAAAAACATGCAAAGTGACTATTTATCAGATTTCAAAATGAAATTATAACTTAGAAATAATAAGAAAGTAATCTTATTCAATTCTATTTAATCTCATTCTTATTATAAAGTTACTATTTTTAGACATTTTGAGATTTCTTTTAGACTATTTTTAATTGTTTAAAAAGTAACACTTTTTGATAATACTTAAATGAGATTTAAAGTCATTTAAAGCACTAAAAAGAATTTAAATTGAGAAGTGAAAATCATAATCTTATTTAAAAAATGTGATAAGAGTAGACAGTAAGTCTCACTGAGATAGTATGAAACTACTATCTAATCTTAAAACTGTGTAATGAGATTAATTAAATTAATAATGAAATTATTAAATATTCTGATTCTAGTCTCAGACATAGTTACACAGTCAGTCTAGACTTTTAACTGCTCTCACAGTATTAACTACATGCTTTAAAAATAGGTTAGTTCTGTGAGTCTTCTACAACAGTTAATAAGATAACAACTTAACATAATAACTAGTAAATAACAAGAATTCATGTTCAAAGATTAACAACACTCTTAAAATATAAGATATTAAAAGCTCTTAATAAGAGGCATGAAAAAGGTCTTTACAAAAGGTATAACATAGCTCAATCTTCTTTATATATAATTAAATCAGCTTCATTCTCAACTATAATTAAGTAATTCATTTCATTAAACACTTAAGACCTACTCTATATAAATATTTAATTAATTCTTTAATAATTGACTATGACTGCTTATCAAAGTTATACCAGAATTAAGTGTCAGAGTTAGATATTATATTATTATTAGAGTCAGAAGAGTCACAGCTAGAGTCAGTGCTAGAGTCAGTACTAGAGTTAGAGTCAGAACTTATAAAATGAGAAAGATGTTTTAAACTATAAAAGCAGAATATTGTAGAGAAATTTCAGAAAGAAAAGAAACAAGAATAAAGAATACTAAAGCTAGAAGTTAGAAGTTAATTAATATAATATAAGAAATCTTTGAAGAGAAAGAATCAATGAGATAACTAAGCAAGATTTGTATGTAATATTTACATCAGTTAGCAGATACTTAAGTACTTGTAATCAGAAGAGATATTGACTGAATACTCTATATAAGATTATATAACTCACACATCTATAGAATACTATATGACTAGATTAGTATATAAATAATCAATCTTTTACCTTTATTATTCATAAATATAAACTGCGTATTTAATTTTATAATAGTGTTGTAAAAAGTTTAATAAATTAATAATTATATATTATTTTCTTATAAAAATTTAATAATAATATAATATGTATTTACAACTTATTATTCTGTGTTTTAGAATAGTTTTAAGTGAATATTTAATTTAATATAAATATTTGAAGTTGATTGTAATTGATTTACAAAGGTGAAAGTTAGGTGAAAATAAGTATTAAATAATTAGTTATATTAAGTAAGTAGTAATACAAGTAATGTAATTAATTATCTAACACTCATTTTCATCTAACACTTATCTTTGTAAATTAATTACAATTAACTTTAAATGTTAATATCTTAATAAATATTTATTATTTTAGTTTTTTAATTTGTAATCTATAAATATTAAGACTTATAGTATAATGAAATTCAAAATTATTATAATATAGTTAAAATTAATTATAATATAGATTCAATTAGAAAATAAAATACAGTAAAATAAAATATATAATATTTTATTATGAATTAAGAAATATGTATTAAATATTCTTAAAAATAATAATTCTTATATAAATATATTATAATTTAATAAATATTAAATTATTTTATATAAGAATTCTATATTATAATTTTTGAGAATTTTTTTATTTTTTTATTATAATTTTCTTTATAAATTACAAGTAAAATATTGCAAATTCTTGAAATTTTAAATTTTGAAAATTAATTTATTAAATATAAATATATTTAAATGATTTGATATAATAATTTATTTAAATTACAATTTTAAAGTATAAATAATACATAGTTATTACACAAATAGTATTTTAAAATATAAAACTTTATATAAAAATTTAAATAAATCAATAATAAATAAGAATTTCAAGACAAAATTTCATATTTTATTAAAAATATATATAATCTATAAAATATTTAAATTTTATATGAAAATATTTTATATTTATAAATATATTTATAATATAAACTATGTATTTTATTTTAAAATAGTATTTTAAAAAGCTTAATAAATTAATAATTATATGTTATTTTCTCATACAAATTTAATATAATATAATATATATCTACAAATTATCATTCTGTTTTTTAGAATAGTTTTAAAATAAATATTCATTGAGATATGAATATTTGAAGTTGATTGTAATTGATTTACAAAGGCGAGTGTTAGGTGGAAACGAGCGTTAGATGATTGATTACGTTACTTTATATCTCATCTCTAGCAAAAAGAGTAAAATCGAGGAATGCCTGGCTCTGAGGCTCCTCTTAAATGGTATGAATGTACCCATGGTCCTTGATAGATTTCAGAAGATAAAGCGCCGGTACACGTAATGTACATGTAACTTACTGTACATAGAGTATAATAACAAATGCGAGAGCGGACTTTTTTTTTTGTTACCTGGTTTTTTATTTAGAAGGGCAAGGATATCACCCCCCCTGCGAACCTCCCGTCTTCTTCTCCCAAGGAAAGTTTCTCAATTTGCGGTATTCGATACGTTAATGGAATCGTCATGGCGATAGAGAATAAGGGAGCTGACATCTTCCCCAGAAACCCACAGGGATGTACAGGTACACATCTGATATGTGACGATAGACCCAAGGGGTAAGCCGCTGCTGGATGTTTGGCGTTGTGTTCTAATTTCTCAATTTTCTTTTTACCAAAGGATGAAAGATAACACCGACACAGGATACAAAAAGCCCAAGGCGATACACAAAAAGAAGAATGAAAAAGTGAAAGGATAGTTGACTCGGATCATGGGATTTCCTGCTAATTGCAAAACAAACTGGAAACTGAAAAAAGAAAGAAAAGAAAAGAAGCCTTACATATAAATATCTCATTATTACTCATTCAAATTTTATACAACGTAATGAATAAAAATAGAGCGCGATGCTGCAACGAAGGCGTTAACGAAGAACGTCAACTTATACACACACACACAATAAAGAAAAAAAAAAAAACAGGTAAAAAACAATGACAATTAGAAATTAAGATTAGATCACTGAGCCCCTAGCTTATTCAAGGCATTTCTCAACTCCTTAATCGCAGTGGGCACGTCATCAAAATTCAACGCCGACACAGCCCATCGGGCATGCTTTTGGGCTTCGGCGATCGAGTCCTCATCTACAACCCCTTGGTTTGGTGGCGGGCTGGAATACGAGCTTATGCTATGCATGGTCTTTGGGGGTTGGATACTGGTGGGCGGTACGGTATTTGGTGGGGTAGGTCGAGTCCATCCTTCAAGTGTGGTGGGAGGTGGCGTGTGTATTCCTGCTGGGCCTTGGAGGTCGGTTGTTTTGGGGGGTTCTGCGGGTTGCGTTGTTGGAGCCGGGAAGGATTGGAAAGTACTCAGGGATGTCCTGCGCTCTGAAAACTGGCCTGGGCCTGGACCCGGGTCGGATAGCTCTTGCGAGCTTGAGGCGGGGGAAGGGAAGTCCGAGGGGGCTGCTGGAATATCAGGAACAAATACTCTAGAGAGATGTGAAGCGCGCTGGCGCGCATCATCATCGTCAGGGCTAAGGCCTACTATACCAGCTGAGTACGTGGGAGGGCTGGGAAGGCCTGTACTGGATGCAGCTGTGACATTGCCTGATTCAGCTCGTCGTGGAGGGGGAAGAGACGAGGCTCTGGAGGGGTGGAGGGACTCGTTTAGGATAGACTGTTTCGCTAATCTTCGCTCCTCTTTGTCAAACTCATCTGGGACATCTTCCACAGACGGCTGCCGTAGTTTTACTTCTGGCGCTAATTGAGATGGGGTTCCGCCCAGCGCTTGAACTTCAGGATCATTAGGATCCAAGGCAGGTGCATCGTCTAGATTTCCCTCCTCCTCCATCGATGGATTCGATAAATTCGGATCCTCCCCTGCCTTAATAGCTTTAGCAATGCGTAAGGCATGATACTTTGCAAATTTAATCTTGGCCGCCTTTTCTTGGTCGATCGGTCCCCATATCTGGGATAGCTCAAGGAATGTGGCCGCAGCTTGGAACGTATCCGCTGTTTGTCTAACTCGAATGGTTAGCCAAAACTCGTACGACGAAAAGCTAGAGCATAGGTTTACTGGCGAACAATGAAGCTTTGTTGGCCCGCACCGCGTTGTCGGCTCGCTGAAAAGTTTCCAACCCAAATTGCTCCACATAAGCCTGTCCAGCAGCATCATCCGTAACAGTATCATCATCAGCGTGTTCGGATTTAAACTAGGAAGAAAACATTTGTAAGACAAGAAAAGTTAGCTCCAATTAATCTCTATCTGCGCAGGGAGCAGGTGAACCAGGCAAACCAACCTTCTCCAGCTTATCCATCAGGTCTGTCGTGTATTTTAGACATTCGCTATCTGAATTGTGGAGACCTTTTGATAATATCTGGTTCACAATCCAATAATTGCCTAGTCATCGAGTTCCAAAGTGTCAGTCCCGTTCCTATTCCCTTGTCCCCGCAAAGGATAGCTCGACAGCATGGAATGAACGTACACCAGTATGATATCACTGGCTTCGCTTTGTCGAGCTGTGACGCTCGAGTCACAAAGCGGGTGATGTCTGCAGCTTTCAGGGGCGCCGGAATATTGGCTGTCATGGTGTGTGTGAATTGGAAATACAACCGATCAGTACCTAGGTAGCAAGTTTGTACCTGGTATGGGTTGAAGTGGCGGAGGATGTACAGAATAAATCATCGAATGCAGGAGGAGCTCGTTCCATGACGTTTGTGGAGGGTGTGTTAGTCAGCAGCTTGTTAGTACCTGTGAGAGAGGTTGAACATGGTTGATTGTTGTTGTTTAACTAGTAGCTAGTGAAAGCTAAATATATGTGTGTGGGTCATGTGAGTTAGGGATTGTGTACCTAGTAGCTTCAACACCCCCCCATGCTACACAGACCAGTTAACCCATGCAGTCAAAAGCGCCCAAATTATTCAAATCTGCAATAAAAATTAATTACAAAAAGTAGAGTCTAGTTTCCTCATAAGGACTAGCTCCATACATGAAAAAACATAAAAAACATGCAAGAAGAACGCCCAAATCTGTCCTTTCAGTATTGGTATTACCCCCAGTCGTTCTAACGCCGCGGGATCTCATTCTCATTATTTTTGTGGTTTTCATCGTCATAGGCATAGGCATAGGTCATCGGCATAGGTCATCGTATGGGCAATCGGTGGCCCGGCATCATATTAGGCACTGGGGCCTGGCATCGTAGGCAATGGGGCCTGGCATCATATAGGCACTGTGGCCTGGCATCATATAGGCACTGGGGCCTGGCATCGTTATCGGTATTTCCATCGTTTTGGCGTCGATATTGGCGGTCATCATAAGCATCATTAGAAGACTTGCTCAGTATTGTAGCATACAGGTGTAGCAGCATCATCATCATTGACCTTCTTTCTATTCTTTCAATCTGCAGATCATTTCTCTGAATATTCAAATCAGCAGCTTGATTCATCATGACCTTTCATCTTACAGACAGTGCATTTCTTCTTGATATTCTTATTATTCTTCACATTCTTGATGACATCTTTGTTATTCTTTATGTTATTTCTGATATTTTTGTCATTCAACAGCAGATAGAGTAGTATATCTCTGCAGAGATCAAGAAAATCATCTTCTAGTAATGTAATATTATCATTCTTTACTGCATAGTTCATGTGATCTCTGATAAAGATTGATCACTTCTTGATAAGACTGTTGAGAAGCTTGTCAAAGAATATAATGTTGAGAATATTAATATATTCAAGATGAATATACTTAATATAAATTGTAAGTAGATATTCTATGAATAAGTAGTTGAAGCTATCATAGATAGTAGTTACACTGATATCATTAAATTTCTTGAATAGACAGACTCTGTGAGTTTTCATTCATTCTGAAATTAATACTGCTATGATGTTTATTATTATTATTATTATTCATTATTCTTCCATTATACTCATATGCAAGCGGAGCTTATGATGAGTCCTTGCGTGATGTTAAATACAGGCCAAGTGTTGATTATACAGGAGGAAATACAGGTGTTGAGACCACGTCAAGATAACAAGAACATAGGAAATACAAAGGAGTGACAATTAGATACATGCGATAATAACTTCCCAGCCCAGGAACATAGAGCGATTTATTGGAGCGATTTGTACACCTCTGTATTTATTAGGAACCTGAGGTGCTTGAGTTCCGGATTTAATGTATCCCCTGCAGGTTTCGAACCCACACGCCTTGGTTTCCCACGCCAAGGCGCTACCGGGTGGCCGCATTAACCATTCGGCCACCGGGGCTGCTATGATGTTTCATAGAGTAGCAGAACTCAGAAAATCTTGAGATATAGTAAAAAGAGATTTGACTTCAATAGAAATAGAAGATTATATAAAATTATATAGTCAGAAGTTGTGTTTCTCTCAGAATTATTTCATATTCTTAAAGACATTCTTTAAGAGTTTGCTAGTAAGAATATCTTCTATATGAGATTATTTAATAATAAGTAGAATCTCTTTCTCTCAAATGAAGTAATCAGATATTGATTTGAAAAGACCTGATTTTTAAAGATATTTAATACATTCATAGAATTCTTGAAGAACTCTGCTTAGTGTAGAGATATTCTCTTAATTCTGAAGATAAGCAGTAAGATCAGAGTTTAGATTATTATTATTATTAACAGTAGCTGTAGTAGTAGAATTACTAGAAGCTCTTATCTAATATAGTTCTTTATTTATCTGAATAATATATTATCTCAAGATAGTAGCTTCGTCAGTTATATTATCATTATCTTAATTATTGTTATTATATGATGATTTTCTCACAGTTATTAAGATTGAAAAGAATTCAGATGCAGTAGTTTAATTCTCTGAAATTTCTTCACAATTGATTGATCTTGTATTAACAGATATTTAATATGAGATATTTAAATGAAAGAAGCAGCTATTTGAAAAGCTTATTATATAATTATTACATGATTATAACACTTTATAGAAGTACAAGAGCTTTATAACCTGTGAGAGAGATTGAACATAATTGATTGTTATTATTTATAATATTATTTAACGAAGTTGAGTTTCATTCTCTTCTAGCTAACTAGAATGAGAGAGAATGAGAATATATAAAGAAGGAAAAAGTAAGCGTTCTGAGAATTACACAGGCATGATGGAAAATACACATATAATATATAATGTTATTATTATTATTATTCTTCAATTATAGATGTATACAGTCAGAGACTATGACATCTACCTGAGAACTTTAGTTCTCAGAGTTTTTTCTATGTCTGTAAAGTTAACTA
Source organism: Blastomyces dermatitidis ER-3 (assembly GCF_000003525.1). Classification (NCBI taxonomy): domain Eukaryota; kingdom Fungi; phylum Ascomycota; class Eurotiomycetes; order Onygenales; family Ajellomycetaceae; genus Blastomyces; species Blastomyces dermatitidis. The sequence continues at coordinate 1,236,193 of NW_025544775.1, forward strand.
TTGTACATTCATCAATTTCAGATATGCAAAATCAGAAAATTCCAGCTCAGAATACAAAAACTGTTTACAAATTACAGTGTTTTAACATCTTTTAATACTTTGAAATCATTTGACAATATCATGACAAAAGAAAAGAGAGAAAGAACACAGTCTCAAAGATAGACATATTAAATAGATAGATAGAAAGAAATTGAAAGAAAAAGATACAGAAAAAGATAAAATAAAGAGAGACTATAACAAAAAAAATTATTAAAAGAGAGTGTATAGCTGTTTTAACAGACTATATCTGATTGATTTTCTTCTCTTCATATTCAGATAATTCTGAATTTAGCTATTTTCTTATAGCTGCTTGAGTTTCTGATAGAAAGTCTATTAAGTATTTAATTCCTGTCTCAGTTGAGAATAAGAATCTCATATTTAATTGATTTAGATTATACTTCTCTTTCAATCTGACTCTGAGACTATTGTATAATGCACAGTGTATTATAATATACTCAGAATTCTCATTTGTATTGCAGAATAAGCATTCTATTGAGTTAAATCTATCATCAAATCTTTGTATATAAGATTTGAAATAGCCATGTTCTAGTTTCAGCTGTATTATAGATGAGAATATTTTCTTTTTACATTTAATTGAATAAGATTTTCACTTGGGTTTTGTTTCAAATCTTGAATAATGTATACTCTTCTTTTGTTTCTGCCAGCTTTCATTTCACTTATCTAAACAAGATTCTTTTATTTTTCTCTTTATAAAAGACCAGAATATAATTTTTTGAATAGATCTGTTTAATTCTGCACTCTTTTTTACAGCTGAATCAGTCAATTCATTGCTATGAATATTCATATAAGCAGGAACTCAGTGTAGATAAATTCTCAGCTTTGATGTTCTTCTCTTTTGAATTTTTAAAACAGAGTTTAAGATCAGTTCAAGATTTATTTGATTATTATGAATCTGACTATTTCTAAATCTTTTTAAAGCAGCTTAACTATCAGAGAATATTCATATCTCTTTCAAATAATTTTCTCTTTTATGAGATTTTATTTCAATGAGTTTGAAAGCTTTCACTATTACAAATAGTTCAGTATCAAAGACTTCATATTCAGAGCCTAGATTTCAGAAATCTGAGATAAAATTAATATTATCTTCAGTATAAGCAATGCCTGCATCTAATCTATTCAAGTTCTCATTTTTTGAGTTATCTGAATAAATCAGAATAGAGTCTTTTATATTGATTGTAGAAATTCTCTTCAAATGCTGTTCATATTCTTTCTCTTTTGATAGTTCACTTATTTATAATTCTATAAGAGATTCAAGCTTTTTTCTTCAGAGAGATAACTTCTCATGATCAACTTTTTCAACATTTAAAGAAGAAAATTGATTTTTAATCAGAGAGCATAGTCTGTATAGTTGAGAAGACATTTTCTTTGAAGAATTATTTTTATTTCAATCAAGAAATCTATTTCAATCCAGTTCATTTTCAGAGTTAATTGATGAAAATGAAGAAGAGACTCTTTCTCTGATTATATGATTTGAGCTCATCTTTACAACTCTCAGAGCATAGTTCATACAGGCCTTTTCAAATCTAATAGCAGAAGAAGGAATTAAAGCTTCAATTTTCATTGCTTTAATAGAAGATGATTTGAATGCTCTCAGAATTCTTCTCAAGACTCTGTTTTGCAGACTTTGAAAGAGTTCAGTGAAATTCCCTTGATTATTTCATTAAACTTGAACTTCATAATCAGCTACTGATGTAATACAGACTATATATAACTGTCTCATAGCCTGGAAGAATAGATCCCTCTCTGTATTTAATAGTCTGATTATATTATTCAATAGTCTTTCTGCCTTGACAGTTCTTTGTTGAATGTGATATTTAAAATTCAACTTGAAGTTTAACAATACTTCTAATCATTTGATATTTACACTGGGTTTAATCTCTCTATTTAAAAGAGTTAGAGATAGTTCTTTCTCATTGAATCTAGAAAAGAAATGAATTAACTCAGTTTTATTCATATTAAATTGAATTTGATTGATATCTACTCTAACAAAGATTTTCTTTGCAACTTCTTCAATTACTTTTAAATTCTCTTTGATAGTTTTTGAGCTGTAGACTAGATCAATATCATTCATATAACTCAGAGATTGTACTATTCTCATATTTCTATTTCTGAATAGATATGCAGTGTATATTGCAAATAAAATGAGTGAGATTGAAGATCTCTGTGATACTTCTATTTTTATCTCAGTCTTGTCTTATTTCATTTCATCAAAGAAGAGTTGTATAATTCTTTTAGACATAAAACAGTTAACTCATTTTATTAGAGAAAGTGACAGTTTTAATATCTTCAATGTCTGAATTAACTTTGACTTTAAAACATGATCAAATGCTTCTTTTATATCAATAAAAACTGCAGTTGAGACCAGATCCTCATGCTTTGCTATTTGAATATCATGAACAACTGAGAGAACAGTGTTAATTACAGAACACTGTTTTCTATCTCTCATTTCTTCACTGAATAAAAGAGAATCATCTATAGAGCTTATAAAAGATAGTTGAGTAGCTATTATCTTTTCTAAAACCTTTTCTAGGCAGTTCAATAGAGATATTACTCTATATGACTTAGGAATTAAAGTTTTTCTATTAGGTTTTGTAAGAATCACTTCAGTGGCTTCTCTCCAGCATTCAGAATGATATTCATTTTTCAAGAGATTGAAAAAGAGCTCAAAATATTCATTCTTTAAGTAGGAATATGTATTCTGAATAATCAAGTGATTAATTGAATCAGGATCTGCAGTAGTTTTAACAGAACTTGAGAAGATAGCTGACTCTAATTCATCTTGTGTAAGATCAGGCCATTCTCAGTCATTTTCATCAATGTAGTTGAGAAGTGATATATTCTCTTTCTCTGAATCTGAATCTGAATCTGGTGAGTTCTGAAAGAGAATTCTCATGAAAGCTTGACATTTTTTCTCAAAAGAGTTTGCTGTATATGATTCATTCTGAAACTCATATTCTAGAGCTGAAAGTTTTGCTACACTTCTTGTTTTAGTATAGTTAAAAGCTTTAAAAACTTCCTTTTCTTATACTTCTTCAAGAAATTCATTCCAGCAGTCTGTTTTAGCTCTTTTAATATCTGAAAAATATTCATTTCTGACAGCTTTAAACTCTTCATCAGATATTACATCATGCTTTCAATCTCTTCTAGCAGTAGCTAATTCTTTTCTTTTAGATGAGATATTCTTATTTCATTAAGATTTTGAATACTCAGAAGATTTTCTTTTTAAAATATTATCTCTAACACTTGTTAGAATAATAAATGTAATAAGCTTCACTCTATTCTCAAGCATTTCATTTGAGATATCTTGACCAGAATTTCAATATAGCTCATTCTGTCTTTCAGATTTTAACAGTTTTATGCTTTCTTTAACTGCTTTTCAATCAGCTTTTTCAAAGTTATACTGATTAGAGAGAAGAGGGTTTTCACTTATTTATTTTTCACTCAGTTCAATATCAAATTAAATAATCTCATGATCTGATTCTGATGTCTCATTTGAATCAATAAATCAGTTTACAAGTCTTCTTTTCATTAGATTTTGTGACATGAATATTAGATCTATAATAGACTTCTATTTCATGCCTTTTCTAAAGAATGTTTGTTGATCAGACTTATTAACCAAATCTATTGAATGCTCAAAAGTTCATTCAATCAGATTATCAGCTCTCACTGCTCTCTTGCATTCTGAATTTTATCAGAAATGATATGTATTGAAATCTCCTGCAATTATAGAGTTTCTTGATGAAGTTATGTTCAGAAATCCTCTATCAATTGTTCAGATATTGTTATTTTTCTTCAATGACTTTTCATTATAGATATTTATAAGCTGTATAGTATCAAACTCATTTTCTTTATCTATAATATTACTCATCAGAATATCAGGGTCAGACATGATATCAAATCTTAGATTAAATTAATATCTTGATCTCTTTCTTTCATAGATCACTACTCTTGACTTTATCTCAGACTTTTGAGGTAAAAAGCAGTAGTAGCTTGAATGAGAAATGACATATTTTTGCTCAGTATCAAAATTCAGCTTCTGAAGCAGTATAAAATTAACTTTTTATTCAAATGCAATTTGAAGACAAGAATAAATACAATTTGAGTTTCTATTCACATTATTTTGAATAAATGTGATTTTTGAAGAGTTTTTAAACTTTTTTTATTATCTTTGTTGTATATTCATACTAAAAGAGAGTAGAGTAGAATCTAATCACTATCATCAGATAGTAGATTATAACTGTTCTGAAAAGTAGGAATCTCAACTGCTTATATTATATCTAGTTTATTATCAGAGTCATTTCTCAATTCTCTAATCTTAACAGAAGTTTGAGAATTCAAATTCTGTTTACATTTCACTGAAGAATTGAAGTTTGAAGACTTAGATAATTGAGAGTTTCTTCTTTTTAAGCTTGTAGTTGTGAGTTTACTGACTTGACTCTTCTCTTCAGTTCTAGATTGACTTTGAGCTTCATCTTTTCTCCAGTTCTTTTGAGTTCTAGAAGCAAACATACATTCTTTTGAGCTAGATACATGTTTTTCTTTACAATTAGAGCACTTAAGCAGAGTATGTTGACAAATTTCATCTCTTTTTGAGCATGTTTCACATTTATGCTCACTAGTTTTATGATCTCTGGCACAGAATGCACATTTTGAGTCTCTAAAACATAAGACTGCAAAGTGTTCATATCTTTGACAGTTTGAACACTGTGTTTGAGCTTTGAGATTCATTCTCAAGTCTTTGTATTCATGAACTCTCATTTTCAAACCTGCTACTCTTTCTTCAGAGATCTTTGACTGTTCAAGTGTTTTTATATATACTAGAACAGAGGCATTTCTCCTGCTTTGTCTGAACTCAATTGAATTTAGTCATACAGACTTCTTTCTCAGTTGAATGAAGTTGTATTCTTTCAATTCATTTTTAAGAAGTAGCATTCCTTCTTAACAGTCAAAAATTTCAACTGAAATATCATAAAGAATGAATTTATCTCACTTTTCATCTCTTTCAGATAGAATTGTTGTATTTAGTAAAGATTCTACTGCTGACTTTGAGAGATTTTCATTCTGAATAAGGAATTCAGCACTGAATTCAGACATTGTAGTCAGAATGATGAAGTTTTCAAAGAATGATGACTCAATTGAAGCTATAACTGGTTTTTGAACTTCAATATCAGTCATCAACTGAGAAAAGAACTGCTGATTAATTTCATTTCTGATTCTGAAAATGAGATTTGAGTTTAGCTTGTTTCTTTGCAGAATGTCCTGATTTGAGACTTTGAGAATAAGTCTTCTATTTCTGAAGATTTGAAAGTTTTTCTCTTTTTACATTTTCTTTTCCACTTTTCTATGAATATAGGCATGAGCAGTATTCTTCTCAGTTTTCTCAGAATTTTGAGCAGATTTTGAGACAGTAGATTTAGAGACAGCAGATTCAGCTGCTTGAGTATATGTTTTCTTCTGATTCAAAGAAGAAGAAGAAGTAGAAAGAAAGAAAGAAGAAGAGCAAGATGAAGAGTCAGTGATTGTACTAGGAATTTTCAAGGTTTTTTAAACTGTGTTTGAGATTTCAAGTTTGAACTTGATCATCTTCTGTAGTTGTCTAGCCTGAGCATGAAGAATTAACAGAACTTCTTCATTCATCTCACTCAGACACTGCTTTTCAAGAATCTTGCTTACTTTTTCAAGTTTCTGTATTTCAAGAACTTATTATTTCTCTATTTCTTCTTTCTTTCTTCTCTTCAGAATTTCAATCTCAGAAATAGCATTTGAGAAAGCATCTTTTTTCACATTAACTGAGTGTATTTTTGAACTCATTGTTTTCACTCAATGAAAAGTTGGTCAGACTGTTTCAATTGAGATATTTCTAAGTCTGTTTTCAATTGAAAAGTTGGTCAGACTGTTTCAAAAGAAGAATAAAAGACTTTTATGTATAAAACACCTGATTTTTTTCACACTAGTTCAGTAACTAGATTAGATTTTTGAAGAGAATCTAATAAACTAAAATTGATTTTTAAGATAAATCAATAAAATCTTTATAATCTCTTTCTTAAAATACAGTGAGAAAAAGTATGATATCAATTGATAATAAATCAGATGATATGACAGTTTTTGAGAGAAAAACTGACAAAAAATAAATCAATTTTTTACAGAGAAATTGATTAAAACTATTCAATTTTATTCTAAATCATTCAATTCTCCTCACACAACAAGTGTGCAACTCAAATCAGTTAATAAAGAGTGTAAAAAAGAATTAAGTATTAATGAAAGCTCTTCAGCCACTGAAAAAGTAATTCTTACTTAAAAGAATATAAAATTATGACAGAAAATAACTCTGTTTTTAATTCTTTATAAGAATATTGTATAAAACTCAGAGAAAAACACCTTACTTTTTCAAGAGAAGTAAAAAACTATTTCTAAGATCTTTTTTTTTGCATTAACTGCTACAGAAGAATGAGATAGAAACTGCTAAGATATACACTACTATATACTCTCTATCAAGACTTTCCCTCTTCAGAGTCTTGATATTATAGAGAATATAAGTCTGTTTCTATATAATAATATAAATATTATCAGTGAGATGTAGAGAAACTGATTATTTATATCTTAAAATAGAAGACTTTGTCAATGATTATATCAATATAGAGTTAATTCTTAAATTTAATAGAAACCTAGTGTTGCTGTTCTCAATCTCTTACAGAATCTATTAAATATTGACATATTAAAACTAGATTTAATATATCTCACTGTGCAGGGATCAAAGGCTCAGTCAGATCTTGAAGTATACTGATTTTATAGTTATTAATGTGCTGTTGACTTGTTGTTCACTGATTATGTATTAAATGCTGTTATCAAGGTATCTTTTTGTATTATTCTGCTGGGGATGGGCCAGATTGAGAGGGGTAGTACAGGGGTGAGACTTGGTGTTGAAGTCTAGATACACTGGCAGCAGACTGTGGAGATTGCACTTCAGAAGAGTCTGTTGATTATGTGCTTGATATTATTGTCAAGGTATCTTTTTGTATTTTTCTGCCGGGGATGGGCCAGATTGGGAAGGACGGTACAAGGGTGAGACTTGGCATTGGTGTTTTGAAACATCAAAGATGGACAGGGTTTTCGCGGAGGTCGCTCCTCGGATATCTCCACAACTACAGGTCGGGGATCTTCCAAAATCGAGAAGATTGGTGCATATGGCTAGGTCACTTCACCTTACAATTTGTATGGCACTCTGGCCCGGGGTTGTGGTGTGGTAGGGGAGAACGGGGGATAATCCCACACAGGAGCTTCGAACAACGTCCGGTTCACGTTTGGCTGGATAACTCCACCACCACACGGGGTATGCGGTCGGCGATGGGGTCAAAATGCTCGTATGATCGAGGGCTTTTCGATGGATCTATCGGCGGGTTCTTATTCGAAAAATCGAGCGAGTTCGTGGTGGAGCGGTTGTTGTGTTAATATATAATGTGAACATGTAGCATCTAACATCTGCCGCTGTTTCAAAAAAGATATTATTCTCAATATCTAAATACATGAATAAGAGATACAATGCAAATAATTTGATATAAAGTAGAATAATTTAGAAAGAGTTATAACACAATCTATGTTTTATATTATTATATTATCATATCATTTGAGAGCAGTTCTCTAGAAGAATATTTCATTCTTTTCATATCTCTTCACTGTGAACTCACTGTACTTTTAGTCGATAAGTATAATCTTATATTCAGTTCTCAATGATTCACTCTACTTCTCAGTATTAACAGCTGTTGAGAATGCAGTCTGACTCAGCAGAAAGTGATCAGCTGAAGATGTCTAGTATGAAGAACTCAAGATGTATTAATAATATAATGAGATGAATATCTCTAAATCTAGAGAGCAGGTTTAGATAATATACTAGAATACTAATCTTCTCAAGAATGCAAAATGAACTAATATGAATTAAGTGTAATATGAATTAATCTAAGAGTCTATAGCTATAATGTTCTTTATAAATAACTTATAAGTAGACTTGTTTAGATAGTTGTATCAGTTGATGATTGATATTAAAATAGCTAAATATCTCTACTATGATTATGATAAGTGTGTTCTCAACTTGCTGTTATATTTGTAGATGAGTATTTATAAAGTCATCAGTGAAAGATGAGTGTGTCAAATTTTAAGAAGAAAAGATGTATATAGAATTAATACTGTAGAGAACAGTAAAGAAGATATAGTCTGTTACTTAAGAAGTAACTATGTTAAGATTGAACTCTATCTCTAATAAAAGACTATTTCAAGAGATTATGATCTGTCTGATAAGTAATAATTGTAAGACTATTTCAATAGTTTGATTTATATATTCAGCTTAATTATTTACACTAGAGTGATAGACAGCAGTAAGACAGAGAGTGATCTTAGCTCTTTGAAATAATTCCTTTCAAAAGATGTTTAAAAAGCAGTGATCACAGTCAGTTATTAGCTGTTTGAAAAGATCTCAGAATTATACAATCTTATTAAAGAATTAAGTGACTTATTACTTCACAGAATTCTGTTTGTGTTCAGAAATTAGACAGATATATTTGAAGAACCTGTCTATCATAGTTAACAGTATATTATATCGGTCTGATTCTGATAGATCTGTGATGAAATTCATTGATAGAGATGTAAACAGTTAATTGAGAGATTGTATCAGATGAAGTTCTCTGAAGAGTTAATAATATCAGAGAACAGTGATTTAACACACTGAGTATTGATTTATATATTATACTATTATTTTTCTGAGATTCAGTGTGAATATTTATTTACAAAGATATTAATATATTCTTTCTAATTCATCATAGTCTTTATAATTATGAGTCTGCAATAGAATTCTTGTCTGAAGTTTTCTTAATATACAAAGTTAGAGATTTTCATTGTAAATATAGTAGAGAAGTTATTAATCATTATTTTATTAAAAGCTGTGATAGAGATTTGCACTTTCTATTCTCTATTTAATATGTTTCATAATATGTCTGTATATAGCTCAGAAGTAGAAATCAGTTTTTATTTTCTTCTGAATATTATGTTTTAGATCCGGGTGCATGTGAAGAAGATTTATGAAAAAAATATGAGCTGTTAATATAATGATTGAACTTTCTATAGTACAGATAAACAGAGCAGAGAAATGAGAGATCTTAGTATCTTTAAGATGAGTAAATAGACATTCAAATATGATCTGTATCTGTAGCAGCTGATTAATCTTTTTAAATTCTACTGTAAATAATCAGAATAGAGAGTCAGTGTTTGTGTAAGACTTTTCAGCTTGATGTATAATCTTTATACACAAGGTAAAGATGAATAGAAATAGAGATCATTGATTAAGATGATTATTTAGATGCTTATTAACAGAGATTGTCTGCAATACTGTTTATAAGATAATATGATCAGTGACTATAATGAAGTCTTTATTAAAATATTGAGAGATCTTTCTGAGAAGTCATATCAAGACTGCTGTTTTCAATTCAGTTAAGCTGTAGTTTTTCTCACTACTCTTTAATATTCAGAACAGAAAGAGAACAGAATATTTCTTATTATCATTATTCTTCTAATGTATGACTATAATTATATCATCTTTGCTTTCATCTACATAGATGATGAATTTCTTGTAGAAATTAAGAAACTTGAGAATGAAGAAATTATATAATTCATTGTTGATTTTTTATCAACATTGCTGTAATTCTTCTGTTGAGACAATTGTCTTCTTAGCTCATTTTTTTCTGAGATTTCTCTTGAAAGATATCTGATGAAATCTCTGTATCTTTCAGATCTGCAATGACTCGACTTTATAAGTGTAATAAGTAACAAACTCTCAGTAGTATCTGAACAAACCTAAGAAAGTCTCTAATTGATTAAGTGATTTGAGAAAAGACAAGTTCTTGATGACTTCAACTTTGAATTCATGTATTGAAAGTCTTAGATGAGATACTTTGTAACCTAGAAGAGATACTGATAAGTAGATAAAATAATACTTTCTAATGAAGAGAGTCAGATCAGATGTCTTCAGATATGAGAGAATTGCTTACAGATCAGAGAGATGTTAATTCAGTAACTTGAAAAATATTTATGTCATCAATATAGACTAGAAGACTGAATTATAAGAATTTACAAACAATTGTCTTCATCATACTTTGGAAAAAGCCTGAACTAAATGCTAGACTTATACTTAATATAGTCAATTGCTGATGATCTTGATGCAGAGTTATAAAGACAGTTTTAAATCTGTTCTTAATATGTATGAGAACTTGGTAAAATTCTTTAGTGATATTGAGAGTGAAGAATATAACTTCATTATTAAGAGAGAATAGAATAATATCTTGTCTAGAGAGAGAATAGATATTTAAACATAGTCATGTGTTAATTCTGCAGAGATTGATTACAACTCTGAGTTTTCTGTTTTATCAAACTATGAAGATGAGAAATGCTGTGTGAGATGAATATTGAAAGAGAATATTTTCAATACAATCTACTTATTGAAGTTTATCAAGAATTGAGTTCATAGCTTCTTTATCATATAGAAAAATGTTGAATGAATTTTATTTAAAACCTTTAAGATTGTTTTCATCAATGAGAATTGATATTTTGAAGTTTTTAACTTTGTCTAGTTTTGAGAAGAACAGCGCGTGCAGAATATAGAGAATTTTAAGAACTTTCTTTTTATATTCTTTATCATAGTACTCTGAGATATCAGAGAAGAAGCTGAAGATATCTTTCTCATAGTTCAATTAAAATAGTAGATTGAGAAGTTCTGCATTATTATATAAGATTCAGATGTGAAATGTTATGACTGAAGTATTATATAATAATAATGTAATATAACTGATTATCATGTCTGCAGAGAGCTTAGTATCAGTGATATCAAGATTTGTGATGAGTAGAGCTGGTATTTACATATCTGTTAACAGTTCTTTTGTAATGAAGATATGAGAACCTGGCTGATAAAGATGTAGAGATTCAAAATAGAGTCTGTAAGAGTCTGTAATAAGAAGCAGTGAGTGTATTGTAATTCAAAGATTGCTTGAGCCAGCGTACGATTACAGGCGTACGCCGGCTTCTTATATATTATACACTAAATTAATTAGTGGCTGCTATAGCCTCTTTACACTCATAAGTAAGTTTGAAAGCAGCTGCATTATTATCTGACAGTTATACATTCTTCTGAATCACATTCTCTCTCATCAGATTCAGTCATGCTTATGTAATTATAACATCTGTTCTAGCTTCATATGAATTAGCACATTACTAGTGTTTATGATCTTGTAATCTATCTCTGATTCAGCTAGTGTTCTCTGTACACTCTCACAAAGAAACTTTCACTATATTATACTTCTCATTTACTAACTTTTTTCATTCTTCAATCATTTTCTTCATTATTATTATTATTAAATATTATCATCATTCAAGATTTTTACTTCTTCTTCTGTTCAACTCTTTCTATATGTTCATCTATCATATTGTACATATTTCTGACAATGACTCTCTGTTCTCATAACAAGTATCATCATAGTACTCATATCAGACAGTTCATTAGCAGTAAGTATAATGTATTGTGAAACATGATCAGAACTTGTTTATCTTCTAATAATTATCAGAATATATTATTATGAATGATATATCTTCTTCATCTTCTTATACACTCTTAACTATTTTTCTTCTTAGCACATTTCTGATTGTATTTTCTGACATGATTTTATATAGATGCAGATGCTGATATGTTTATTTTTATTTATATAGAATCTTCATATATTGACAGATCTGCATCTGCTGATGATAGTAGACTCAATATTAAATCATTAATTAAGAACTTGAAGAACATGATAATAAAGAAATTATCTGTATTATATGTGATCAGATCTTCTGCATTCTTCTCTACCTTTTCTATCACTGTTTCTTTCTCTGTCACTTTCTCTTAATCTTCTACATCTGTTTCTGTGTCTGGCTCTTCTGCTTCTGCTATCTCTGTTTCCGCGACCTCTACTCTCACTACTTCTGCTCTCACTGCTGCCTTGTTACTAGCTCTTCTTATTTCAAGAAGATATTATATAGACTCAGTGAATTATGTTTCTCAGTATATACACTCTCATTCTTCTTATCAATCTCTAGAATAATTTATTGTACAAAGATGATGTATAACACAACTATCTGAAGCTCAGTCACAGACACTGATTATTACATTCATTTTAAATATTCATGATAAGATAATTATTCATTTATATCAGAGAATTATTCTCTATCTCAATAGTATTAAGATTATAAGTCTTTTTTCTTTTCATCTTTTTCTTTCTAATGCTGATTTTCCTGTTCTTAGAGAAAATTGTTATGAGTTTTATTATATATGAAGTTATAATATTCACAGACACTAAGAAACTTTTTATAACTATAAAGTTCAATATTATAAGAATATCTGCTCTGATAAATTTCTTCAGAATAATAGATCTGTATCAGTCTATTCTCTGATATCTGTCATCTGACTTTGTAATACAGGTAAAAGATATCTGTGTTTTTAAGAATAGAAACACAGATGTCATACTCTTTTACACTTATAGATATAAGGCTTGTACATCTTATCTGAGATATTATCATGAGAATAAGCTGTTTATATACTGTATTCTGCTTTCTACATTCTCTCATGACTCTCTCTCTCTTTCTGAGAAGCCTTGTACATGTTGTAATTATGTGTACAACTCTAAGATCAGCAGGTGTTTATTTAATAACTATTCTTATCTCTGATTTTACAGTTTTTATATACTAATAATAATTCTTAGTTACTCTGACATCAGAGATCATTCTAATTGAAGATGATACTATCACTGAGACTACTCTCTCTCACTCTCACGCTTCTCTCATTACTTTCTCTTTCTTCTCTGCAGAGAAGATTATGTGTATACTGAGTTATAAGTGTTTAATCTCAGATGACTTCTGCTGTTATTCATCTGATTCTATGTCTTCTTCTTCTTTCATTTCTTCTATCTTCAATCTCTCTGCTCTGACTTCTAATTCTGCAGATCTTACACTCTTCTTTAATTTTTCTACATGTACATGTATGCATTTCTATATTGGTATTTCAGTCAATCTTGCAATAAATGACATTAATGTCATATATAGAGCAGTAGAGAAATCAGAGACATGTACAGTGTTATTATAAGAGTAGCTTACAGTTCTTGAATCTCTTACAGATCTCAAGTTTTGAGATTTCCTTTGTTTTTAATATTTTTCAGATGATATGACATTGAAAATAGATTAAACATGTGATGTATGAAAATGAATGAGATATGTATAATAACATTTATCTTTTACAGCTGACTCTTACAGTTGATGATCAATTTATTATCTCTTTTCTTTTCTTATACTTTTTCTTTATCTGCTAGTCACTACTCTTACATGATCTCTATATAATACAGCATTTAATAACTAGATTCAGTAGCTTTCATCTTTTATAATTCTATCTCATATATTATACTGTCTCTCTTCACTTACTCAGATCACTACAGTCAACAGTTTATTAAAACTAATCTTACTCAATCTCTGAGCATTCTCAGAGATTGAGATAACTTGATCTCACATGTTCACAGATGTTTTAGATACTTCATTCTCTGTGATCTCTGTAATTAAACTGATGTAAATAGTTAAATTCAACTCTGAATTTCTTTTTCTTCTGTGATCTGATTTATATATAAGTCTGCTGCTTTGAGACTGTACTTTACTGTGTTTTATCTGCTATCTACAGTATATTATTGTACAACTGACTACAGTCTCATCACTTATTAAAGTGTGATATTCATCTGATTTCTTCATTACTTCTCATTCTTTTCTTATAATTATGAAAAAATCAGAATAAGTGAGATCATCTAATTCATAAGTATCTATGATTTCTCTTACTTTGTGAGACTTTTCAATTATAAGTCTCTTCTTTTTCAATACTGATAATAGTGCTGTGAATAATTATAATTTACTTAAGTCTTATATCTTTGCTTTTATAAGTTATGAATTATTTATTAAGTTGTGTAAGACTCATCTCTCTGATTCTTTCAATGTGTATATTCTCAGAGAATATGATTTAAGTATTTTATATGACTTAAATCATCTAGATTGAAACTTCTCAGAACTCTTATTATATATGAGAACTTATATTCTTATTTTAAGACTCAATTTCTTAACTAGTGAGTCTTGTATTCTTTTCAATTGAATTGCTCAGTTCAGAAGTAACTCATTAGCTTTTGTACATGTGTGGCTGATCTCTTTCAATCTTGATTCTGTGTCTGTGACTGTTGCATTCACAACTGCTACTGCTGCATCTGTAACTGCTGTTCTCTCTCACACCTTTTTCAAAGCATTCTTCAGGATGTGAGGATGCAATTCATATAATAGATAGAATGATAAATACTTGAAGACTGCATACTGCTGAATTCATATGACTAATAGTATCTGACTGAGATATTCATCTTATAATCTCATATACTTATTCACTAGATATTTCATCAGTATGTTACTTAAGATTTTATTCAAGTATTTCATCTTTCTGTTCATCTGCAGCTGATATAGTATTATTCTACAATGTCTTATCTGTAACTAGCTTATAAAATGTCTCATCACTTCTTCTATGAGATTTGCATTATTATTAGTTAGAATCTCACACAGTATTTCATAGTTGATATAGATTTCATTATGTAGAAACTTCATCATCATCTTCTCTATTATCTCTGAAACTGCTTTCATAACTAGTCAGTCAGTAGTGTAATCAATAGCAGTGATTATTTATTGATTTTCATTTAATATTCACAGTAATATGTCTATGAGATTCACTCTTCATTATTTGAATAGTTGTATTGTACACTTTATCTGATATTATACTTTCTCACATTCTAACTCTTTCTTAGATTCTTTCATAATCTGATAATTCAGGCACTTGTAAGTGTACATCTGAATGTTCTCAGTCATGCTTGATCAGTATACTCTTGCTTTAAGTATATTTATAAGTTCAGAACTTTCTAAGTAACTGAATTTCTTGTGCATGTGAGTCATCAAGTCATGTCTAAATAAAGATTCTAGATAGAGAGCTTCTACATATTCTAGATCACAGTAAAGCACAATATTATTTTTCAATTTTCTCAGCTTGAAGTTCAGAAGCATCTCTTCTACTACTCTTATAAGACACTTATCATCTGATATCTTGTTATTCTTTAAGCAAGAGATCATGATGTTCACTCATTCTGATTTCTTACACTCTCTTAGTACATTTAATATGAACTTCTATAACATCTGATTTACAGAATTCTCACTCATGAAATTGAGTATGCAACTGATTGTATCAGATATCACAGTATTCAATCTCTTTCAGTATTTAATATAAAGATTGTATACTTGAAACTCTGAGATTCAACATGCTAAGTATTTGAAAGATTTTGTCATTAATTATAGATAGACAAGACTTTTATAATCTGTGATCACTGTTATCATATATCTGTTATTAATATATCTATTGCACAATATCAGCATGTGCTTAATCACTAGCAAATCCTTTTCATGCACTGAATAATTGAGCTCGGCGTCTGATAGTTTTCTATCATCATACACTACTGAGTGCAGCTTACTGTTCTTCTTACTCATGTGTAGAAGAGCGTCTCTGATAACTCATTCAGATGCATCTGTCTCAATGTAGATAGATTTATTATAATCTGATTCAATAAGTACTGAGAATGTTATTACACATTCTCTCAGTGTGAGAAAAGCCTCTTCACACACATCATTTCAGATGATTGAATGAAACTTCTTCTTTTACAGATTTATATCGATTTCTCTTAAGAGATCTGAGAGTGATGTATATATTCATACAAAATCCTTGATGAATCTGCAGTAATATGAGATTAATTCAAGAAACTGTTATATATAATGTATATTTCTCAGTCACAGTCAATTTGCGATAACATTCAATTTCTCTGAGATGAGATGTATACAGTCATTACTCACTACATATTCTATGAACTTCAACTCTTTCATTTCAAACACATACTTGATTAATTTGATATAGAGCTTATACTCTGTCAGAGTTATAAGCATTTTATTGAGATGCTTCAGATATTTATTATATGAGTTTAAAAAGGTTAGAATATCATTAAGATATATAAGATATGAGATTTCATTCTGTTTATAAAGAATTGTATTTATCATCATTTGAAAGATGATGAGTACATTTATCAGACTGAATGATATTATCAGAAATTCAAACTTTCTTTATTATGTATTAAACATAGTTCATAGAACTGACAGTATATCTATACAGATCTGTCAGTATTCTGAGAGAAGATCAATCTTTGATAGATATCAGATATTTTTAACTGTATTCAACTGTTGTTGAATCTATGATAATGAATATTCATTCTTGATCATAAGCTTATTATATAGTTGATAATTGATATACATTCATCACTTCTCACTTGTCTTTTTTACAAATAAAGCTGAAAAGCCTCACATGCTTGATGAGAGCTATATGAGATCATATTCTAGAAAGTCTGTGATCTGACACTTCTATTCTTCAAGATACATTTGTGACAGAAGATATACATTCTGATTGACTGGTTTTATGTTCTCTGTGTCAATCTCATGTATGAATTCTCATTTCAGCAGCAATTTCAGTGAAAGATCTGTTTAAAAGATCTTCTTATACTTCTTCAGAAGCTTCTTCATACACTTATTCCCTCACATATTCTTTATCTTGATTTTCTCTACTTTCAGATTTTGTATAATTTACAGAATACTTTCAGATGAGATCTTATAAATTATTCTCTTTGCTTATTAATGTATAAGCAGATTTAATTCTTCTATATCAGAGATATAAAATGTTCTTCTCATATCAGTTGATAGAATTGTATAAACTGTTTTCTTTCTATCAGTCAACTGCATATAATATGTATATTATTGAATCTGTGAATTAAATCTTTGAAATCAATTAAGTTTAAGAATAAGGTTGTATTTTACATTCTGCAGCTCTCACACTTAAATATAGCAAGACTATTCTTCAAAGTGCAAGAGAACTCTTACTCTTACAGATGATATTAAATATTAATTATCAGATAATCTTATGTATCAGAAGTTCTTCACTCAGCAGATCTCTTTCAGTCTTTAAATTATATAATTATCAATATATTATGTAGAAGCTTCTGTGTTCACTAACACTTTTATAGTCATCTCTCAATTCTTACTTAAGTGTCTCTTATACATTAACATTTCAAGTCTCAAGACATTGAGATAAGTATTTACTTCATCATTGTCATTCACATCTCATTCAGAAGCCAGCTTCTTCTTAATATTCATAGAATTCAGAGAGTCATTTAACACAGACATCTCTTTCACTTTGAAGATTTTTTATAGAATATTAGTGAGTATCTCTGAGCTCACTAATTCTGTTAGTTTTTTAACTCTCTTACTTCTCTTAACTGCATATACTGAGTGCAATCTTTTACATTATGATTTTAGCATCTGCAGTTAAAGCAAGCTTAATACTTATAATATCAAGATTTTCACTCAGAGAATCTCTTTTTCAGAGAATTCAGTACTTTAATAATAATATTCAGATCTAGATTCATTGCATCTGAGTGTGTGACTTGTGTTGTAGAAGTCTGATTATCTGTTCTCTGCTAAGATATACTTGATTACAGTATTTTCTATTATAATTAACTCACTTGTTTCTATATAATAAGAATATTGTATACTTCTTTCACTATATCTAATTATAAGATTAAGCATTTTCATTTCACTCTCAACTCAGATATAAGATTATAAATGAAGATCTGTAAGTAGAAAGATATTGAAAGCTCTTTATTCAACACAAAATAGTGTAAACTGAAGTGTGTGAAGTATAATATAAGACTACTCACTTATCTACACTTAGTGAAGTATTTATAATACTTATCTTATACATTCACTTTCTTAAAGTTGTGCAAGATTCATTTGAAAAACTTATTTCATATTCATGAGAATAAATATTACTTCAGATCTGTGAGATTTATCTTTTTATCAGTTATTTATAATGACTTCACTTTTCTGTGTAGAAATACAGTAGATCTTAAGACTTGTTGAAATTCTGTTAACTATCTATCTGTGAGTTCATGTTTAATCTGATAATATAATTATATCTGAGTTAGTCAGCTGATTACAGCATCATTTTTTCAGTTATTATTAAAGCTTAATAGCTTCAGTAGATTGTCTAACTTGATATATTTCATACTTAGATTCTCATTCTGCACAGCAGTCTTCAATGATGTGTATACTTCTAAAGAGATTGTGAATAATTATGATAAAATCTTCAGATTCAGTATAGTTATCTATCTGTGTAAATGTTTAATCTTCTACTACAGATCTAAGATCTGATTTTCTCTATTCTTATTAATGATAATAATTATATCAGTGAAGCTCTTTATAGTGAATACTTAATCTGCAGTGAATGTCAATTGTTATTTGACTTCTGTCTCAGTCTGTCACTGTATATACAAGGTCTCAATCTCATTTAGAATTCTTATATATATACAGAGCTTCAATTTCAGTTCAGTGATTTCAGCTGCTTTTCTTACTACTTTAAGTAAATTCTCTGAGAGATTCTGCATATCTTTCAGTTCAAATAGCAGAGAAGAGTGTTATTCATATTAACTAGAGAAGATATTCATTTCAGTGATTTCTTATTAATTGTATAATATCTATTATTATATCACTGTATCATCATATTACTATATCATTATATGATTTCTGTTATCATTATATAACTCTGATAATGATCACTTTTCTCTTTGATCTCTTTAAGTGAAGAGTAGTCTTCTTTGAATCTGATTTACTACTCTCATTTCTTTTCTCACATATTATTCATTTATATACATGATATTCACCTGAGTATGAAGTTTTCTCTTAACAAGTGAAGCAGTATCAATCAGATACTTCTTCACTTATCACTCTTTATATACTATCTTTTAAGATGTTCTAGAATCACACTGACATGATAACTATAAATCACTTTATAAACAGAATTATCACACTCTGAAGAAGCCTGTGCTTCTCATCAGTTTTTAGACATGCTATCAGATATGATTCAAAGATTGCTTGAGTCAGTGTATAATTACAGATGTATGCTGACTTCTTATATATTATATGCTAAATTAATTAGTGGCTGCTATGACCTCTTTACACTCGTAAGCAAGTTCAGAAGCGGCCGCGTTATTATCCGACAGTCATACGTTCTTCCGAATCACAGTATAACTGATATAATTAATTTATGTATTGAGAGAATAATCATAGATGTAGCTACGCGGACTGAGATGTGTTTATAACAAGAAAATGACATTGATATTCTTGATGAATTTGATTGCATCAATGATATGATAATTTCAGTGTTATCAGTGAAGAATTTAAGAGTATCTGAATATTCTAGAGTAATTGTTATATTCATTTCTCTCATAATATCAGTGCTAATTATCATGTGTGAAGAAAGCTTGGCAACAATGTGAAAAATAGTATATATAAGAGTATTGTGATTCAAAGGTTGCTTAAGCCAGCGTACGATTACAGGCGTACGCCGGCTTCTTATATATTGTAATATCATATGCTAAATTAATTAGTGGCCGCTATGACCCCTCTACACTTGTAAGCAAGTTCAGAAGCAGCCGTGTTATTATCTGATGATTGTATGTTTTTCCAAACTACATTCTCTCTCATCAGATTCAGTCACACTCACATGATTATGTTGTATATTCTAGCTTCATGCAGATTAGCTCACTACTAGTGTTTCATGATTATGTGATCTATTCCTGATTCAGCTAGTGTTCTGTATACACTCTCACAAAGAAACTTTCACTATATTATATCTTTTATTCACTAACTTTTCTCATTCTTCAATCATTTTCTTTATCATCATCATCATTGAACATTATTATCATCTCAGATTCTCATTTCTTCTTCTGTTCAACTCTTCTATCTGTTTATCTATCACATCATACACATTTCTGGCAATGGCCCCCTGTTCTCACAATAAGCATTATCATAGTGCTCATATCAGGCAGGTTGTTAGCAGTAAGTGTAATATGTTGTGAAATGTGATTAGAACTTGTTTATCTTCTAATAATTATCAGAATGTATTATCATAAATGACACATCTTCTTCATCTTCTTATACACTCTCAACTATTTTTTCTTCTCAGCAGGTTTCTGATCATGTTTTCTGACATAATTTTGCATAAACACAGATGCTGATATGTTTGTTTTTATTTATATAGAATCTTCATGTGTTGACAGATCTGTATCTGCTGATAATAGTGAACTCAATATTGAATCATTGATTAAGAACTTGAAGAATATGATAATGAAGAAATTATCTGTGTTATGTATAACTGAGTCTCTTATATTCTCTTCTGTTCTCTCTGTTTCTTTCTCTGCTGCTCTCTTTCAATCTTCTATCTCTATCTCTGTGTCTAGTTCTTCTGCTTCTGCTATCTCTGTTTCTGTGACTCTCACTTCTGCTACTTCTACTCTCTCTGATTTTATCATCTCTACTTTTATTATCAGCTCTTCTCATTTCAAGAAGATGTTGTATAGACTTAATAAATCATGTTTATCAGCATATATGCTTCTACTCTTCTTACTAACTTCTAGAATAATTTATTATATTAAGACTGTATATAACATAACTATCTGAAGCTCAGTTATAAATACTGATTATTATATTCATTTTAAATATTTATAATAAGATAATCATTTATTTATATCAGAGAATCACCTCTCTTCTCAATAGTATTAAGATTGTAAGTCTTTTTCTTTTTCATCTTTTCTTTCTAACACTGATTTTTCTGTTCTTAGAGAAAATTATTATGAGTTTTACTGTATATGAAGTTATGATATTCACAGATATCAAGAAGCTTTTCATAACTGTAAAGTTCAATATCATAGAAACATCTACTCTAATAAATTTCTTTAGAATGATAGATATGTATCAGTCTATTCTCTAATGTCTATCATCTGACTTTGTGATGCAGATGAAAGATATTCATGTTTTCAGAAATAGAAATGTGAATATTATACTCTTTTACACTTACAGATGTGAGGCTTGTATATCTTGTCTGAGATGTTATTATGAGAATAAGCTGTTCACACACTGTATTCTGCTTTCTGTATTTCTCTGTGTCTCTCTCTCTCTTTCTGAGAAGCCTTGTGCATGTTGTAATTATATGTACAATTCTAAGATCAGCAGGTGTTTATTCAGTAATTGTTATCTCTGCTTTTACAGTTTTATATGCTAATAATAGTTCTTAATTACTTCAGTACCAGAGGTCATTTTAATTGAAGATGATAACACTGCTGAGACTATTCTCTCTCATCTTCAAGCTTCTCTCATCACTTTCTCTTTCTTCTCTGCAGAGAAGATTGTATACACACTGAGTTATAAGTGTTCAGCTCTGAATAACTTCTGCTGTCATTTATTCAGTTCTATGTCTTCTTCTTCTTCTGTTTCTTCTGTCTCTGTCTTCTCTGTTCTGGCTTCTGATTCTGTGAGTCTCATGCTCTTCTTCAATTTCTCTATGTATATGTATACACATTTCTATATTAGCATTTCAGTCAATCTTGTGATAAATGACATTAATGTCATACACAGAGTGATAGAGAAATCAGAGATATATACAGTATTGTTATAAGAGCAGCTTATAGCTCTCAAATTTCTTGTAAATCTCAAGTTTTGAGATTTTCTTTGTTTTTGATGTTTTTCAGATGATGTGGCATTGAAAATAGATTAAATATGTGATATATAAAAATGAATAAAGTGTGTATAATAACATTTGTCTTTTACAGCTGACTCTTACAGTTGATAATCAATTCATTATTTCTTTTCTTACACTTTTTCTTTATCTGCTAGTCACTACTCTTATATAATCTCTATATAATACAGTGTTCAGTGACTAGATTCAGCAGCTTCTATCTTTTATAATTCTGTCTTATATATTATACTATCTCTCTTCACCTGCTCAGATTACTACAGTAAATAGCTTATTAAAACTAATCTCATCTGATCTCTGAGTATTCTCAGAGATTAAGATGACTTGATCTTATATATCTGTGAATATTTCAGATAGTTCATTCTCTGTAATCTTCATAATTGAACTGATATAAACAGTTAAATTTAACTCTGAATTCTTTTTTCTTCTGCAATCTGACTCATGTATAAGTCTGTTACTTTGAGACTGCTCTTTACTGTGTTACATTCACTATCTGTAATATATTATTATACAATTAGCTACAGTCTCATCACTTATTAAAGTGTGATATTTATCTGATTTCTTTATTACTTTTCATTCTTTTCTTATAATTATGAAAAGATCAGAATAAGTAAGATTATCTGATTTGTAAGTATCTATGATTTCTCTTATCTTATGAGACTTTTTAATTATAAGTCTTTTCTTTTTCAATACTGATGATAGTGCTGCAGATAATCATAATTCACTCAGATCTTATATTTTTACTTTTATAAGTTATGAATTATTTATTAAGTTGTATAAGATCTGTCTCTCTGATTCTTTCAATATGTATATTATCAGAGAATGTGATTTGAGTATTTTATATGACTCAAATCATCTAGATGAGAACTTCTCAGAACTCTCATTGTATATGAGAACTCATGTTTTCATCTTGAGACTTAATTTCTTAACTAGTGAGTCTTATATTCTTTTTGATTGAATTGCTCAGTTCAGAAGTAACTTATTAGCTTTTGCACATGTATAGCTGATCTCTTTCAATCTTGATTTCACATCTGTGACTGCTGCATGTGCAACTGCTACTACTGTGTCTGTAACTGCTGTTTCTACTGTGTCTGCAACTGCTGTTCTCTCTCTCACCTTTTCTGAAGCATTCTCCGGGATGCGCGGATGCAATTCATACAACAGGTAGAATGATGAACACTTGAAGACTGCATGCTGTTGAATCCGCGTGACCAGCAGCACCTGCCTGAGATATTCATCTCATAGTCTTGTAGACTTGTTCACTAGATATTTCATCAGCATGTTACTCAAGATTTCATTCAAGTGTTTCATCTTCCTATTCATCTGTGAATAATATAACATTGTTCTATGATATCTTGTCTGTAACTGTCTCATGAAATGTCTCACTACTTCTTCTACAAGATTCACACTGTTATCAGTTAGAATCTTGTACAGCATTTCATAGTTAATATAGATCTTATTATGTAGAAACTTCACTATCATCTTCTCTGTCATCTCTGAAACTGCTTTCATGACTGGTCAGTTAGTAGTATAATTAATAGTAGTAATTATTCATCAATTTTCATTTAATGTTTGCAGTAATATATCTATAAGATTCACTTCTTATCATTTAAATAATTGTATCATACACTTCATCTAATATTATACTTTCTCATGGTCTAATCCTTTCTTAGATTCTTTCACAACCTGATAATTCAGGCACTTGTGAGTATATATCTGAATATTCTCAGTCATGCTTAGTCAGTATACTCTTGATTTAAGTATGCTTATAAGTTCAGAGCTTTCTAAGTGACTGAATTCCTTGTGTATGCAAGTTATCAAGTTACATTTAAATGAAGATTCTAGATAGAGAGCTTCTATGTATTCTAGATTGTGATAAAGCACAATGTCATTTTTCAATTTTCTCAGCTTGAAGTTCAGAAGTATCTCTTCTACTACTCTCATGAGATGCTTATTATCTGACATCTTATCATTCTTTAAGTGAGAGATTATAATGTTCACTTATTCTAATTTCTTGTATTCTCTCAGTGCATTCAACATGAACATTTCTTATATCTGATTCACAGAATTCTCACTTATGAAATCAGATCTATGACTGATTGTATCAGACACTACAGTGTTCAATCTCTTTTAGTATTTGATATAAAGATTATACACTTAAAACTCTGAGATTCAACATGCTAAGCATTTGAAAGGTTTTATCATTAATTATAGATAGATAAGACTTTCATAATCTGTGATCACTGTTGTTATATATCTGTTGTTAATATATTTATCTCACAATATCAGCATATACTTAATTACTAGCAATTTCTTTTCATACACTGAATAAATGAGCTCAGCACTTAATAGTTTTCTATCATTATATATCACTGAGTACAGCTTGTCATTCTTACTCATCTGTAGAAGAGCATCTCTGATAGCTTATTCAGATATGTTCATCTCAATGTAGAAAGATTTATTACAATCTAGTTAAATAAGCACTGAGAATATTATGATACATTTTCTCAGTGTGAGAAAAGCCTCTTCACATGCAGTATTTCAGATGATTGAATAAAACTTCTTCTTTCACAGATTTGTATTCATTTCTCTTAAGAGATCTGAAAGTGATGTAGATATTTGTGTGAAATTCTTGATAAATCTGCAGTAATATGAGATTAACTCAAGAAACTGTTGTATATAATATACATTTCTCAGTCACAGCTAATTCACTATAATATTCAATTTCTCTGAAATGAGATGTATACAGTCATTACTTACTATATATTCTACAAACTTCAACTTTTTCATTTTAAGCACATACTTTGTTAATTTAATGTAGAGCTTATACTCTGTCAGAGTTATAAGTACTTTATTGAGATGCTTCAGATATTCATTGTATAAGTTTGAAAAGACTAGAATATTATTGAGATATATAAGATATAAGATTTCATTCTGTTTATGAAGAATTGTATTCATCATTATTTAAAAGATGACAGATATATTTATCAGATTAAATGATATTATCAGAAATTCAAACTTCTCTTATTATATATTAAACACAGTTCACAGAACTGATAGTTTATCTATATAGATCTATCAGTATTCTGAGAGAAGATTGATCTTTGATAGATATTAAGTATTTTCAACTGTATTCAACTGTTGTTGAATCTATGATAGTGAATATTTATTCTTGATTATAAGCTTATTAAGTGCTTGATAATTAATACACATTCATCACTTCTTATCTGCCTTTTTCATAAATAGAACTGAAAAGCTTCATATACTTGATGAGAATTGTATAAGATCATATTCTAGAAGGTCAGTAATCTGATACTTCTATTCTTCAAGATATGTTTGTAACAGAGAGTATACATTCTGATTGACTGATTTTATATTCTCTGTGTTAATCTCATGTACAAATTCTCATTCCAGCAGCAATTCTGATGAAAGATCTGTTTAAAAGATCTTCTCATGCTTCTTCAGAAGCTTCTTCATACACTTATTCTTCTATATATTCTTTATCTTGATTTTCTTCACTTCTGAGTTCTGTATGATATACAGAATGCTTTTGAATGAGGTCTTGCAAATTATTCTCTTTACTTGTTAATATGTAAGCAGATTTAACTCTTCTATATCAGAGACATGAAATGTTCTTCTCATATCAGTTGATAGAATTATATGAATCATTTTCTTTCTATCAGTCAACTGCATATAATATGTACATCATTGAATCTGCAGATTGAACCTTTAAAATCAATTGAGTCTGAGAATAAGGTTGTATTTCACATTCTGCAGCTCTCACACTTAAATATAGTAAGATAATTCTCTGAAGTGCAAGAGAACTCTTACTCTTGCAGATGATATCAAATATTAGTTATCAGATAATCTTATAGATTAGAGATTCTTCACTCAGTGAATCTCTTTCAGTCTTTCAATTATATAATCATTAATATATTATAAGCTTCTGTGTCTGCTAACACTTTTGCAGCCATCTCTCAATTCTTATTCAAGTGTCTCTTATACATTAATATTTCAGGTCTCAAGGCATTGAGATGAGTGTTCACTTCATCATTCTCACTTATATCTTATTCAGAAGCCTGCTTCTTCTTTATATTCACAGAATTCAGAGAATTATCTAACACAGACATCTCTTTCACTTTGAAAGCTTTTTATAGAATATCAGCAAGTGTCTCTGAGCTCACTAATTCTGCTAGTTTTTTGACTCTCTTACTTCTCTTAACTGTGTATACTAAATGCAATCTTTTATATCATGATTTTAGTATTCACAGTTGAAGCAAGCTCAATACTTGTGGTTCGGAAGATCGTACGACCGTCGGATAATACCGCGGCCGCTTCCGAACTACTAGCGTACACATACAAGTGTAAAGGGGCCATAGCATACACTAATTAATTTAGCGTACAAGATTACAATATAAGAAGCCGGCATACACCTGTAATTGTACACTGGCTTAAGCAATCTTTGAATCACATCTGATAGCATGTCTAAAAACTGGTGAGAAGCACAGGCTCCTCCAGAATGTGATAATTCTGCCTATGAAGTGATTCATAGTTATCATGCCAGTGTGGTCCTAGAACACCTCAAAAGATAGTGTACAAAGAGCAGTGAGTGAAAGAGCATTCAATTGATACTGCTTTGCTTGTGGAGAGAAAACTCCACACCCAGACACATGCCACATATGAGACGCGAACAGATGAGATGTGAGAAAGAAGATGAGAGCAGTGAACCAGATTCAAAGAAGTCTGCTCCCTACTCAAAAGAAGGATAAAAGAAGGAGTGGTCATCACTGAAGTTGTACAATGATAACAGAAATCAACAAGTGATATAACAATAGACATTATACAATCAACCAGAAATCAACCACTGAAATGAATACCTTCTCTAGCTGATACAAACAACATCCTTCTCTGTTACCTGAACTGGAAGATATGCAGAACCTCTCAGAGAGTTTACTCAAAGCAGTAAGAAAAGCAGCTGAGACTGCTGAACTGAAATCAAAGCTCTGTACATATATAAGAATTCTAAATGAGATTGAGGCCTTGCATACACAGTGACAGGCTGAGACAGAAGTCAAACAACAATTGATATTCACTGTAGATCAAGCATTCACTATGAAGAGCTTCACTGACACAATCATCATCATTAATAAGAATAGAGAAAATCAGATCTTAGGTCTGCAGTAGGAGATTGAACATTTACATAGACAGATAACTACACTGAATCTGAAGATCTTATCACAATCATTCACAATCTCTTCAGAAGCATACACATCATCAGAGATCACTGTGCAGAATGAGAATTCAAGTATAAAATATATCAAGCTGAGAGATCTGCTGAAGCTATTAAGCTTCAATAACAACTGAAAAAATAATGCTGCAATCAGCTGACTAAGTCAGATGCAATCATATTATCAGATCAAACATGAACTCACAGACAGACAGTCAACAGAATTTCAACAAGTCTTAAGATCTGTTATGTTTCTATACAGAAAAGTGAAGTTATTATGAATGACTGATAAAAAGATGAATCTCACAGATCTGAAGTGATATTTATTCTCATAAACATGAAATGAGTTTTTCAAGTGAATCTTGCACAACTTTGAGAAAGTGAACATATGAGACAAGTATTATAAACACTTCACTAAGTGTAGATAAGTGAGTGATCTTACATTATACTTCACACACTTCAGCTTACACTATCTCATATTGAATGAAGAGCTTTTAACATCTTTCTATTTACAGATCTTCATTCATGATCTTACACCTGAGTTGAGAGTGGAATGAAAATGCTTAATCTCACAGCCAGGCACAGTGAAGAAAGCATACAATATTCTCATTGTACAGAAACAAGTGAGTCAATTATAACAGAAAATACTGCAATTAAGTATATCTCAGCAGAGAATGAGTAATCAGACTTCTACAACATAAGTTATATACCTGAACATAATGAATCTAGATCTGAATGTCATCACTAAAGCACTGAATTCTCTGAAAAAGGGATTCCCTGGGTGAAAATCTTGATATTATAAGCATTGAGCTTGCTTCAACTGCAGACATTAAAATCATGATATAAAAGATTGCACTCAGCATGCACAGTCAAAAAACTAGCTGAATCAGTGAGCTCAGAGACACTCACTGATATTCTATGAAAAGTCTTTAAAGTGAAAGAGATGCTCACATTAGATGATTCTCTGAATTCTGTGAATACAAAGAAGAAGCAGACTTCTGAATGAGATGCAGATAAGAATGATAAAGTGAACACTCATCTCAATACCTTAAGACCTGAAATGTTAATGTATAGAGAGCACTTGAGTAAGAATTGAGAGATAGCTGCAAAAGTGTTAGCAGACACAGAAGCTTCTATATAATATATTGAAGATTATATGATCTGAAGATTGAAAGAGGTTCACTGAGTGAAGAATCTCTGACACATAAGATTATCTGATAACTGATATTTGATATCATCTGTAAGAGTAAGAGTTCTCTTGCACTTTGAAGAATGATCTTGCTATATTTGAGTGTGAGAGCTGCAGAACATGAAATACAACCTTATTCTCAGACTCAATTGATTTCAAAGATTCAATCTGCAGATTCAATGACATACATATCATATGCAGTTGACTGATAGAAAGAAAATGATTCATACAATTCTATCAACTGATATGAGAAGAACATTTCACATCTCTGATATAGAAGGATTAAATCTGCTTACACATTAACAAGCAAAGAGAATGATTCACAAGACCTCATTCAAAAGCATTCTGTATGTCATACAGAACCTGAAAGTGAAGGAAATCAAGATAAAGAATATGCAGAAGGACAAGTGTATGAAGAAGCTTCTGAAGAAGTATGAGAAGATCTTCTGAACAGATCTTTCACTGAAATTGTCACTGAAATGAGGATTTGTATATGAGATTAACACGGGGGACACAAAACCAGTCAATCAGAATGCATACCCCCTGTCACAAACACATCTCAAAGAACAGAAGTATCAGATCACAGACCTTCTAGAATATAGTCTCATACAACTCTCATCAAGCACGTGAGGCTTTCCAGTTCTATTCATGAAAAAGATGAATAAGGAGTGACAGATGTGTATCAATTATTAAGCACTTAACAAGCTTATAATCAAGAATGAATATTCACTGTCACAGATTCAACAACAGTTGAATACAGTTGAAAATATCTGATATCTATTGAAGATTGATCTTCTCTCAGAATACTGACAGATCTGTGTAGACAAACTGTTAGTTTCATGAACTGTGTTTAATACACAATGAGAAAAGTTTGAATTTCTGACAATATCATTCAGTCTGACAAATGTATCTGTCATCTTTCAAACAATGATGAATACAATTCTTCATAAACAGAATGAAATCTCATATCTTATATACTTTGATGATATTCTAGTCTTTTCAAACTCATACAACAAACATCTGAAGCATCTCAATAAAGTGCTTATAACTCTGACAGAGTATAAGCTCTACATCAAATCAATCAAGTATGTGTTTGAAACAGAAGAGTTGAAGTTCATGAGATATGTAGTGAGTGATGACTGTATACACCTCATTCTGAAGAAATTGAATGTCATAGTGAATTGACTGTGACTGAGAAATGTACACTATATATGACAGTTTCTTGAATTGATCTCATACTACTGCAGATTCATCAAGAATTTCATACAAATATCTGCATCACTCTCAGATCTCTTAAGAGAAACAGATGCAAATCTGTAAAAGAAGAAGTTTTATTCAATTATCTGAAATGCTGTGTGTGAAGAGGCTTTTCTCACACTGAGAGAATGTGTAACAACATTCTCAGTGCTTATTCAATCAGATTGTAATAAATCTTTCTACATTAAGACAGACACATTCAAATGAGCTATCAGAGACGCCCTTCTACAGATGAGTAAGAATAGCAAGCTGTACTCAATGATGTACAATGATAGAAAACTATCAGATGCTGAGCTCAATTACTCAGTGTATGAAAAGAAATTGCTAGTAATCAAGCACACACTGATATTGTAGAATAGATATATCAACAACAGATATATAACAACAGTGATCACAGATCATAAAAGCCTCATCTATCTACAATTAATGATAAAATCTTTCAAACACTTAGTATATTGAATCTCAGAGTTCTAAGTGTATAATCTTCATATTAAATACTGAAAGAGATTGAACACTGTGATACCTGATATAATCAGTCACAGACCTGATTTTATGAGTGAGGATTCTGTGAATCAGATATAAGAGACATTTGTGTTAAACACACTGAGAGAATGCAAGGAATCAGAATAAGTGAATATCATGATCTCTCACTTGAAGAATAGCAAGATGTCAGATGATAAGCATCTCATGAGAGTAGTAGAAGAGATGCTTTCAAACTTCAAGCTGAGGAAATTGAGAAATGAAAATGATATTATGCTTTATCACAATCTAGAATACATAGAAGCTCTCTATCTAGAATCTTCATTTAGACATGACTTGATAACTCACATGCACAAGGAATTCAGTCACTTAGAAAGCTCTGAACTCATGAATGTACTTGAATTAAGAGTATACTGGCCAAGCATGACTGAGGACATTCAGATGTATACTCACAAGTGCTCAAATTGCCAGGTCATGAAAGAATCTAAGAAAGAGTTAGAATGCAAAGAAGTACAACATCAGATGAAGTATACAATACAACTGTTTAAACAATAAGAGATGAATCTCATAGACATATTGCTGTGAACATCAAATGGAAATCAATGAATAATCACTGCTATTGATTACACTACTGACTGGCCAGTCATGAGAGCAGTTTCAGAGACAACAGAGAAGATGATGACAAAGTTTCTACATGATGAGATCTATGTCAACTATGAAATGCTGTGTGAGATTCTAACTGATAACAGTGTGAACCTCATAGAAGAAGTAGTGAGGCATTTTGTGAGCCAGTTACAGACAAGACATTGTAGAACAATGTCATATCATTCATAGACAAATAGAAAGATGAAATGCTTGAATGAAATCTTGAGCAACATGCTGATGAAATATCTAGTGAGTAAGCCTATGAGACTATGAGATGAATATCTCAGGCAGGTGCTATTGATCACACAGATTCAACAGCATGCAGTCTCTAAGTGTTCATCATTCTACCTGTTATATAGATTGCATCCGCACATTCTGGAGAATGCTTTGAAAAAGATGAGAAAGGGAACAGCAGTTGCAGATGCAGCAGGAATAGCAGTTGCAGACACAGCAGTCGCGGACACAGAATCAAGATTGAAAGAGATCAGCCACACACATGCAAAAGCTAATAAGTTACTCCTGAACTGAGTAATTCAATCAAAAAGAATACAAGACTCACTTGTTAAGAAATCAAGTCTCAAGATGAGAATGTGAGTTCTCATATACAATGAGAGTTCTGAGAAGTTTCAATCTAGATGATTTGAGTCATATAAGATACTCAAATCACATTCTCTGAAAATGTACACATTGAAAGAATCAGAGGGACAGGCCTTACACAACTTAATCAATGATTCATGACTTATAAAAGCAAAGATGCAAGACCTAAGCAGATTATGATCATCTGCAGCACTATTATCAGTATTGAAAAAGAAGAAGCTTATAATTGAAAAGTCTCACAAAGTAAGAGAAATCATAGACACTTACAAATCAGATGATCTCACTTATTCCAACCTTTTCATAATTACAAGGAAAGAATGAGAAGAAATGAAGAAATCAGGTAAATATCACACTTTAATAAGTGATGAGACTGTAGCTGATTGTATAATAATATGTCACAGACAGTGAGTGCAATGCAGTAAAGAGCAGTCTCAAAGCAGCAGACTTGTATATAAGTCAGATTGCAGAAGAAAAAGAAATTCAGAGTTGAATTTAACTGTTTACATCAGTTTAATTACAGAGATCACAGAGAATGAACTATCTGAAACATTCACAGATGCATGAGATTAAGCTATCTCAATCTCTGAGAATACTCAAAGATCAGATGAGGTTAGTTTCAATGAGCTGTTCACTGTAGTGATCTAAGCAGGTGAAGAGAGACAGTATAATGCATAAGACAGAATCATAAAAAGTTAGAAGCTGCTGAACCTAGTCACTGAATGCTGTATCATATAGAGGTTATATAAGAGTAGTGACTAGCAGATAGAGAAAAAGTGTAAGAAAAGAAATAATGAATTGATTATCAACTGTAAGAATCAGTCACAAAAGATAAATATTATCATACACATCTCATTCATTTTCATATGTCACATATTTAATCTATTTCCAATGCCATGCCATCTGAAAAACATCAAAAACAAAGAAAATCTCAAAACTTGAGATCTGTAAGAGATTTGAGAATTGTAAGTCACTCTCACAACAATGTCATACACATCTCTGATTTCTCTATCACTCTGCATACAACATTAATGTCATTGATTGCAAGATTGGCTGAAATGCCAATATAGAAATGCGCATGTGTACATGTAGAGAAATTGAAGAAGAGCACAGAACTCACAGAACCAGGAGTCAGAACAGAGAGAACAGAGATGAAAGAAACAGAAGAAGAAGAAGACACAGAACTGAATGAATAACAAGAGCTATTCAGAGCTGAACACTTATGACTCAGTGTGCACACAACCTTCCCCGCAGAGAAGGGAGAGAAAGTGATGAGAGAAGCTTGAGAGTGAAAGAAGATAGTCTTAGCAGCATTGTCATCTTTGATCAGAATGATCTCTGATATCAGAGCAACTAAGAATCATTGTTAGTATATAAAAATCACAAAATCAGAAATGAGAACAGTTACTGAATGAACATCTACTGGTCTTAGAATTGTACATGCAATTACAACACACACAAGGCTTCTTAGAAAGAGAGAGAGAGACACAGAGAAATGTAGAAAGCAGAATGCAGTGTGTGAACAGCTCATTCTCACAACAATATCTCAGACAAGGTGTACAAGCCTTACACTCACAGGTGTAAAAGAGTATGACATCTGCATTCCTGTTCTCAAAAACACAGATATCTTTCACCTGCATCACAAAGTTAGACAACAGATATCAGAGAATAGACTGATACAGATCAATCATTCTGAAGGAATTCATTAGAGTGAATGTTCTCATAATATTAAACTTTATAATTGTAAAAAGCTTCTTGATGTCTGTGAATATCATGACTTTATACACAGTAAAACCTATAATGATTTCCTCTAAGAACAGGAAAATCAGTATCAGATTAAAAAGATGAAAAGAAAAAGACTCACAATCTTAACACTGTTGAGAAGAGAGGTGATTCTCTGATATGAATGAATAATTACTTCATCATGAATATTTAAAATGAATGTAATAATCAGTGTTCATGATCAAGCTTCAGATAGTCATGTTATATACAGTCTTCATACAATAAATTATTCTGAGAGTCAGTAAGAAGAGTAGAAGTATACACACTGAGAGATGTGATTCATTAAGTCTACATAACATCTTCTTGAATTGAGGAGAGCTGATAACAAAAGCAGAGACAGTAAAACCAGGAGTAGCAGAAGTGAGAGTTGCAGGAACAGAGGTAGCAGAAGCAGAAGAACCAGACACAGAAGCAGATGTAGAAGATTAAGAGAGAGCAGCAGAGAAAGAAACAGAGAGAGAAGAGAGAAACATAGAAGATTCAGTCATATATAGCACAGACAATTTCTTCATTATCACATTCTTCAAGTTCTTAATCAATGATTCAACATTGAGTTCACTATCATCAGCAGATGCAGATCTGTTAACATGTAACAATTCTACATGAATAAAAACAAATATATCAGTATCTGTGTTCATATAAAATCATGTCAGAAAACATGATCAGGAACCTGCTGAGAAGAGAAATGATTAAGAGCATATAAGAAGATGTGTTATTATTCATGATAATACATTGTTCTGACAATTGTTAGAAGATAAACAAGTTCTGATCATATTTCACAACACATTACACTTACTGCTAATGAACTGCCTGATATAAGCACTATGATGATACTTGTTATGAGAATGAGAGATCATTGTCAGAAATATGTACAATATGATAAATGAATAGATGGAAAGAGTTAAACAGAAGAAGAAGTAGAAATCTTAAATAAGATAGTGATATTCAATGATAATGATGATGAAGAAGATGATTGAAGAATGAGAAAAGTTAGTGAATAAGTGATATAATATAGTGAAAGTTTCTTTGTGAGAGTGTATACAGAACACTAGCTGAATCAGGAATAGATCACACAATTATAAAATGCTAGTGGTGAGCTAATCTGCATGAAGCTAGGGTGTATGACATGGTCACATGAGCGTGACTGAATCTGGTGAGAGAGGATGTGATTCAGAAGATTGTACAACTGTCAGATAATACCGCGGCCGCTTTCAAACTACTAGCATACATGTATGAGTGTAAAGGGGCCATAGCGTACACTAATTAATTTAGCGTACGAGATTACAATATAAGAAGCCGGCGTACGCCTGTAATCGTACGCTGGCTTAAGCAACCTTTGAATCACATACTCATAATATTAAGATTTTCACTCAGAGAATTTCTTTTTCAGAGAATTCAGTACTTTAGTAATAGTATTCAGATTTAGATTCATTGTATTCAGATGTATAACTTATATTATAGAAGTCTAATTATTCATTCTTCACTGAGATATACTCAATTACAGTATTTTCTATTACAATTGACTCACTTGTTTCTATA
Source organism: Blastomyces dermatitidis ER-3 (assembly GCF_000003525.1). Classification (NCBI taxonomy): domain Eukaryota; kingdom Fungi; phylum Ascomycota; class Eurotiomycetes; order Onygenales; family Ajellomycetaceae; genus Blastomyces; species Blastomyces dermatitidis. The sequence goes on from NW_025544775.1 coordinate 1,270,720, forward strand.
TAATAAGAATATTGTATACTTTCTTCACTGTGTCTGACTGTGAGACTAAGTATTTTTATTTCACTCTCAACTCAGATGTAAGATTATGAATAAAGATCTGTAAATAGAAAGATATTAAAAGCTCTTCATTCAATATAAGATAGTGTAAACTGAAGTGTGTGAAGTATGATGTAAGATTACTCACTTGTTTACACTCAGTGAAGTGTTTATAATACTTATCTTATATATTCACTTTCTTAAAGTTGTACAAGATTCATTTGAAAAACTCATTTTATATTTATAAGAATGAATATCACTTCATATCTATAAGATTCATCTTTTCATTAGTTATTTATAATGATTTTACTTTTCTATGTAGAAATGCAGTAGATTTTAAAACTTGTTAAAATTCTGTTAACTGTCTGTCTGTGAGTTTATATTCACTCTGATAATATGATTATATCTGACTTAGTCAGCTGATTGCAGCATCATTTTTTCAGTTGTTATTAAAGCTTGATAACTCTGACAGATCTTCTGACTTAATATATCTTATACTCAGATTCTCATTCTGCACAGCAGTCTCTGATGATATGTATGCTTTTAAAGAGATTATGAACAATTGTGATAAGATCTTCAGATTCAGTGTAGTTATCTGTCTGTATAAACATTTGATCTTCTGCTGTAAATCTAAGATCTGATTTTCTCTATTCTTATTGATGATGATAATTGCATCAGTGAAGCTCTTCATAGTAAATACTTAATCTGCAGTGAATGTCAATTGTTGTTTAACTTCTGCCTCAGTCTGCTACTATATACACAAGACCTTGATCTTGTTTAAAATTCTCATACACATACAGAGCTTTGATTCTGATTCAGCAGTTTCAGTCACTTTTCTTACTACTTCAAGTAAATCCTCTGAGAGGTTCTGTATATCTTTCAGTTCAGATAGTAGAGAAGAGTGTTATTTATATTAACTAGAGAAGATATTCATTTCAGTGATTTCTTATTGATTGTATAATGTCTATTATTATATTACTATATTATTATATCACTATATTGTTATATCACTATATCATTATATGATTTCTATTATTATCATACAACTTCAGTGATAATCATCTCTTCTTTTATTTCTTTAAGTGAAGAGCAGTCTTCTTTGAATCTGATTCATTACTTTCATTTCTTTTCTCACATCTCATCTGTTCATATACATGGCATTTGTCTGAGTATGAAGTTTTTTCTTAACAAGTGAAGCAGTATTAATCAGATGCTCTTTCACTCACTACTCTTCATATACTATCTTTTGAGACATTCTAGAATTACATTGATATAATAACTATGAATTGCTTTGTAGATGAAATTATCACACTCTGAAGAAGTCTGCACTTCTCACCAGTTTTTAGACATGCTATCAGATGTGATTCAAAGGTTGCTTAAGTCAGTGTATAATTACAGGCGTACGCCGGCTTCTTATATATTGTGATATCATATGCTAAATTAATTAGTGGCCGCTATGGCCTCTCTACACTTGTAAGCAAGTTCGGAAGCGGCCGTGTTATTATCCGACGGTTGTACGTTCTTCCGAATCACAGTATGTAATTCTGATAGTCACTGATAATATCAGATAAGAAGAATAGTATACTTCTTAGAGATAAGAGGTATTCTAAATATACTGTGTATAACAATTTAAATTTGATTTAAACTGAAATTAATGAGAGTGAATAAGAAGTATTCATAGATAGTTTAAGCTTTAACTACAGATAATCTGAAATCTGTATCTTGAATTGATAGAAATGATAATTTATATTCATCTAACATTACAGCTATAAGAGATGTTAAAGATAGTTATAAAAACTCAGACATTCTGTAAATATTAAAAGAATGCAGATTGAAATCAGAAAGAATATTACATATATTTATAAAGAAAAAATAATATTTAATATTAATTAATTGTTTTTTAAGCTTGAAAAAGTGTCTGATTCAGATACAGTATTACTTTGTAATTCAATAATATATTTATTAATGTCTTTATAAGCTGATATATCATTCTGAATGATATGAAAGACTTGATTTTAATTTTTCTTATAGAGTTTTCTTCACTTATTTCAGTTATTATAATATTGATTACTATAATTCTGTGATTTATTTTAACTGTTATTATTCTTGTAGTTGTTTCAGCAGTTAAACTGTTAAGAATTTTCAGAATTAAGAAGCTGATTAATGAAATTGATATTTAAGTTATTTATAGACTTATACTCTCTATCATTATAAGATTTATTGAAGAGATGAAAAGATTATTAATTAAGTAATTATAATTTATATACAGTAGTATTCTGATTAAGAATCTTATTCTGAAAGTTATTTAAAGAAGAAAAGTCTTCAGTGAATTTATTAACAGAGTAGATTACTTAAAATTATACTTTAAAACTGTTATATATTATTATTATTATTATTATTCTTTTATTATACTTATATACAAGCAGAGCTTATAATGAGTTCTTATATAATGTTAAATACAGATTAAGTATTAATTATACAGAAGAAAATACAGATATTAAGATTATATTAAGATAATAAGAACATAGAAAAATACAAAGAAGTGATAATTAAATACATGTGATAATAACTTCTCAGCTCAGAAACATAGAGTAATTCATTGAAGTAATTTGTATATCTCTGTATTTATTAGAAATCTGAGATGCTTAAGTTTCAGATTTAATGCATTCTCTGCAGGTTTTCAATTCACGCGTCTTGATTTCCCACGTCACTGAGATAAGACTGTTATATAGATACTGAACAAGTTGAATTTAATCTGCAATCTCTGCCTCGCGCAGAAGAGTGATTTTTCAGATGAAGTAGAAGAATATAAATAGACTATTATAATTGAAAAATCAGTATCATAGAAACAGAGCTTCTTACAAGACTTATTATCTTGATTTCTCAAAATGCTTTAATAGTTTGATTTCTCAGCAGAATAAGTCGTCATTCATAGCTTGAATAGTGTTAAGCTCTAGACCAGTAAGCTATTCAAGAGCTTCATCTCAGAGACATTGTGAGAGTATTATACATACTACTTCATCTTTATACAATGCAGAAGAATGAGAATATATAAAGAAGGAAAAAGTGAGTGTTCTGAGAATTACACAGGCATGATGAGAAATACGCGTATGACGCGTAACGTGGACGTGTAGCGCGTAACATTGTTTAACTATTAACTAGTAAAAGCTAAATATATTCATACGGGAAGAATGCAGGGTTAATTTACAGTGATCACACTGTGAATTTATTATTTCACCTGTGTCATATATTGCTAATTATAACACATGTTTCATTATTATATTCAGTGACACATCACTGAATATTAAATATCAAGATAATGTTGAAATAATACAGAACTTCTTGACATTATTAGAAGATAGCTCTGTCATCATATAATCAACAGATGCTATTATCAAGATACTACTAAAATACTGTAAGTTATAATATACTGTTTTATCAGTGAAATCAATACTTGTATACTATTCAGCTAGACTAGTTAACTACTTTATACAAATTAAATTACTATCTAAAGAAATGAGATATTTCAAGTGTAATATAAATATCTTATTATTCAAGATTTATACACTAAATAATCATTATTTTCATCAGTATTCAGTATTGAAATGTTATATAATACTGTCTTTTAAATCACTGTAAGTCTGATAATAGTGTAACTATCAGAATTCTCTTATAAAATTAGTAGATTTAGCAGATAATTCTGTCTAATATAATATAAAGAAATCAGTATAAAGAAAATTCACTTAATCTCTCTTATTTTATAAATAAAGATAGTTATAATTCAGTCAAGATCAGTCTCTTAATATTAAAGAATATTTCTCTTTATAAAAGAGATTCAGTAAACATACTCTCTGATTTATATATTAATAAGTTAATAACTGATTAATTGATTAGTTGAAGAGATATATCAAACTGAGAATATTAACTTATTATAGAAAAGAATCAGATAATAATCTAGTTTCAAAACTAAGAACTTATTTTAATCAGTGTTATAGAATTCTCACAGATTATTAAGAAATAAATAAAGTAATTTAAGCTTAAAGAGATTTATAAATTATATATTAACTTTCTCTGATATCTTACTTAATAATAGATAATTAAAAATCTTCAGAGTAATATAATCTTTTATTAATATTAATTTAATAGAGTAGTTCAGTGAATTATCATTCTTATATTCAGTTTCTTCATTTATTCTTAGTAAATTATTAAAAAGTGCTGAGTAATATATATATAAATTCTGAATCTTCTGTGTCAGATATATATCAGAGCTGTTAAAGAAATCTCTTAATATTAGTTATAAGATTCACTGAAAACTCTTCTATAAGAGTAGTATCTTTTTCACATCTCAATGATTTATTCACTGTACTAGATTTTTATAGTTTTAATACTTATTCTCTTCTATCAGAATATTGTAATTATTAGATACAGTATATTCTTTAATCAGCTTAATATAGTGTAAGTTAATATATATATTCAGCTAACTCTTTATATATTATATAAGCTTTGCTTTTTTAATATAATCACTGCTGCTGATATGTATAGTAACTATACTTATAGTTAAAACAGAGAATAATTAATAACTAATAACTGAATCAGTTTAAAATAATTCAAATATCACTGCTGCTCTTATTACAGCTTTAATAAGAAACTATAACTATCAGTGAGCTGTAAGTATAATTTAATAGATCACTTCAGAATCATTTTCTCTCAGAGATTGAAATATTAATAGACTATTACTTCTTATAATGACTGTATATATCTAAATAATAAGATTAGTAGATAATTGATTTTAACTTTGTACTGAAAATACTGTAGAAATAATCTGCTTAATTATCAGATTAAGTCATTTCTCTCTGAGCTCACACTGTAAGATAAGAGATATAATAATTGAAGCTCAAGTATGTTCTTAAAGCTGATACTTCTTAAGATGAGTGATTAATAACTGTAAACAATTTCAACTGTAAGAAAAGAGAAATATCTATAATATTTAAAAGTATTCTTACTAACTATACAGTAATAGAACAGAATAGATCAGTAATAAGTATAAAATCTCTGATATTTCAGTAAACTTACTATAGTATGAATCTGAAGAGAAAAATAAGATTAAATTCAAACTTAAGTTTATTTAAAAAAGAGATACTGTCTACACTGTTATACTCTGCTCTTGATACATTTAATCTCTGTGTGTGAAATTCAGTAGATCATCTAGTTTAGCTCAAAGATACTGTATATAATAATGAAATCAGCTGTTATTATATAAATCATAGTTTAAATTCAGCTAATTCTTATCATTAATAAAACAGCTTCAGTAAGATCTTCTTATAGTTGATTCTTTAATCTTTATATTACTATTTTACTGTGATATATTATTAAGAAATATTATATAAGATACAATCACTCTTATCTTTTCTTCACTGATATTTATTATAATCTTCTTATAATTTAATGTAGATAAGTCATGCAATAATACAGTGACAGTGTCAGAGAAATTAATATTACAAGAATCAAAGATTAGAGTAAAAATATTATTTTACTTTAAGTATTTAACAGCACTCAGTGCAGAAATCATATAAAAATCTATTAAGCTTCAGTACATGTTCTAATATAAATCAAATTCATCAATGAACAATTGATATAATAGAAAAATAACTTGTATATCAGAGTAAAATATGCTTTTCAAAATATCTTATTTATATACAGTAGTTTTCAACTCAGTCTGAATTAGTGAAGATTTATAATATGATTATATCTCAACAGCTTCAGTCTTGATTCTTATAATCTGATGAAGAAAATACTAATCTTTATTTTCATATTTTATTAGTAAATTGAAATTCAATTCAAATATTGTATTCATATAAATATCAAGTTCATTCAGAATCTGAGTAATTGAGATATATTTCATCTTATCTTTCATTGTAATTAATTCAAATGAAATAAATAACAGATTCAAGAATGATAATCTTTATACTATCTAAGAAGTATGACAAATGACTTCTTGAACTTTCAGAACTATTATATGAGATCTTATTTCTATATCTGAATATCAGTGATTATATCTGATAAAACACACTCTCTTAATATAAGATATATCATTCAATCTTAATTTATAGTAGTATTCAAGATTCTCACACTGATACTGAATAAAATTGAAAGAAAAAAGAGATTTATTTATTAATAAATATCATATAAAGTTGTTAAAATAATATTTAACAGAGCTCTCTTAACTGTGAAATTGTCATAACTCAGTAAGATTGTTAATAAGTTCTGTCATTTCTATATATATCTATCACTGAAAATTTGAGAATTTGAGAAGAGCAGATATTAATGAAATTGAATTTTAAAAGTAGAGTGATCTTATGAAGAATACAGTGAGATGTTTCTGAGCAGAACTCAGAGTTGATATTTATATTAATAATACTATTGAAATTGACATTTTCTTAACTGATAAAATTGAAAATTGTGCTCTGCATTGCTTTTTCAGAGTTGATAGATCTTTAAGAAGCAGACTTATCAGTGATGTATTCTTTAATAAATACAGAATTTGCAGTAGTGATTAGTAGTTTTTTCAGAAAATACTCAACTCTTCAGCTCAGAGTCTCATTGTCAAAATAAATGAATTCATTTCAAAGTTACTATATTTATAAGGTATGTCAATTGCTGAATCAGAATCAATAAATTTATTAGTAGAATAAGAAGCAGTAGTAATTTCTTTGATAGCAGTATCTTTTATAGTAATATCTTCAGTAACTGACTTATCAGAATCTTCTTAATTATTATTTTCTGAGATATTTTTAAGAATATTCTTCAGAATATTCTCCTCAGTATCTGCTTTTAAAAGTCACTCTATATACTTGATATTATCAGCAGCATTCTCATTATATGACTCTGTCTTTAGACAATGTTAGTTTTTATAATAATAAGACATTAAAAGTGATAAATGTACTGAGAATAGCAATGCTTCTTTATCAGAAATATCATTATCTGAATCACTATCAGTAAAATCCTTATTTGCAGTTTCTGAGAAAAGAGAGCTCTGAGATTGAAATTCTGATTGATCATTCTCAGATTCTTGTCTAGAGATAGATAGCAGATAGTGTTTCAGATTTCAATTAAACAGACATAATATTTTACTTTCTGATATAATTTGTGAAAACAAGTTATATAGTTGAAAAGATATGATTAAAGTAAGTAAGTGATCTTGATGCAATAAAGAGATGAGATTGAATTACTAAAAAGAAGTATATTAATAAGAGCTGCAATCAGTGACAATCTACATTATATTAATATTAACAATTAAACTGTTTTCTTTATTTCAAGATTATATTTCTGCAAGTTTCTGAAATCAGTATCATTCATTGACTAGAATTTCAATTTAATTTTAAAAATGAATACTCTTATTGACTCTGATATACTAGATCTTTCTGAACTTTCTCATCTAGTAGATTTAATAAGATAATGCACTGATTTCAAAGAAAATTCAATATTAATATTTCTTAATCATAGCAGGCACATAATGATATCAATGAAGAATGCTTAATAGATAAGAAGAACAGTGAGAAGAACTCAAACTTCTCACTGATCAGTAATTTATCAAGAAGATATCAGAGAACTAGACACTCTGACACTAAAATATATGAGAAGAAGATCTACTCAATGAAGCAATGTCTGTAGCTAGAGATTAAATGAATGTATTTTCTATTCTTTATAAAGAAAAATCTTGATCAGACAGTTGCAAAAATAATTAAAACTAATAATAAAATATTATATACATTCTCATTCAGCAGAATAACAATGCTGAGCACAGTCAAGATCTGAAAATCAAGATTATTAAAGAAAATGAAGATAAGTATTTAAATTTAGTAAAATAGTAACTTTTCAGCGCCCCGGTGGCCGAATGGTTAATGCGGCCACCCGGTAGCGCCTTGGCGTGGGAAACCAAGATGTGTGGGTTCGAAACCCGCAGAGAATACATTAAATCCGGAACTCAAGCACCTCAGGTTTCTAATAAATACAGAGGTGTACAAATCGCTTCAATAAATCGCTCTATGTTCCTGGGCTGGGAAGTTATTATCGCATGTATCTAATTGTCACTCCTTTGTATTTCCTATGTTCTTGTTATCTTGACGTGGTCTCAACACCTGTATTTCCTCCTGTATAACCAACACTTGGTCTGTATTTAACATCACGCAAGGACTCATCATAAGCTCCGCTTGCATATGAGTATAATAAAAGAATAATAATAATAATAATAAAGTAACTTTTCAGCAGAATATAACAAATTCTTGATAAGAGATTATAAATCTCTGATGAGAATTCAGTGAAGAATCTTAGAGAAATCTAAACTTTTATAGTCAAGTTAACTAACTCAATTTCAATATAGAATTATATTCAACAGAAAAAGACAAAGAGTAGAATAAGTTCAGAGATAATTGACTTATATAATTATTATAAAGAAATAATTATCTTTAATTACTCTCATAAGTTATTCACTGCTGAAAAGTTCTTTCTGATTTTTTATTAAATATAAGAAGTTATCAACTTTGACTGATTGTCTGAGTGAGAATAATGATATATAAAACATAAGTTAGCATAATTCAAATTGTTTCAAAAACTAGAAACTGATTTCAAAAATAGAGATATATATCAATCTGACAACTCAGGTCAAAATATTTAATAATACTGATATGAATAAAAATTTCACTGCAGTTATAATATAATTATAAAATATTCTGACATTTTAAGATCTGATAAGTGATGTTCTTAAATATCAGAAAATTATCAGAGATGACTTTGCAGAGGCAATTCAGAATAGTCTAACAGTTAAAAAGAGATATACAGTGAAAGATGTATGAGAGAAGATGTGAAAAAAGATTAAATTTTCAAAGATACTTTCAGTAAAAGACAGATAATGTAGAGATTTCTGATATAATCTATTTCTATTTCAATATATTTAGTTTTCTATGCATTTTATATATAAATTAGTTGATATATACTTTATCATATATCATTAGAATACATCTGTCTTGATATTCACTGATAAAAGTTGTTATATCATCTATCTTGTATTTAATTATAGTTATAGCTGCAGCAGAATCACTGATTTCACTGTATCAGAAAATCTTCTTATTCATCTTGAATTCTGTAGATATATTTCTGACAGTGTATTAAACACTTGTTTCTAGTTAATAGAAATAATTTTATATTCAAAATAGCTGTAATTCAATCAGTGATAGTCTGTGCAAAAAGTATTAAGATATGAATGAAATTCATCAGATGTGCTGATTACACTCAGAGATAAAATATGAAAGTATTTACATTCATTATATGATAATCTACAAAGATGAATTAATAATATATATAAAGACTTATATTTTTCTTTTCCTTCTTTTCTTCTTTCTTCTTCTTACAATAATAATACACTGTAAAGATCATTCTTAGCTCACTCAGCTCACTCTACTCTTCTTTATCTCTCAGTCTGATTAGTATTCTGTCAGTTATAATAAAAAGCTTTTAATTAGAAAAGTTCTAATTAAGATATCTTATCTGTGTAGTATATTAAGAATATCAGTAATTCATCATATCAGTATCAATCACAGTAATAACAATAACAGCAGCAGCACTAAAATGATAAGTAACACTCTCAAGTATACTTATATCATCACTGCAAAGACTCAAGAGAAGGAAGTAAACAGCTGTCTGAATACTCTGATAAAGCAGCTCAGTAAATGAACAATGTGTGAGTACTGTATTAAGTATATTTTTTCTCATCATTTGAATGCTGCTTATAATAAGATGAAGAGAAGCTCAAAGTCTTGTATAAATTGTAATCATGAGAAAAAGAGATGTGTGATTGTCTCTAAAGAATTAAAAGAATAAGTTAACAATCTGATCTGAATTCATGACTTTTATCTGTCTGTATTGAATGATTTTAAGAAAATAATAAAGAGAGCTATATTGAAATTAGCAAAGAATCTTTTGAAATAGATTAAGAAAGTCAAAACTCACTAATAGAAAGTGAAAGCTTAATATATGAAGAGTATCACTATTGCTCTGAAAGCTCTGAATGTCATTATCAGTGCTGCTGAAAAAGCTAAAATTGAGATTGAGAAGATCAAGTTAAATATTGAAAGAGTGAAATTAGAAATTAAAAAGAAAAAAGTTACTGCAGAAAAGAAGAAAATCATGATTAAAAAGATAAAACTTGATATTGAAACTATCAAGCTTGAAGTGTATTATTAGCTTTTGAGAATGATAGTCAGTCATATTAAAGAATAAAAATCAGTGATGAAGAATCTTATAAATTTGATAAATAATATTAATATCAAAACTAGCTGTATTATCATTGAGATGTATAAAATAATGAAGTATGTTTAGAGATTTGCAGATTATCTTGATAAGAATTCAGTTGCAGTCAGTGACAGCAGCAGCAGTGATGAGAAATTTGATAACAGTGATAATTCTCTTTCTACTCTTCTCACTGACATCTCTACTATTACTGTTAATTCTCTTCTTTCTTTCTTCTTCAATCTTCTGACTTCAGTTGATTCTCTGGCTATGAGCAGCACTGAAACTCTCAACATTCTCAGTGAAAAAGTAAGTTAGAATTAATGAAATAATTCCCAGATTTATGCAGAAGTTAACAATAATATATATAGATGAGTAAATACACAGCTTCTGATTTCTCTAAAACTCTCTCTCTCAAATAGTGAATAGTTATTGATACTGACTCTTCACAAACTTCAACATCAATTCACAAGTTCTCTGAAATAAATGTTGATGTGAATATGACAGAAAATAATGACAATGATATAGAGATAATTTGAAGAACCTGAGAGAAATTACAGAGAAACATAGCAGATTTTCAATAGAGAACAATTTCAGTGAATGAGACATTTTTTAGAATTAGTGATTACATAGATAGAAATCAGTGATATTGTTAATATAATGATGATTTTATTCTGTTCATAACTCATTTACAGTGATTTCACAGCTAATTCACTATTATATTATATTTTACAGTTCGGCGACGGTGTCAGCGACTGGCACGGCGGAACAACCATAACCCAGTCATATAGTAAGCCTACGTTTTTCCGGTAAGAATGTGTGTGAGTCATGTGAGTTAGAGCTTGTGTAGTAGCTTTAACAGTATAAATCTTAACGTTTTTACAGAAAGTAGAAAACTTGACCTCACTAAGTACGCCACTTGACCTCATTATGTAAGCTGACCTCGTAAATGTGACCCGTGTCACTACCTGACCTCGCTCAATACATCTTTTCTTGTAATTTGAAACTACTTAATTATTTATTATTAATTCTACAATCAATTCAAAATCAATTCTATAATCAATTCTGAATTGTAAGAGGCCTACACTGAATAGATCAGTATAATATTTATAGATCTTATATAACAAAGTGAAAAATGTTAGAAAAGAAAAAGAAAGAGAAAGTGTAGAAATCAGTGATTAAAGTAAATATTTATTTACAGAGTAAAGTAAAGTAAATATATGATGAAAACTCTAGTTATTAAAAGTGAAGAATTTTCTTTTTAAGATTCTTGACATGAATACAGCTCACTGATTAATGTAGAATTAAGTGAAGTATAATTCTATAATATTATACTATAACAAGATTCTGTATCTCTGTATGTTATAATATATTCATCTTTTATCTTATTAATTATCTACTTTATACAGATTCTTGAATAATAAATTATATATTTTATTAACTATCTGCTCTGTATAGATTCTTGAATAGATAATATATCTAATTAATAATCTACTCTATACAGATTCTTGAATAGATAACACATCTGATTAATCATCTCTTATAGATTCTCAAGAATGAATAACATATTAAAAGTGCCCCGGTGGCCGAATGATTAATGCGGCCACCCGGTAGCGCCTTGGCGTGGGAAACCAGGGCATGTGGGTTCAAAACCCGCAGGGGATACATTAAATCCGGAACTCAAGCACCTCAGGTTTCTAATAAATACAGAGGTGTACAAATCACTTCAATAAAATTGCTCTATGTTCCTGGGCTGGGAAGTTATTATCACATGTATTTAATTGTCACTTCTTTGTATTTCCTATGTTCTTGTTATCTTGGCGTGGTCTCAACACCTGTATTTCCTCCTGTATAACCAACACTTGGCCTGTATTTAACATCACGTAAGGACTCATCATAAGCTCCGCTTGCATATGAGTATAATGGAAGAATAATAATAATAATAATAACATATTAAAAGTCTGCATTTACTGCTTGTGAAATCAGTCTCTTGATTAATTTATTTCTTTACAGTGTTTTACTACTTCTACCGCTATTTGTCTTTAATACTGCACTCAGTGAACTCAGATATTATAATCTTCTCTCATTACATCTTTTCTATTACTGATTATCTCTTTACACTGTAGAATTGTAAACAGATATATACAGTGAAATCAGATTCTTCTATAGTCACAGATTATATGATAAATGAGTCTGAACTTCTCTTACTATCTCAGATATATTAATACCTTATATAATTAACAGCAGTCTCTCAGATCTATAAATAGTCTATTGAAACAGATATGTTATCTGAGATTCAGTTTTATCACTGTGAGATTCATAGTTCTGATATATCTTCATTGACAGCAGTCTGTAAAAAGAAAACTGTTATTCAAAGATCTTACTATGTTATCAGATATTATAGAGAATATCTCTCATTAACTTTATTTTTAACTTAATTAAGAAAACAGCTGCAGTTATTATCTTTAATAATTAATTCATCTCTCAGTTCTGCAGATCTCTCTTCAGTCTTTCATCAATCATTGTAAGAAATCCCGCTGCTCGCGGATTCTTTACCTCTATTTCTATCTCTCACGTAATCAATAGAGTTAGTGGCCCTTAACTATATATAACTATATAGACTGAAGTTTGTGAATAATATTTATAACTCAGCTTGAATACTATTATATATTTAATCTCTATATTTTATCTTTGTACTGTGAATACTTCTAGTAGTTAATAGTATATATTATGTCAAGCTGTAAATATCTGAATAATTATCTGTAAGCACTTATTCTTACATTTCAAGCTCAGTCAGTCAGTAATCACTTATTATAATTGAAAGAACTAGAAACTTATATACTTTAATTCCTGTGAACTCTACTACAGATATTCAGAAGCAGTTACTTAAATTATAAATAACTCTTATAAAGAAGTTTCAGAGAACTTATTAATTACTTATAAGATATCATTCTCTGTATCTGTAACAGAGAAACTCTTCAAATTCATGAATAAATCAATCTCAGTGAAGAACATTCTTGAGCATCTCTTACAGAATTAAGCAATTTTTCTATAAGAAATACTTACTATCTGTAAACATTCTTGAACTGAGTTTCTAGACATAATGTTCAGAGACATCTAGACTAACTGTATAACTGTGTTTAGACTGACCGTGTGATGGTGTCTGAGACCAGAACCAGATTTTTTGATAGTTTCATTATCAATTCAACTGATTCCATTACACAGTTTTAACATTAGATAGTAGTCTCATACTATCTCAGTGAAACTTACTGTCTACTCTTGTCACATTTTTCAAATGAGATCATGATTTCCACTTCTCAATTTAAATTATTTTTATTACTTTAAATGACTTTAAATCTCATTTGAGTGTTATCAAAAAGCATTACTTTTTAAAAAATTAAAAATAGTCTAAAAGAAACCTTAAAATGTCTAAAAATAGTAACTTTATGCCAAGAATGAGACTAAATGAGATCAAATGAGATCACTTTCTCATTTTTTTCAAGTCATGATTTCATTTTAAGATCTAATATATAGTCACTTTACATGTTTTTTTGATAGCCAGTCCCAGCGGGATTCATGCCAAGAAACGTATGAAATCAGATTAAATGAAATCAAATGTGAAATTCATGATCCGGACGGCCAGTCTAACTGTGTCTGAGACCAGAATCAGAATTTTTAATAGTCTCATTATCAATTTGACAGATCTTATTACACAGTTCTAACATTAAATAGTACTTTCATACTGTCTCAGTGAGACTTACTGTCTACTCTTATTAAATTTTTCAAATGAGATCATGATTTTCACTTCTCAATTTAAATTATTTTTATTGCTTTAAATGACTTTAAATATCATTTAAGTGTTATCAAAAAGTGTTACTTTTTTAAAAATTAAAAATAGTCTAAAAAAAATCTTAAAAAATCTAAAAATAGTAACTTTATACTAAGAATGAGACTAAATGAAACTAAATGAGATCACTTTCTCATTTTTTTCAAGTCATGATTTCATTTTGAGATCTGATATATAGTCACTTTGCATGTTTATTTAATGATTAGTTCCAGCGGGATTCACATCAAGAAATGTATGAAATCAGATCAAATGAAATTAAACATGAAATTCATGATTCTGACAGTCAGTCTAGAGATATCTGTGAACTGAAAAGAAACTTTCTTAAGCTGTAATCACTTAAGACTAACTATTGAATCACAATCTATAAAAGCTTTTATAAGTTTGTATTTGCAATTGACTTACAAGTCTGACTGTGTAATATAAAAGATGAAGAAGCTATTATCTATGTAATAACAGATCTCTACTACACTGAAGTCAAGAACTGACTAAATTATCTAGAGAATAATTATAAGAGATCTCACTGATCTGTTCTTAAAAGCTATTTAGAGAATAAGTTAAGAGACTTTATAAGTTGAATAGAGAACATCTGAACTGTAATTACTAATATTAGAAAAAGAGATAAGAAATCTGATAAAGACTACTCACAGTATTTTATAAAATTATAATATGAATTGAAATCTGTGAAAACAGAGCTCTGAAATAAGACCTGAATAATAATATTTATAAAGAGACTGAATAAAAATATATAGAATAAGCTTATTAAGTAAGATACTAAGTTCTTAATTCTGAAGAAACTGATGACTCTTATTCATTATTTATAGATCACTGTGAGAGTCACAGACTTACAGAGAGTAAATTACTAATCAGCTCTGCAAGAGTCAGAATAACAGAGAACAGATTTATTAGAAAAAGATAATAAAATATAGAGAGATTCAGGCCTGGTGACGTAGTGATTAACTACGCTATCATGAAGCCTCAATTAGCGGCCTTCCCCCCGGGGAATGAATGTCAAGAGAGGGCAGGTTTGAACCCTGTGAGAGTCATCTTAATCACAGCTTTCACTGTCAAGTTATAAAACAGTACTGAGGACCCCCGGGTGCACTATAGCAAATCATTGTCAAGCTTAAGATGTTCATTTCAGAGGTTCTCAGATACTAATTCTCACTGATCTTAGCATTAACAGTCTTTCAGATGCTTCAAGTTAGATTAGTACTAGAGTGATTGAGATCTAGAGTGCTCACAGAATAGTAAATCATTATTAAGCTTAACTAATCAGATCTCATCTTTCTCACTCTAGACACTTACTTCAGAGAAATGAGATTTAAAAACTATCTGATTAGAACACTCTGAGTCTAGCAAGAATCTAGATGAGATGAGACCTAGACATTCTTAATAGATGATTAGTGCAAGCAAGACTGTGACAGTCAATTGATAGACTGAAATACTGAGATTGACAGCTAGAAGATTAGAGATTTAACTAGAATTAAGTAGCTCTGATATTATTCTTAGTGAGAATCTCACTTATAAGTAAGCTAGTTACAGAAGCTAGCTAAGTGATGACTCTTTAGAGAGAATGATAATTTCTGAAGCAGGTCTGAGAGAACAGAGACAGCAGTCAGTTATATAGAGTGTTAAAATATGTATATAGCTTAAGATATAAACTGCAGAGATCTTGTTCTGTAGCTTTCTTTACTATACTTATTTCTTTCTATTCTTTTCTATCTATCTATTTAATATGTCTATCTTTAAGACTATGTTCTCTTTTTCTTTGTCATAATATTTTCAAATGATTTCAAAGTATTAATAGATGTTGAAATACTGTAATTTATAAACAGTTTTTATATTCTGAGCTGAAATTTTCTGATTTTAAATATCTGAAATTGATAAGTGTATAATAGTTAACTCTATAGATACAGGAAAAACTCTGAGAACTAAAGATTCTCAGATAGATGTCATAGTCTCTGACTGTATACATCTATAATTGAAGAATAATAATAATAATAATATAGAGAGATTCATATCTGACTACTAAGTAGAGAGAGAGAGCTTTACAAGCTTCTGTGAATAAAGTATATAATAGAGAGATTAAGAAAAAGAGTCTCTGCTTTATCTATTCTAAATCAGAATATCTCTGTATAAACTATTCAGATAAATCATAATAGAAATTTAAGAAGTTATAGACAGAGTTAGTAATAGTCTTCTTAAAAGTCTTAAAACTGATATCTGAATCTGTTACTCTCTCAATGAAAATGTATACTTCTAAGAAAAGACTGCACTATAATACTACTACTCTGTAAGTATGAAAAGTATTGATAAACTCAGCATCTCAGATCACTGTAGTATTTCTAAAGCTCACAGAGTAAATAAGCTAAGTAATGAAAACTGAGAATCTGCTCTTATAACAAGCAGAATGCAAGAACTCAGACCTGAGAGTTAAAAGACTTATAAGAATTATCTTTAAATTACAAGATCTCTCTGAAATCTGGAGAAAATTTGTAAAAACTGTAATTATTTCAGATATTATACATAATATGTACTTAAGACTTATATAACTTCAAAGACACAATTCACACATAGCTGTCTGTGACTCAGGTTTATACTTCAAATCAGTGTTAATAGACTTACTTACAGAGATAGAATCAGTTAATACTATAAAGTTAATTAGAGAAGACAAGCTTATCTATATAATAACTATATAAATATCTAAGAACTTCACAGTTATGAAAACTGAGCTTCAGATATTAGAGAAATACTGAGATCTTACAGAGATAATCAGCTTAGTAAAGACAGCTGAACTTTCTTCTTATTATAAGAAGAATCTGATAATAGATTTGATAAAAGAATAGAAACTCTTCTAAGAATCAATTTATAAGCTCTGTCATCATGAAACAGAGATCTTATAGACCTATATAGAGAAGAATCTGAAGAATAACTTTATTCAATCTTCACAGATCTTCACAGAAGTCTCTGTAATATTTATAAAGAAGAAGAATAAAGATCTCAGATTATATATAGACTATTATAATCTGAACTCTAAGATAATAAAGAGTTACTATTTCCTGTCTCTGATTAAGAATGTAATCAACTGTTTCACAGAAGCTGTCATATTCATACAACTGAATGTAATTAATATATATACATGACTATGAATATAATCTGAGAATGAATAAAAGACAGTCTTTAAAACTATACTGAGATTATTTGAATATCTAGTGATATCTTTTAATTTAACTAATATTTTTATAATATTTCAGTCTTTTATTAATAAAATACTTCATGTATATCTGAATATCTTTATAATAATATATCTGAATAATGTGAGAATATACTCTGTGAAGAAGAAAGAACACACTGAGTATATATAAAGTATATTAAAGATTTTATATGAGACAGAACTGTATATTAAGCTTATAAAGTATAACTTCAGTACTCATTGAATTAATTTTCTAGAATATATAATTACTATAGATGATATTCAGATAAAATCTTTATAAGTTAAGACTATTCTATTATAATCAGAGTTAACTAGTATTTATAAGATTCAGATCTTTCTGAGCATTGTTAATTTCTATAAATAATTTATCTTTATATTCATGAGAATCTTCTTGACTCTTACAGACATGCTGAAGAATGAAAATAAGAAGAAATCATTCTATGAATAAAGAATGAAAAGATTATTAAGAAGAGATAGCTGTAAGAACTTTCTTATCTTAGAAGCTTACACAGTCTTTATAAGATTAAAACAGATATTTACAGATATAGTGATACTGTTTCACTTTAATCTCTTACTCTTAATCAGATTAAAGAAAGATATCTTCTTCTTTATAATTTCAGAAATAGTCTTATAACTATAGTTAAATAAGAACTGAGTTTCAGTGACCTTTTTCTCACAGAAGATGTAACTTATAGAGATTAACTATAACATTTATAATCAGAAGCTTCTTATAATAGTGAAATTCTTCTATCACTGATATCACTACTTTAAGAGTTTTATAATAGTGATTACTATTAAAACTGACTATAACAGCTTATAACAGTTTACTTTAATTAAGAAACTCTTATAGTAGTAGATTTACTGAGCTCAGAGACTGAGTGAGTTCTGATTCCAGATAGAATATATTAAGTGAACTAAGAACTCAGAAGAGAAACTCTCTCACAGATCTAACTATGTTAAGAAGACTAGAATAACAGATTCAGAGAGAATAGAGAAGATATAAAGACTTCACAGAATGCTCAGACTGAGTATTATGAAGAGATTAACTGAAAAGTCTCTTAATTCTCTGTAAGAGAAGAAAAAGAAGAGAGAAAAGAAGTCTATACAACTACTCTCTATAACACTGAGAGTTAACACTTTGAGAATTTCTGTGAGAATTCTTGAAGAGAGTATCTATAATCTGAAGAGTTTATAAGCTTTGAGAAACACTGCAGAAGATCTGATATAAGAAGAAACAGACTATAAGTCTTTATAAAATCTTCTATTCAGATTATTTGAACTGTAACTGAAGAATAAATATGCTTAGTATAGTCAGAAACTGCTTATAACAGAGATTAATTCTACAGAAATAAAGAATTAAAGAGACTTAAATAATCTCTTATAAAGAGAGAATCAGATTTATATATCTATGAATAAGTTTCTATGTATAGAACTTATTAAAAGATATTATAACTCTTCTCTAGCAGATCATTTTACAGATACTAGAACTTATAAGTTACTTATAAGAAAATACTTCTGATCAAAGATATAAGAACTTGTGAAGAAAATAGTGAATTCTTATACTATTTATCAGAGTTTATAAGTAGTATAATTCAGATGATATAAAGAACTTACTTCTCTACTCATCTCATAAAAATCTTGAGAACAGCTAGAAATAAATACTCTTATAAGTCTCTCTGAAAATAAGAATATATATAATACCTGTTCTAACAATGTGCTCATGCTAGTAGATTACTTTATCAAGATAACACACTTTATACTCACTCACAAGAAGTTACAGTCAAAGAATTTGACTCATATCTTTGTTCATGATATAATTCAGTTGTATGAATTATCTGTAAATATTATCTTAAATAGAGAATTAATCTTTATAGAGAAGTTCTGATCTGATCTGATAATTATACTGAAGATCTCTCAAGATCTAAGTATAGCTTTTCATTTATAGACAGATGATCAGATAGAGTATCTGATAAGTATATTAATATAATATCTGTGATACTTTATCAATTACAATCAGAATGACTAAATGCATTGATTATTACTCACAGAGTTTATATATAATAACTTAAAATATATCAGTATAGATAAAACTCTCTTTGAGATACTCACTGAGACTTATCTGCAGATAATCTTGATAAATTTATAAGAGTATACTATAGAGTGTAATAATATCTATAAATGAGCTGAGAGAATTCAGAATATCTGAGAGAAAGTCTGTGAATTCTTAAGAAAGATCTAAGAGTATTAGAAGAGATACTATGACTTCAAGCATATTATAAAGAGTTTTAAGAAAGATAATAGAGACTGACTAAGTCTAGAAAATATTATTATATAAAGATCTAGTAAGAAGCTGAATCTCTTATAGATAGAGTCTTATAAGATTATAAAGAACATTAGTTTATAATTCTATAGATTAAAACTGTTATCTGAGTTATAAATATATAATGTTTTTCATGTCTCTTTACTTTATAAATATAAGAAATTCTCAGAAGAGAATTCTGTGACTCATCACTCTGTTTATAAAGTACTAGAGAGTAAAAGAGAATATCAGATTAAAGAAATTATTAACTCAGAAAAGTGAGATTATAAGCTCTGATTCAAGATTCAGTGATAAGAGTATTCTAATAAAATAAATAAGTTTACTTAAGAATTATCTGAGTAGATAAGATATCTGTGAAAGCTGAGACATGACTTTCATACTATGAATTCTGATAAGTCAGAATAATGCAGTCTTCACTAAGAATCTAATTATAATAAAGATATTAACACTGTTATTTATAAACTCTAGTCTATAAGATAATAAGTTTTTACTGAGATGAACAGTCTGCAGTATATGAAAAGAAAAGAAGAAATTATATTCTCATTAAAAAGCTGAAAAAATAAAGTAAATAAACAAAGCTATGAACATAATTTAGAGATTAATAAAGAAAAAATAAAGAAAACTCATACTTATATTCTTAGTATTTATAATACTTAATTTCTCTGTAACTATTAATTTCTCTCTTCAAAGAAGCACAGAGTATGCCTCAGTGACTGAATGATTAATGCGGCCACCCGGTAGCGCCTTGGCATGGGAAACCAAGGCATGTGGGTTCGAAACCCGCAGAGAATACATTAAATCCGGAACTCAAGCACCTCAGATTTCTAATAAATACAGAGGTGTATAAATCACTTCAATAAATCAGTGTTTCTGAGCTGGGAAGTTATTATCACATGTATCTAACTGTCACTTCTTTGTATTTCCTATGTTCTTGTTATCTTGATATGATCTCAACACCTGTATTTCCTCCTGTATAATCAACACTTAGCCTGTATTTAACATCACGCAAGGACTCATCATAAGCTTCACTTGTATATGAGTATAATGAAAGAATAATAATAATAATAATAATAAAGCAGAGAGTGTTATATCTGTGATACAGATAATTATTGCATTTAATATGAAAACTGTCAGAAATGCATAGACTTTAAAGAAGCTAAATATCAGAGTATATACAGTTACAGCAGAATCTTAAGAGCTGATTATCTGTGTATGTAATTAAATATTTCTTATAAAGCTGTGTTCACTTTCTCAGTTATACTTAGACTGACCGTGTGACCGTGTCTGGGACCAGGACCAGATTTTTTGATAGTCCCATTACCAATTCGACTGATCCCATTACACGGTTTTATCATTAGATAGTAGTCCCATACTGTCCCAGTGGGACTTACTGTCTACTCTTGTCACGTTTTCCAAATGGGACCATGATTTCCACTTCTCAATTTAAATTATTTTTATTGCTTTAAATGACTTTAAATCTCATTTGAGCGTTACCAAAAAGCGTTACTTTTTAAAAAATTAAAAATAGTCTAAAAAAAACCTTAAAATGTCTAAAAATAGTAACTTTATGCCAAGAATGAGACTAAATGGGACCAAATGGGACCACTTTCTCATTTTTTTCAAGTCATGGTCCCATTTTAAGATCTGATATATAGTCACTTTGCATGGTTTTTTGATAGCCAGTCCCAGCGGGATTCACGCCAAGAAATGTATGGGACCAGACCAAATGGGACCAAACATGAAATTCATGGTCCCGGCGGCCAGTCTAGTTATACTGAAGTATTCAGTCTGAAAACAATTGAGACATGAAGAGAGAGCTCATCTATTCAGACTAACTTCTGTTATAAATTCATAACATTTGCATTGCCTTGATTACCTGAATTTTACAGATACTCAGAGACTTATCTCTCATTGATAATGAGATTACAGAAATGCGCTGCAGTATAAGAATCATTGATAGAGAATCTAAACATATTTTTATATATCTGATTAAAGATTATACAGGCAGAAGAGAGATAATCATAGATCTGTGAAGCTGTGAAGAGTACTGACAAAACTGAAAGGTTTGCAGAAACTATTAGCTAGAGTCTGTAAGAAATCACTTATAGAGAGACTTATAGTAAAGAGTAAGACTACACTACTTAGAGTCAGAAGCTGATCTGAAAGAGACACAGAATTAATCACTGATCTGAAGATTAAGTACAGTGACAGAGCTGAAAGAAATGAAGACACTGTTATAAGTGAGAGCACTTCTGTCTCATCAGCTGATAAAAAGTAATCAAAGAAGTTATAAGAATATCTGTAAGAAGCTCAGCAGCAGTCAGATATTATTCACAAAGATATTGAAATTAAATTTTTTGTATTCTTGAGAAGTTCTTGAACTAATATATAGATATTATTAGAAACATACTCTCTCTATTATCTGAGTAAAAACACTTCACAGATGAATGAGAATACTTACAGTTTATGAGAATAAAAGCTGTTACAGAAAAAGAGAAAAGAAGATAAGATTTTACAGACAGATCTGAGATATTTATACTACTCTAGAGAGATTTATTTACACTATAAATGATTCTATGAAATAGTCAGATCACTCTAGTAAATAAAGAGTGATAATGAATTACAGATTTGAATCTTTCTATATAACTATAAAGAGTGATTGTAGACTGTAAATATCTTGATTTTATAATTCTATAAAGTTGATGAAAGAATGAAAAATTTCTCATAATTCTACAGTGTTAAAGAATGATGATTTATAAGAATGAGTAAAAGATTAACTTATAAATACTTCTCATTAATGAGAAGAATCTCACAGAGAGTGATTTATCTATAAGATGAATTTATATAATGATTATAAAAGAATCTCATGAAAATAATTAAGAGTTAACTGAAACTCTTTTATATAAAAGATGTGAGATGAATCTGCATAATAGTCAGAGAAGAATGTGTAAATTATAAAGAATCTTATAAAATAAGAAACTGAGTGATAGACTCTTTTCTCTTCACAGTAATAAGAGATTTTTCCTCACTGAGATTTTTTTATAGATATAAAGAGTTTTTAGTGAGTATTACTGCAGTGCTGAGCTGATCCTATGAAGTCACTCAGTGAAAGACTTCACAGATGAAGTCTTAGAGAGAGAGATATATATAATAAATTCTACTTCTTATGAATTCTTTATCTCTATTTCTATCTCTTGTGTAATTAATAGAGTTAGCAGCTCTTGACTACACACAACTATATAGACTGAAGTTCATGAATACTATTTACAACTCAGCTTGAATACTATTATATATTTGACTTCTACATTTTATCTTTCTACTATGAATACCTCTAGTAGTTAACAGTACATATCACGCTAAGCTGCAAACATCTGAATAATTGCCTGCGAGTACTTATTCTTACAATCATCTGTGTTATCATTTAATCTATTCTCAAGTCAATCTCATTTCACTTTTACAGGCATGCTTTCACTGCTGACAGCTTTTATATTATTTTTCTTATTCTCAACTTCTCAAAACTCTGCTTCTCAGAGCTCTGCAGATCTGTTTATTAATTGACTTAATAGAAGAGTTAGCAGTCTCTTGACATCTCAGCACTCTACATAATCTGAAAGCTCAATTAACACATTAAATATAGAAGTTCTCACAATTCTTCAGAAACATAATCAGTTACAGGCTGCAATTGTCTCAGATTCTTCAATAAACTCTCAGAGTTCTACTTATCTTACAGATTCAGCCGTTAATTCTGATAATTGACAGTGTATACAGAAATTTCATCATTCACTTAAAGATTTACAGATGAAGATCTGCAGCTATTATCAGATTAACTGATTGAGAATAAATCTTTAAGATAATATTTATACTCATTATCATGCTGTTGATTTAAAATAGCTGTCTGATAAACTGTTTTTATTCTCTTCAGAGAATAATCTTGATCTCAGTGATCTTGATTCAGATCTCTCTATTCTCAGTCAGATTGAAGAGATGTTAATTTCATATATACATGTCTTCATTGAGATCTGTTAAGTCAGAGAATATCAGTATAAGTATAAAGATTATATTGTTAGCTTTCTTAGAGACACTGACTGTGTTTATAACACTCTCTCACTTCTTTCTAAGAATCTTAATATTATTATATTAAAGTCTTTAAATTCAAATATAGATCTTCACATATAATATCAGTTTTATTGAGATTTCATAATTTATAAAGAAGCTGTTGCTCAATGACTAATCTATCTCTGTAAAAATCATCTCAGTTATCAGAATATTGTGATTGATAAAGAGACTTAGAATCAGTTATCTGAAAATGAAGATATCTCTGATCAGATTTCTTTTCATAAGCTTGATAAGTAAGAATTAACAGTTATTAAAAATGAGAATTATTTAAATCTTGAAAACTTGAATATCTCATCTGAATACTCTGATGTTTCAGATCTTTTAATCTCATAATCTGAAGTTAAGTAACTTTATCATGAACTTGAAATATCACAGTAAGAACAGATTGATTATCTTACTCTGTCTTCAGTCTGTAATACATTACTTAGTGAGTTTAATAACACTCACTCACTCTTTTCTCAAGTCTTTTCAACACTTTTCTTATAAGATGAAGTTAAATTCATTCTGTCTAGATAAAGAATAATTAGTCTTGCAGATTACATGCAGTTTCTTCTTAAATATCATAATAGCTGCTTTATCTGTTATAGCTATTCTTAATATATTCTTTTCAATTCTCTATTTCACAGATAGATTAATAATCAGAACTACTTTTTCTACAATTAAACTGACTCTCTTATTAAGAATCTCACTTTAGAGAAGCTGTAGACTGCTTTTACTGCTGACACTTCACAATCTAATGTGATTTTGAATTCACTTACACAGTTTGCAGAGAGTCTTCATAAAATCTGTTCTTTTTAAGATATAAAATGTTATCAGTTATAAGTCTATATTTGAAATGTCAGATCTCTGCATCTATTTCTTACTCTCTCAGCTGCAAATCATCACTGAAATAATCTGATACATTACTTCTCTGACTATATTATTTAAAAGTGCAGTACTAATCTTGAGAGGTTAAAGTTTATAAGAGATAGTATTCATGACTATCTCACTATAGTTATATATTACTTTCATCTACAACTTGTAATCTTCAAGAAAAAGATTGTAGATTTGAAATTCAAAATTCTAGATCACTGAACTTATTACAAGTGATAAGATTATAGATCAGTGCACTTACATAGTGTATTTTAATGTAAGAATGCACTGAATTCTGAACTTGACATAAATAAAGACTTCTGTCAAGTCTTTGCTAACTACTGAGATCATATTATTACAGCTGAGAATTATAAGTCTAATTATACTCAGTCTGAAGATATATAATCATCTCTTTCTCTCAGTTATTCTGATTAGATAAATATTATTGAACATTTATCTACAGTTCTTAATCATGTTTAATATTATCACTGTAGTGAGAAGTACTGTATTTATAACTACTATATTACTTACAATCTACATTGCTGATTTCACTTTCTGTATGAATAATTATTATTATTATTATTATTCTTTCATTATACTTATATACAAGCGGAGCTTATGATGAGTCCTTGTATAATATTAAATACAGGTCAAGTATTAATTATACAGGAGGAAATACAGGTGTTAAGATTATATCAAGATAACAAAAACATAGAAAAATACAAAGAAGTGACAATTAGATATATGCAATAATAACTTCTCAGCTCAGAAATATAGAGTGATTCATTGAAGTGATTTATACACTTCTGTATTTATTAGAAACCTGAGGTGCTTGAGTTCCGGATTTAATGTATTCTCTGCGGGTTTCGAACCCACGTGTCTTGATTTCCCACGCCAAGATGCTACTGAATGGCCGCATTAACCATTTGATCACCGGGGCTCTGTATGAATACTGAACTGACTGTGCTATTCTCAAATCTTTGAGTAGTAGATATTATCAGCTTCACTCTCATTATAACAACTCAATTCTCAATAACTATAACAGATTGATTACAGTTAGCTGACTAGTAAATACTGACATTGTTCTCTGTACTGACAGCTGTGCTGTTCTTTATTATCTATCTAAGTATATTATCAAGGCTGAAACAGACATAGAATTCTATTATCAGATTGTTTAATAAGTGATTTCAAGAATCAGTTCAAGTCACTCACTACTCTCTACAGTTGTTAAACTTATGAATCAGCTCATTGACAAGTGTAATTAATCTGCTTAGAAGATTTATTATCATCTTTTAAATCTTTCTTTACAAATGAGTTCTCATGAGTTGTTCAATGTTCAGAGCTGTGTACAGAAGTCTTTATAAGTCTGATCTTTGTCTACACTTATAAGAGTCTGTAAGAGTTCAAAAGTTAATGTCTTCTTAAGCATGCTAATCTTCATTTAATTCTCTCAAGATTGATTATCTGCTTCTAGAATCTTGATGTCAAAGTCAGAAATGAATGTTGTAAGAGAAGTATTTCTCTGTCAGATACTCTGTAATTGTGACGGGCTGCGCCCGATTAATTATATAGACTATTCTGTTACACTTCACAGATTTCAACTGCTTCATTCTCAAATGCATACATTCCGATTCTCAGTCATTCTCAATCACTGATTCAATCACTTCATTCTCAAATATATACACTCTGATTCTCAGTCATTCTCAATCATCAATTCTCAGCTGTTACAAACATGTATAAATTCTTCCACTCTGAAGCTTCACTGTGTACACTATCACATATGTGTATAAATATTCACTTCAATTGCTGATTCTCATACTTTCTCTTTCTTTTTCTTCTCTAACATTTTTCTCTTTGTTATATAAGATCTATAATATTATATCAATCTATTCAGCATAGGCCTCTTATACTAGCAAAACATTCATTGTCTTCTCATTAGAAATGATTATTCATTGAGAGATATCTGAATGTGTAATAATGCATAAGAAATAGAGAAACAGTCAAACAGTTAAGTAGACACTGAGTTCTCAGATAGAAGCTTGCTCATCAGTAGACTGACCGTGTGACCGTGTCTGAGACCAGGACCAGATTTTTTGATAGTCTCATTACCAATTCGACTGATCCCATTACACGGTTTTAATATTAGATAGTAGTCTCATACTGTCTCAGTGAGACTTACTGTCTACTCTTATCACATTTTCCAAATGAGATCATGATTTTCACTTCTCAATTTAAATTATTTTTATTGCTTTAAATGACTTTAAATCTCATTTGAGCATTATCAAAAAGCGAAACTTTTTAAAAAATTAAAAATAGTCTAAAAAAAACCTTAAAATGTCTAAAAATAGTAACTTTATATCAAGAATGGGACTAAATAGAACCAAATGAGACCACTTTCTCATTTTTTTCAAGTCATAGTTTCATTTTAAGATCTGATATATAGTCACTTTACCTGTTTTTTTGATAGCCAGTCCCAGCGGGATTCACGCCAAGAAATGTATGAAACCAGATTAAATGAGATCAAACATGAAATTCATGATCTCAGCAGTCAGTCTACTCATCAGTCACTCTGACTCTGTAACAAGATCTTACAAAGAGAGTAAGATTTTATAAGTAAATATCAGTGAAAGATCTGAGAGTGCTGATACTTAGATGTATGAGATATTCATATGATTATACTTCTTCAGATTTCACAGATATCACATATTTAACAAATGATATAGTCATGTCTAATAATAATATAAAAGAACTCTTGAATATGAGTATAGAAGTGATATCACAGTGACTTCAAGCAATGTTGAAATTACAACAGTAATAGATAGCAGACATACATGCAACTCAACAACTTCAATATGAAGAGATTCAACAATTAACTCAATAAAGAACTTATATGATTTCAACATTTACAGAATTAAATATAAAAGCACTGAAGAAATACTTAGATGCTTTTATATATTTCAATACTTCTGATCTCACTCTCTACTCATTATGAAGAATGGAAATGCTCATGAAACTGAGTGTGAATGAAGATGTCATCAGTTCATTAATCAATCAAGGTTGATATATCAATGAATGATTAAAGAATCATGTGAAACAGAAGTTTTATTCATGAATGAAAGCATGTGAATCAGTGTTGCAAACATCTGATAATATCATGAAATATCTTGATGTTTCAAGACACTGTCATATAACAGAAAGTATTAAATTAGTTACAGAGCATCTGACAGAGAAAGACTTCTCTTACAACATTCATTTCTGACTTCAACATTAAGATCTTAGAAGCAGGTGATCAATCTTAGAAGAATTAAATGAAGATTAGTATACTTAAGAAGATATTAACTTTTAAACTCTTACAGAGTCTTATAAGTGTAGATAAAGACCAGACTTATAAAGACTTCTGCACACAGCTCTGAACATTGAATAACTATCTTATCAAGTTCATGAGTATACGGAATAGTAACAGAAGATGTTACATCTCAGTCACTTATACACTTACACTGAAGAATAACAATAATGCAGATGTCATGAATTAAGTAGACTTAAATATCTATACATAAGTAAGAGTCTCTGTCATCTGAACAGGCTTCTGAGTTTCTGAGATCACTTCTGAAGAAGTTACTGATCAATATTAATAAGAAGTATGTATCAACTGTAACTGATCAGAGTACATTACTTTCAACTGTCAATCAGTCTATGTATCTTCTTGCTCAAAGAATGAATCAGTGCCTGTTCATGTCAATTATGTTACATTAGAGAAGGATTCAGAAGATAACTATGAGAATGCTCTGATGAAACAGGAAAAAGATTAACTTATGTTTAAATTCACAAACAGAAGCTTAAAGAGATCAGATGATAATAATTTGAAGAGAAAATGATAATGAATATGATTCTTGTATCTACTGTGATTGATAATATGTATAATATCAAAGCTATGATAGACAGCAGTCTATGTTATTATACAATGATTAAATCTTCAGTTATAAGATGTTACAACCTTCAGTGTATTCTCTTATCAAAATCTCAACTTCTCACAGAATTTAATGACTCAAAAGACATTTGTATCTGTTACATGATGAAGTTGACTATAGATGTAGAAGAACATCAACATGAAGATATCTATGTATATAAAGTTAATAATCTTGATTATAATCTTATATTAGAACTTGTCTGACTATCTGAACAAGGCATCTTATTGAACACTTGAAACAGAACCTTGATATTCTCTAACAATGATAGAATTCATGAAGATGACATTCACAAGATCATGAATCTGATACAGATCTCTGTCAACACATATGAAATACTCTGAAAAAGAAGTTACTGATAGCAGAATTATATGACAATCTATTCTATTAGTCTGACTGATATTAAAAAGACTCTAGAAAAGTTATTCTATATTATAATAACAGATTCTTATATGAAACTCTTTTAATAATATCATGAATATCTAGATATCTTTTAATAAGATAATATTATGAATATATCTCTCTTACAAGATTCTGAAGTGAATCACAGTATTAAGTTAGAGAAGAAGAATGATAAGAATTCTGAATTATTATAAGACTCTCTTTATAACATGTTCTGAGATGAACTTCTTCTTCTTTGAAAGATACTCAATAATCTACCAATTAACTCTGGAAATGAACTGGATTGGAATAGATTTCTTGATTGAAATGAAAATAATTCTTCAAAGAAAATGCCTTCTCAACTGTACAGACTATACTCTCTGATCAAAAATCAATTTTCTTCTTTAAATATTGAAAAAGTTGATCATGAGAAGTTATCTCTCTGAAGAAAAAAGCTTGAATCTCTTATAGACTTATAAATAAGTGAACTATCAAAAGAGAAAGAATATGAACAGCATTTAAAGAGAATTTCTACAATCAATGTAAAAGACTCTATTCTGATTTATTCAGATGACTTAAAAAATGAGAACTTGAATAGATTAGGCGCAGACATTGCTTTTACTGAAGATAATATTAATTTTATCTCAGATTTCTGAAACCTAGACTCTGAATGTGAAGTCTTTGATACTGAACTATTTGTAATAGTGAAAGCTTTCAAACTCATTGAAATAAAATCTTATAAAAGAGGAAATTGTTTAAAAGAGATATAAATATTCTCTGATAGTCAAGCTGCTTTAAAAAGACTTAGAAATAGTCAGATTTATAATGATCAAATGAATCTTGAACTGATCTTAAACTCTGTTTTAAAAATTCAAAAGAGAAGAATATCAAAGCTGAGAATTCATCTGCACTGAGTTCCTGCTTATATGAATATTCATGACAATGAATTGGCTGATTCAGCTGTAAAAAAGAATGCAGAATTAAGCAGATCTATTCAAAAAATTATATTCTGATCTTTTATAAAGAGAAAAATAAAAGAATCTTGTTTAGATAAGTGAAATGAAAGCTGACAGAAATAAAAGAAGAGTATATATTATTCAAGATTTGAAATAAAACTCAAGTGAAAATCTTGTTTAATTAAATGTAAAAAGAAAATATTCTCATCTATAATACAGCTGAAACTAGAACATAGCTATTTCAAATCTTATATACAAAGATTTGATGATAGATTTAACTCAATAGAATGCTCATTCTGCAATATAAATGAGAATTCTGAGTATATTATAATACACTGTGCATTATACAATAGTCTCAGAGCCAGATTGAAAGAGAAGTATGATTTAAATCAATTAAATATGAGATTCTTATTCTCAACTGAGACAGGAATTAAATACTTAATAAACTTTCTATCAGAAACTCAAGCAGCTACAAGAAAATGACTAAATTCAGAATTATCTGAATATGAAGAGGAGAAAATTAATCAGATATAGTCTGTTAAAACAGCTATACACTCTCTTTTAATAATTTGTTTTGTTATAGTCTCTCTTTACTTTATCTTTTTCTGTATCTTTTTCTTTCAATTTCTTTCTATCTATCTATTTAATATGTTTATCTTTGAGACTGTGTTCTTTCTCTCTTTTCTTTTATCATGATATTGTCAAATGATTTCAAAGTATCAAAAGATGTTAAAACACTGCAATTTATAAACAGTTTTTGTATTCTGAGCTGGAATTTTCTGATTTTGCATATCTGAAATTGATGAATGTACAATAGTTAACTTTACAGACATAGAAAAAACTCTGAGAACTAAAGTTCTCAGGTAGATGTCATAGTCTCTGACTGCATACATCTATAATTGAAGAATAATAATAATAATAATAATAATACTCAATAATCTATTGAATAAAGAATTCATACATATTAGCAATTCTTCTGCTATAATCTCTATTCTCTTTGCAAAAAAACCAGATAAAGAACTTCAATTCTGTGTGAACTATTGAGAACTGAACAGAATAATAAAGAAGAACTGCTACTCATTAACTCTTATCAATGAAACTCTAGCTTGCATTGAACAAGGTCAATGATTTACAAAGCTAGATATCATCACTGTGTTTCATAAGATCTGCATCACTGAAGGAGATGAGTAACTTACAGTATTCTGAATATAATATGATCTCTTTGAATGAATAGATACTGTGGCGGGCTGCGCCCGATCAATCATATAGACTATTCCGTTACACTCCACAGATTCCACGTACGCTCCGATCCTCGGCCATTCTCGATCGCCGATCCTCGGCCGCCACCCCGATCAATCATATAGACTATTCTGTTACACTCCACAGATTCTACATACGCTCCAATCCTCAGCCATTCTCAATTGCCACTCCGATTCTCGGCCATTCTCAATCACTGATCCTCAGCTGCTACGAACGCGCATATATTCTTCCGCCCTGAAGCTCCACCGCGTACACCACCACATACACATATAAATATCCACCTCGATCGCTGATTCTTGCACTTTCTCTTTCTTTCCTTCTCTAGCGTTTTTATCTTTGTTATATAAGACCTATTAATATTATACTGATCTATTCAGCGTAGGCCCCTTACACTATAAAAATGTTCATTGTCTCCTTATTAGGAAACAATTATCCATGCATTGTCTCCTCATCAGGAACGATTATTCATTGAGAGATATTCAAACGCGTAACGACGCGTAAGAAAGAGAAAACACAGATAAGTGGACACTGAGTCCCCAGATAGTCCCCAGATAGAAGCTTGCTCGCCAGTCGCCCTGGCCCCGCAACAAGATCTTACGAAGAGAATAAGATCTTACAAGAGAACATCAGCGAAAGACCCGAGAGTCCTGACACCCAGATGTATGAGAATACAATTACACTTCCACAGATATCATACATCCGACGATCGATATAACCATGTCTAACGATAATATGGAACCCTCAAACATGAGCATAGACGCAGTGCCACAGTGGCTCCGAGCAATGTTGGAACTACAACAACAACAGATAGCAGACATGCACGCGACTCAACAACTCCAATATGAAGAGATCCAACAATTAACCCACGCAATTCCAACATCTACAGAATCGAATACAAAAGCGCTGAAAGAACACTTAGGTGCTCCTGCATATTTCAATGCTTCTGACCTCACTCTCTACTCATCATGGAGGATGGAAATGCTCGCGAAACTGAGTGTAGATGAAGATTCCATCAGTTCATTAACCAATCAAGGTTGGTATATCAATGGATGATTGAAGGATCGCGCGAAACAGAAGTTTCATTCATGGATGAAAGCATGTGAATCAGTGTTGCGAACATCTGACAACATCATGAGACATCTTGATATCCTATTCCAAGACACTGCCATGCAACAGAAAGCATTAGATTGGTTACAGAGCATCTGACAGAGGAACATTTCTCTTACAACATTCATTCCTGACTTTGACATCAAGATCCTAGAAGCAGGTGATCAATCTTGGGAGGATTGAATGAAGATTAGCATGCTCAAGAAGGTATTAACTTTCAAACTCTTACAGGCCCTCATAAGCATAAATGAAGACCCAACTTATGAAGGTTTCTGCACACAGCTCCGGACATTGGACAACTGTCTTACCAAGCTCAAGAGTATACAGAACAGTGGCAGAAGATATTATACACCTGCACTGACAAATAACCCAGCCACTTATACACCCGCACCGAAGAACAATGATGCAGATGTCATGGACTGGATAGATTCAAATGCCTATGCACAAGCAAGAGTTTCCGCTGTTTGAACAGGCTTTCGAGTCCCTGGGATCACTCCCGAAGAAGTCGCTGATTGATGTCAATGTGGAGTATGCATCAATTGTAACTGATTGGAACACATTGCTTCCAACTGCCGATCAACCTATGTGTCTTCACACTTGAGAGAGAGATCAGCGCCTGTCCGCGCCAACCATGTTACATTAGAGGAAGATTCAGAAGATAACTACAAGAATGCCCTGATGAAACAGGGAAAAGATTAGCTTCTGTTCAAATTTGCAAACAGGAGCTTGAAGAGGTTGGACAACAATGATTTGAAGAGAAGCCACTATGCAATGATAAAATCTCCAGTTGTAAGACATCATAATCTCCAGTGTATCCCCTTATCAAATACTTCTCACTGAGACCCCGCTGAACAATATAAGATAGGAGATCTGCCACAACTACCGCCGCGCCGCCACCGATCCGTTCCCTTCTCAACCGACCTGGACTCCGAGTTCCGCGTTATCCGAAACAGCAGTCCTTGACTGATGGGAACTGCTTCTGGAAAGGGGGGGCTAATGTGGCGGGCTGCGCCCGATCAATCATATAGACTATTCCATTACACTCCACAGATTCCATGTACGCTCTGATCCTCGGCCATTCTCGATCGCCGATCCTCGGCCGCCACCCCGATCAATCATATAGACTATTCCGTTACACTCCACAGATTCTATGTATGCTCCGATCCTCGGCCATTCTCAATCGCCACTCCGATTCTCAGCCATTCTCAATCACTGATCCTCGGCTGCTACAAACGCGCATATATTCTTCCGCCCCGAAGCTCCACCGCGTACACCACCACATACACATATAAATATCCACCTCAATCGCTGATTCTTGCACTTTCTCTTTCTTTCCTTCTCTAGCGTTTTTATCTTTGTTATATAAGACCTATTAATATTATACCGATCTATTCGGCGTAGGCCTCTTACAGTTACTCTCTTCAGACTGACTAACATTCTCAGTACATTTCAGAAGTATATTAACTGAGCACTCTGAGATTTTCTTAATGAATTTATATCTGTATATCTCAATGACATTCTCATCTTCACTGATAAGTTCAGGAAAGAATATCAAGAATATATACAGAAGATATTACAATGACTATAAGAAGCAGAACTACTGATAGATATTAACAAGTATGACTTTGAAGTCAAGAGTATTGAATATCTGAGTTTTATTATAGAAGCTGATAAGAGAATTTAAATGAATTCTGAGAAAGTCTCTGTTATTCTTGAATGAAAAGCTCTGTGTACTGTGAAAGATGTACAAAGCTTTATCAGATTTACTAACTTGTATCAGTCATTTATATGAAACTTCTCAGATATTGCATGATCACTTACAGAACTTATTAAGAAGAACTCAGTATTTCAGTTGTGGTTCGGAAGAACGTACGACCGTCGGATAATAACGCGGCCGCTTCCGAACTACTAGCGTACGAATGTAAAGGGGGCCCTAGCGGCCACTAATTAATTTAGTGTACAAGATTCAATATATAAGAAGCCGGTGTACACCTGTAATCATATGCTGGCTTAAGCAACTTTTGAATCACATCTGATAGCATGTCTAAAAACTGATGAGAAGCACAGGCTTCTTCAGAGTATGATAATTCTGTCTACAAAGCAATTCATAGTTATCATGTCAGTGTGATCCTAGAACATCTCAAAAGATAGTGTATAAAGAACAGTGAGTGAAAGAGCATCTGATTGATACTGCTTTGCTTATTGAGGAAAAACTTCACACTCAGATGAATATCATATATATGAATAGATGAGATGTGAGAAAAAGAGATAAGAGCAGTGAATCAGATTCAAAGAAGACTGCTCTTCACTTAAAGAAATAAAAGAGAGAAGTGATCATCACTGAAGTCATACAATAATAACAGAAATCATATAATGATAGACATTATATAATCAACCAGAAATCAATCACTGAAATGAATATCTTTTCTAGTTAATACAAATAACACTCTTCTCTGCTATCTGAACTGAAAGATATGCAGAATCTCTCAGAGAGTTTACTCAAAGTAGTAAGAAAAGCAGCTGAGATCACTGAATCAGAATCAAAGCTCTGTACATATACAAGAATTCTAAACAAGATTGAGATCTTGTATACACAGTGATAGACTGAGATAGAAGTTAAACAATAATTAGTATTCACTGCAGATCAAGTATTCACTATGAAGAGCTTCACTGACATAATTATTATCATCAATAAGAATAGAGAAAATCAGATCTTAGATCTGCAGTGAGAGATTGAATGATTATATAGATAGATAACTATACTGAACCTGAAGATCTTATCATGATTATTCACAATCTTTTCAGAAGTATATATATTATCAGAGATCACTGCACAGAATGAGAATCTGAGCATAAAATATATCAAGCTGAGAGATCTGCTGAAGTTATTAAGCTTTAATAGTAACTGAAAAAATAATGCTGTAATCAGCTGACTAAGTCAGATGTAATTATATTATCAGATTGAATATGAACTCACAGACAGACAGTTAATGAAATTTTAATAAGTCTTAAGATCTATTATATTTCTACACAGAAAAGTAAAGTCATTATAAATGACTGATAAAAAGATAAATCTTACAGATCTGAAGTGATATTCATTCTTATAAATATAAAATGAGTTTTTCAAATGAATCTTACATAACTTTGAGAAAGTGAATATATAAGATAAGTGTTACAAACACTTCACTGAGTGTAGATAAGTGAGTAATCTTATATTATACTTCACACACTTCAGCTTATAGTATCTCATATTAAATGAAGAGCTTTCAACATCTTTCTGTTTACAGATCTTTATTCATGATCTTATATCTGAGTTAAGAGTAGAATGAAAATGCTTAATCTTATAATCAGGTATAATGAAAGAAGTATACAACATTCTCATTATATAGAAACAAGTGAGTTAATTATAATAGAAAATACTGCAATTAAGTATATCTCAGTGAAGAATAGATAATCAGACTTCTATAACACAAGTTATATATCTGAATGTGATGAATCTAAATCTGAATGTTATTACTAAAGCACTGAATTCTCTGAAAAAGAGATTCTCTGAGTGAAAACCTTGATATTGCAAGCATCAAGCTTGCTTCAACTATAGATGTCAAAATCATGATGTAAAAGATTGCACTCAGCATACATAGTCAAGAGAAGCAAGAAAGTCAAAAAACTAGCAGAATCAGTGAGCTTGAAGACACTCACTGATATTCTATGAAAAGTCTTCAAAGTGAAAGAGATGTCTGTGTTAGATGACTCTCTGAATTCTGTGAATATCAAGAGAAAGCAGGCTTCTGACTGAGATACAGATGAGAATGAAGTGAACACTCATCTCAATACCTTGAGACCTGAAATGTTAATGTATAGAGAATACTTGAATAAGAATTGAGAGATGACTGTAAAAGTATTAGCAGATACAGAAGCTTCTACACAATATATTGATAATTATATAATTCAAAGATTGAAAGAGATTCACTGAGTGAAGAATTCTCAACATATAAGATTATCTGATAACTGATATTTGATATTATCTGTAAAAGTAAGAGTTCCCTTGCACTTTGAAGAATAATCTTGCTATATTTGAGTATGAGAGCTGTAGAATGTGAAATACAATCTTATTCTCAGACTTAATTGATTTCAAAGATTCAATCTGCAGATTCAATGATGTACATGTCATATACAGTTGACTGATAGAAAGAAAATGATTCATACAATTCTATTAACTGATATGAGAAGAACATTTCACATCTCTGATATAAAAGAGTTAAATCTGCTTATACATTAATAAGCAAAGAGAATGATTTATAAGATCTCATCTGAAAGTATTCTGTATGTCATACAGGACCTGAAAGTAGAGAAAACCAAGATAAAAGATATACAGAAGAATAAGTGTATGAAGAAGCTTCTGAAGAAGTATGAAAAGATCTTCTGAACAGATCTTTCATCAGAATTGCTGCTAGAACAAGAATTCATACATAAGATTGATATGAGGAATGCAAAATCAGTCAATCAGAATGCATATTCTCTGTCATAAACACATCTTAAAGAACAGAAGTGTCAGATCACAGACCTTCTAAAATATAGTCTTATATAATTCTCATCAAGTGCATGAGACTTTCCAGTTCTATTCATGAAAAAGATGAATGAGAAGTGACAGATATGTATTAATTATCAAGCACTTAATAAGCTTATAATCAAGAATGAATATTCACTGTCATGAATTTAATAACAGTTGAATACAGTCAGAAACACCTGATATCTATCAAAGATCAATCTTCTCTCAGAATACTGACAGATTCACATAGATGAACTGTCAGTCCTGCAAACTGCATTTAATATATAATGAGAGAAGTTTGAATTTCTGACAATGTCATTCAATCTGATAAATGCATCTATCATCTTTCAAATAATGATGAATACAATTCTTCATAAATAGAATGAAATCTTATATCTTATATATCTTGATGACATTCTAGTCTTTTTAAACTCATATAACAAATATCTGAAGTATCTTGATAAAGTGCTTATAACTCTGACAGAGTATAAGCTCTATATCAAATCAATCAAGTATGTATTTGAAATGAAAGAGTTGAAGTTTATAGAACATGTAGTGAGTGATGACTGTATAAGCCTCATTCTGAAGAAATTGAATATTATAGTAAATTGATCACGGCTGAGAAATATACATTATGTATGACAGTTTCTTGAGTTAGTCTCATACTACTGCAGATTCATCAAGAATTTCACACAAATATCTGCATCACTCTCAGATCTCTTAAGAGAAATAGATGCAAATCTGCAAAAGAACAAGTTTTGTTCAATCATCTGAAATGCTGCATGCAAAGAGACTTTTCTCACACTGAGAGAACATATAACAACATTCTCAGTGCTTATTCAATCAGATTGTAATAAACCTTTCTACATCAAGACAGACATATTCAAATGAGCTATTGAAGACACTCTTCTACAGATGAGTAAGAATAACAAGCTGCATCTGATAATATACAATGATAGAAAACTATCAGATGCTGAGCTCAATTACTCAGTATATAAAAAGAAATTACTAGTGATTAAGCACACACTGATATTATGAGATAGATATATTGATAACAGATATATGATAATAGTGATCACAGATCACAAAAGCCTCATCTATCTATAATTAATGATAAAATCTTTCAAATGCTTAGCATGTTGAATCTCAGAGTTTCAAATGTACAATCTTCATATCAAATACTGAAAAGAATCAGACACAGTGATGCTGAACATAATCAGTCACAGACCTGATTTCATGGATGAGAGTTCTGTGAACCAGGCACAAGGAATGTTCACATTAAACACACTGAGAAGATGCAAGAAATCAGAATGAGTGAACATCATGATCTCTTGCTTAAAGAATGACAAGATATCAGATGACAAGTGTCTTGTGAAAGTAGTAGAAGAGATACTTCTAAACTTCAAGCTGAAGAAATTGAGAAATGAAAATGATGTTGTGCTTTACTGCAATCTAGAATACACAGAAGCTCTCTATCTAGAATCTTCATTTAGACACAACTTGATGACTTGCATGCATAAGGAATTCAGTCACTTAGAAAGCCCTGAACTCATGAGCATACTTAAATCAAGAGTATACTGGCCAAGCATGGCTGAGAACATTCAGGCATATACTCATGAGTGCCTGAATTACCATGTCACAAAAGAATCTAAGAAAGGGTTAGAATGTAAAAAAGTGCAATATCAGATGAAGTGTATAATATAATCATTCAAACAATGAGAGATGAACCTGATAGACATATTGCTGCAAACATCAAATGAAAATCAATGAATAATCACTGCTATTGATTACACTACTGGCTGGCCAGTTATGAAAGCAGTTCCAGAGGCAACAGAGAAGGTGATAGTGAAGTTTCTATATAATGAGATCTATATCAACTATGGAATACTACATGAGATTCTAACTGATAATAGTGTGAACCTCATGAGAGAAGCAGTGAGGCATTTCATGAGCCAGTTACAGACAAGACATTGTAGAACAATGCTATATCATCTGCAGATAAATGAGAAAGTAAAATACTTGAATGAAATCTTGAGTAACATGCTGACAAAATATCTAGTGAGTAAGCCTATGAGACTATGAGATGAATATCTCAGGCAGGCGCTATTGATCACACAGATTCAACAGCATGCAGTCTTCAAGCATTCATCATTCTACCTGTTGTATGAATTGCATCCGCGCATTCCAGAGAATGCTTCAGAAAAGATGAGAGAGAAAACAACAGTTACAGATGTGAAATCAAGATTGAAAGAGATCAGTCATGCATGTGTAAAAGCTAACAAGTTACTTCTGAACTGAGCAATTCAATTGAAAAGAATATGAGACTCACTTATTAAGGAATTGAGTCTCAAGATAAGAATGTGAGTTCTCATATACAATGAGAGTTCTGAGAAGTTTCAATCTAGATGATTTGAGTTATATAAGATACTCAAATCACATTCTCTGAGAATGTACACATTGAAAGAATCAGAGAGATAAGTCTTATACAACTTAATTAATAATTCAATGACTTATGAAAGTAAAGATACAAGATCTGAGCAGATTATGATTATCTGCAACACTATTGTCAGTGTTGAAAAAGAAGAGACTTACAATTGAAAAGTCTCATGAAGTAAGAGAAATCATAGATACTTACAAATCAGATGATCTCACTTATTTCAATCTTTCCATGATTATAAGAAAAGAATGAGAAGAAATGAAGAAATCAGATGAACATCATACTTTAATAAGTGATAAGACTGTAGCTGATCATATGATAACACACTGCAGACAGTAGATGCAACACAGTAAAGAGCAGTCTCAAAGCAGCAGACTTGTACATGAGTCAGATCACAGAAGAAAAAGAAATTCAGAGTTGAATTTAACTGTTTATATCAGTTCAATCACAGAGATCACAGAGGATAAACTATCTGAAACATTCACAGACATGTGAAATTAAGTCATCTCAATCCCTGAGAATACTCAGAGATTGAATGAGATTAGTTTCAATGAGCTGTTCACTGTAGTGATCTGAGTGAGTGAAGAGAGACAGTATAATGCATGAGACAGAATTATAAAAAGTTGAAAGCTGCTGAATCTAGTCACTGAATGCTGTACTATATAGAGGTCATGTAAGAGTAGTGACTAGCAGATAAAGAAAAAGTGTAAGAAAAGAAATGATGAATTGATTATCAACTATAAGAGTCAGCTGCAAAAGACAAATGTTATTATACATACTTCATTCATTTTCATATGTTATACATTTAATCTATTTTCAACATCATATCACCTGAAAAACACTAAAAACAAAGGAAATCTCAAAACTCAAGATCTGTAAGAGATTCAAGACCTGCAAGTCACTCTTATAATAACACTATACACATCTCTGATTTCTCTATCACTCTGTGTACAATATTAATATCATTTATCACAAGATTGACTGGAATATCAATATAGAAATGTGTATGCATACATGTAGAGAAATTGAAGAAGAGCACAGAATCTGCAGAACTAGAAGTCAGGACAGAGAGAACAGAGATGAAAGAAATAGAAGAAGAAGAAGATACAGAATCAGATGAATAACAGCAGAAGCTATTCAGAGCTGAACACTTATAACTCAGTATATGCACAACCTTCTCTGCAGAGAAGAGAGAGAAAGTGACAGAAGAAGTTTGAGAGTGAGAGAGAGTAGTCTCAGTGATATTATCATCTTCAATCAGAATGATCTCTGACACTGAAGTAACTAAGAATCATTATTAGTGTATAAAAATTGCAAAATCAGAGATGAGAACAGTTACTGAATAAACACTTACTAGTCTTAGAGTTGTACATGCAATTGCAATACACACAAGGCTTCTCAGAAAGAGAGAGAGAGATACAGAGAAATGCAGAAAGCAGAACACAGTGTGTAAACAGCTCATTTCTATAATAACATCTCAGACAAGGCATATAAGCCTCACATCTGCAGGTGTAAAAGAGTATGATATCTGTATTTCTGTTTCTGAAAACACAGATATCTTTTGCCTGCATCATGAAGTCAGACAACAGATATCAGAAAATAGACTGATACAGATCTATTATTCTGAAGAAATTCATCAGAGTGAATATTCTTATAATATTGAACTTTACAATTATAAAAAGTTTCTTGATATCTGTGAACATTATGACTTCATGCATAGTAAAACTCATAATGATTTTCTCTAAGAATAGAAAAATCAGTATTAGAAAGAAAAGATGAAAAAGAAAAAGACTTATAATCTTAACACTGTTAAGAGAGAGAGTGATTCTCTGATATAAATGAATAATTATCTTATTATAAATATTTAAAATGAACATAATAATCAGTGTTTACAATCAAGCTTTAGATAGTTATATTATATACAGTCTTCATACAATAAATTATTCTAGAGATTAGTAAAAAGAGCAGAAGTGTATATACTAAGAAACATGGTTCACTGAGTCTACACAACATCTTCTTGAAATGAGAAGAGCTAGTAAGAAAGACAGAGATAGTAAAACCAGAAGTAGTGAGAGTAGAGATCACAGAAACAGAGATAGTGAGAGCAGGAGAATCAGATACAGAGACAAGTGTAGAAGATTAAGAAGAAGCAGTAGAGAAAGAAGTGATAGAAGAAGCAGAGAGAGACACTGAAGACTTAGCTACATATAATATAGATAATTTCTTCATTATCATATTCTTCAAGTTCTTAATTAATGATTTAACACTGAGTTCACTATCATCAGCAGACATGAATCTGTTAACATGTGACAATTCTATATAAATAAAAACAAACATATCAGTATCTGTGTTCATATAAAATTATGCTAGAAAACATAATCAGAAACTCACTGAGAAGAAGAAACAGTCAAGAGTGTATAAGAAGATGAAGAAGATATATTATTATTCATGATAATACATTGTTCTGATGATCATTAGAAAATAAACAAGTTCTGATCATATACATTTCATAATGTGTTACACTTACTGCTAACAAACTGCCTGATATGAGCACTATGAGAATGCTTGTTATGAGAATAAGAGGCCATTGTCAGAAACATATATAATATGATAGATAAACAGATGAAAAGAGTTAAACAGAAGAAGAAGTAAGAATCTTGAATAAGATAATGATGTTTAATGATGACAATGATGAAGATGATGATTGAAGAATGAAAAAAGTTAGTGAATGAGTGATATAATATAGTGAAAGTTTCTTTGTAAGAGTGTACACAGAATACTAGTCAAATTAGAGATAGATCACACAATCATAAGACACTAGTGATAAGCTAATTCACATGAAGCTAGAGTGTACAACATGGTCACATGAGCATGACTGAATCTGGTGAGGAAGAATGTAGTTCAGAAGAATGTACAACTGTCAGATAATAATGCAGCCGCTTCTAAACTACTAGTGTATGAATGTAAAGAAGGCTCTAGCGGCCACTAATTAATTTAGCGTACGAGATTCAATATATAAGAAGCCGGCGTACGCCTGTAATTGTACGCTGGCTTAAGCAACCTTTGAATCACACAGTAATTAGCAGACACTGAAGCTGTATTTATACAGATGAAGAAGATATTCATTAATATCTCTATACTAATGATATTTAACTCTGATTATAAGACAGTTGTTGAAGCTGATTTCTCTGACTATATAACAAAAGAAGTAATATTATAATATAATAATAAAGATATTCTACAATTATATACTTTTATATCTAGAAAACTGAGTCCTGCTGAATGCAATTATGAGATCTATAATAAGAAACTTCTTATAATTATATACTGTCTAGAAGAATAAGACTCTGAACTCTGAAGTGTTTCTGAATTTGAGATAATCATAGATTATAAGAATCTTAAATACTTTATAATAATCTATAAACTCACTGAATGATATATACAATGATCTGAGTTTCTAAGCTACTTACATTTTACAATACACTACTATCTCAGCAGTCAGAACTTGATAATAGATACTCTCTTATAATAAGAGTAAGATATGTCTTCTGATATAACAGACACCTGTTAAATGAACTGAGAACATCAGCTTCTAGATCTGAAGATATTAGTTGATCAAGATAGAATAACTCATAACACTATATATACTTCTTTAATTAGAACACTCTCTCTCTGAACTGTCACTGACACTGACACTGACACTGATATCTTAACTTCTTCTGAATCAACACTAGATGAATTATGACATGTAACAGCTCAAACTAATGAACTTCTTCAAATACTCACTAAAGCAGTATGTTAAGAAGCCAGTCAGTCACCGCTCCACCACGAACTCGCTCGATTTTTCAAACAAGAACCCGCCGATAGATTCATCGAAAAGCCCTCGATCATACGAGCATTTTGACCCCATCGCCAACCGCATACCCCGTGTGGTGGTGGAGTTATCCAGCCAAACATGAACCAGACATCGTTCAGAACTCCTGCGTGGGATTATCCCCTCATTCTCCCCTACCACACCACAACCCCGGGCCAAATCGCCATACAAATTGTAAGATGAAGAGACCTAGCCGTATGCACCAATCTTCTCGATTTTGGAAGATTCCCAATCTGTAGTTGTGAAGATATCTGAGGAGCGACCTTCGCGAAAACCCTGTTCATCTTTGATGTTCCAAAACATCAACACCAAGTCCCACCCTCGTACCGCCCTTCCCAATCTGGCCCATCCCCAGCAGAAAAATACAAAAAGATACCTCGGCGATAATATCAAGCACATAATCAACAGACAATGAGTCAACAGCACATCAACAACTATAAAATCAGTATATCTCAAGATCTGACTGAGCCTTTGATCCCTGCACAGTGAGATATATTAAATCTAGTTTTAATACCTCAATATTCAATAGATTCTGTAAGAGATTGAGAACAGCAACACTAGATTTCTATTGAATTTGAGAATTAACTCTATATTGATATAATCATTGACAAAGTCTTCTATTTTGAGATATAAATAACCAGTTCCTCTACATCCCGCTGGCAATATTTATAT
The DNA here is from genome assembly GCF_000003525.1 of Blastomyces dermatitidis ER-3. Lineage (NCBI taxonomy): Eukaryota > Fungi > Ascomycota > Eurotiomycetes > Onygenales > Ajellomycetaceae > Blastomyces > Blastomyces dermatitidis. The sequence continues at coordinate 1,314,590 of NW_025544775.1, forward strand.
TATTATATAGAAACAGACTTATATTCTCTATAATATCAAGACTCTGAAGAGGGAAAGTCTTGATAGAGAGTATACAGTAGTGTATATCTTAGCAGTTTCTATCTCATTCTTCTACAGCAGTTAATGCAAAAAAAAAAAAAATCTTAGAAATAGTTTTTTACTTCTCTTGAAAAAGTAAGATGTTTTTCTCTAGGTTTTACACAATATTCTTACAAAGAATTAAAAACAGAGTTATTTTCTGTCATAATTTCATATTCTTTTAAATAAGAATTACTTTTTCAGTGGCTGAAGAGCTTTCATTAATACTTAATTCTTTTTTACACTCTTTATTAACTGATTTGAGTTGCATACTTGTTGTGTGAGAAGAATTGAATGATTTAGAATAAAATTGAATAGTTTTAATCAATTTCTCTGCAAAAAATTGATTTATTTTTTATCAGTTTTTCTCTCAAAAACTGTCATATTATCTGATTTATTATCAATTAATATCATACTTTTCCTCACTGTATCTCAAGAAAGAGATTGTAAAGATTTTATTGATTTATCTTAAAAATCAATTTTAGTTTATTAGATTCTCTTCAAAAATCTAACCTAGTTACTGAACTAGTGTGAAAAAAATCAGGTGTTTTATACACAAAAGTCTTTTATTCTTCTTTTGAAACAGTCTGATCAACTTTTCAATTGAAAACAGACTTAGAAATATCTCAATTGAAACAGTCTGACCAACTTTTGATTGAGTGAAAACAATGAGTTCAAAAATACACTCAGTTGATGTGAAAAAAGATGCTTTCTCAAATGCTATTCCTGAGATTGAAGTTCTGAAGAGAAGAAAGAAAGAAGAAATAGAGAAATAACAAGTTCTTGAAATACAGAAACTTGAAAAAGTAAGCAAGATTCTTGAAAAGCAGTGTCTGAGTGAGATGAATGAAGAAGTCCTGTTAATTCTTCATGCTCAGACTAGACAACTACAGGAGATGATCAAGTTCAAACTTGAAATCTCAAACACAGTTTAAAAAATCTTGAAAATTCTCAGTACAATAACTGACTCTTCATCTTACTCTTCTTCTTTCTTTCTTTCTACTTCTTTTTCTTCTTTGAATCAGAAGAAAATATATGCTTAAGCAGCTGAATCTGCTGTCTCTAAATCTGCTATCTCAAAACCTGCTCAAAATCCTGAGAAAACTGAGAAGAATACTGCTCATGCCTATATTCATAGAAAAGTGAAAAAGAAAATGCAAAAAGAGAAAACCTTCCAAATCTTCAGAAATAGAAGACTTATTCTCAAAGTCTCAAATCAGGACATTCTACAAAGAAACAAGCTAAACTCAAATCTCATTTTCAGAATCAGAAATGAAATTAATTAGCAGTTCTTGTCTCAGTTGATGACTGATATTGAAGTTCAAAAATCAGTTATAGCTTCAATTGAGTCATCATTCTTTGAAAACTTCATCATTCTGACTACAATGCCTGAATTCAGTGCTGAATTCCTTATTCAGAATGAGAATCTCTGAAAGTCAGCAGTAGAATCTTTACTAAACACAACAATTCTATCTGAAAGAGATGAAAAGTGAGATAAATTCATTCTTCATGATATTTCAGTTGAAATTTTTGACTGTGAAGAAGGAATGCTACTTCTCAAAAATGAATTGAAAGAATACAACTTCATTCAACTGAGAAAGAAGTCTGTATGACTAAATTCAATTGAGTTCAGACAAAGCAGGAGAAATGTCTCTGTTCTAGTATATATAAAAACACTTGAACAGTCAAAAATCTCTGAAGTAAGAGTAGCAGATTTGAAAATGAGAGTTCATGAATACAAAGACCTGAGAATGAATCTCAAAGCTCAAACACAGTGTTCAAACTGTCAAAGATATGAACACTTTGCAATCTCATATTTTAGAGACTCAAAATATGCATTCTGTGTCAGAGATCATAAAACTAGTGAGCATAAATGTGAAACATGCTCAAAAAGAGATGAAATTTGTTAACATACTCTGCTTAAGTGCTCTAATTGCAAAGAAAAACATGCATCTAGCTCAAAAGAATGTATGTTTGCTTCTAGAACTCAAAAGAACTGAAGAAAAGATGAAGCTCAAAGTTAATCTAGAACTGAAGAGAAGAGTCAAGCCAGTAAACTCATAACTGCAAGCTCAAAAAGAAGAAACTCTCAATTATCTAAGTCTTCAAACTTCAATTCTCCAGTGAAATGTAAATAGAATTTGAATTCTCAAACTTCTGTTAAGATTAGAGAATTGAGAAATAACTCTGATGATAAACTAGATATAATACAAGCAGTTGAGATTTCTACTTTTCAGAACAGTTATAATCTACTATCTGATGATAGTGATTAGATTCTACTCTACTCTCTTTTAGTATGAATATACAACAAAAACAATAAAAAAAGTTTAAAAACTCTTCAAAAATCACATTTATTCAAAATAATGTGAATAGAAACTCAAATTGTATTTATTCTTGTCTTCAAATTGCATTTGAATAAAAAGTTGATTTTATACTGCTTCAGAAGCTGAATTTTGATGCTGAGCAAAAATATATCATTTCTCATTCAAGCTACTACTGCTTTTTACCTCAAAAGTCTGAGATAAAGTCAAGAGTAGTAATCTATGAAAGAAAGAGATCAAGATATTAATTTAATCTAAGATTTGATATCATATCTGACCCTGATATTCTGGTGGGTGATATTATAGATAAAGAAAATGAGTTTGATACTATACAGCTTATAAATATCTATAATGAAAAGTTATTAAAGGAAAACAATAATATCTGAACAATTGATAGAGGATTTCTGAACATAACTTCATCAAGAAACTCTATAATTGTAGAAGATTTCAATGCACATCATCTCTGATGAAATTCAGAATGCAAGAGAGCAGTGAGAGCTGATAATCTGATTAAATGAACCTTTGAGCATTCAATAGATTTGATTAATAAGTCTGATCAACAAACATTCTTTAGAAAAGACATGAAATAGAAGTCTATTATAGATCTAACATTCATGTCACAAAATCTAATGAAAAGAAGACTTGTAAACTGGTTTATTGATTCAAATGAGACATCAGAATCAGGTCATGAGATTATTCAATTTGATATTGAACTGAGTGAAAAACAAATGAGTGAAAATCCTCTTCTCTCTAATCAGTATAACTTTGAAAAAGCTGATTGAAAAGCAGTTGAAGAGAGTATAAAACTGTTAAAATCTGAAAGACAGAATGAGCTATATTGAAATTCTGGTCAAGATATCTCAAATGAAATGCTTAAGAATAGAGTGAAGCTTATTACATCTATTATTCTAACAAGTGTTAGAGATAATATTTCAAAAAGAAAATCTTCTGAGTATTCAAAATCTTGATGAAATGAGAATATCTCATCTAAAAAGAAAGAATTAGCTACTGCTAGAAGAGATTGAAAGAATGATGTAATATCTGATGAAGAGTTCAAAGCTGTCAGAAATGAATATTTTTCAGATATTAAAAGAGCTAAAACAGACTGCTGGAATAAATTTCTTGAAGAAGCATAAGAAAAGAAAGTTTTTAAAGCTTTTAACTATACTAAAATAAGAAGTGTAGCAAAACTTTCAGCTCTAGAATATGAGTTTCAGAATGAATCATATACAGCAAACTCTTTTGAGAAAAAATGTCAAGCTTTTATGAGAATTCTCTTTCAGAACTCACCAGATTCAGATTCAGATTCAGAGGAAGAGAATATATCACTTCTCAACTACATTGATGAAAATGACTGGGAATGACCTGATCTTACACAAGATGAATTAAAGTCAGCTATCTTCTCAAGTTCTGTTAAAACTGCTACAGATCCTGATTCAATTAATCACTTGATTATTCAAAATACATATTCCTACTTAAAGAATGAATATTTTAAGCTCTTTTTTAATCTCTTGAAAAATGAATATCATTCTGAATGCTGAAGAGAAGCCACTGAAGTGATTCTTGCAAAATCTAATAGAAAAACTTCAATTTCTAAGTCATATAGAGTAATATCTCTATTGAACTGCCTAGGAAAGGTTTTAGAAAAGATAATAGCTACTCAACTATCTTTTATAAGCTCTATAGATGATTCTCTTTTATTCAGTGAATAAATGAGAGATAGAAAACAGTGTTCTGCAATTGACACTGTTCTCTCATTTGTTCATGATATTCAAATAGCAAAGTATGAGAGTCTGGTCTCAACTGCAGTTTTTATTGATATAAAAGAAGCATTTGATCATGTTTCAAAGTCAAAGTTAATTCAGACATTGAAGATATTAAAACTGCCACTTTCTCTAATAAAATGAGTTAACTGTTTTATATCTAAAAGAATTATACAACTCTTCTTTGATGGAATGAAATAAGACAAGACTGAGATAAAAATAGAAGTATCACAGAGATCTTCAATCTCACTCATTTTATTTGCAATATACACTGCATATCTATTCAAAAATACAAATATGAGAATAGTGCAATCTCTGAGTTATGTGAATGATATTGATCTAGTCTACAGCTTAAAAACTATTAAAGAGAATTTGAAAGTAATTGAAGAAGCTGCAAAGGATATCTTTGTTAGAGCAGATATCAATCAAATTCAATTTGATATGAATAAAACTGAGTTAATTCATTTCTTTTCTAGATTCAATGAGAAAGAACTATCTCTAACTCTTTTAAATAGAGAGATTAAACCCAGTGTAAATGTCAAATGGTTAGAAGTATGGTTAAACTCTAAGTTAAATTTTAAATATCACATTCAACAAAGAACTGTCAAGGCAGAAAGACTATTGAATAACATAATCAGACTATTAAATACAGAGAGGGGTCTATCCTTCCAGGCTATGAGACAGTTATATATAGCCTGTATTACATCAGTAGCTGATTATAAAGTTCAAGTTTGATGAAATAATTAAGGGAATTTCACTGAACTCTTTCAAAGTCTGCAAAACAGAGTCTTGAGAAGAATTCTGAGAGCATTCAAATCATCTCCTATTAAAGTAATGAAAATTGAAGCTTCAATTCCTTCTCCTCCTATTAGATTTGAAAAGACCTGTATGAACTATGCTCTGAGAGTTGTAAAGATGAGCTCAAATTATATAATCAGAGAAAGAGTCTCTTCTTCATTTTCATCAATTAACTCTGAAAATGAACTGGATTGAAATAGATTTCTTGATTGAAATGAAAATAATTCTTCAAAGAAAATGTCTTCTCAACTGTACAGACTATGCTCTCTGATCAAAAATCAATTTTCTTCTTTAAATATTGAAAAAGTTGATCATGAGAAGTTATCTCTCTGAAGAAAAAAGCTTGAATCTCTTATAGACTTACAAATAAGTGAACTATCAAAAGAGAAAGAATATGAACAGCATTTGAAGAGAATTTCTACAATCAATGTAAAAGACTCTATTCTGATTTATTCAGATGACTTAAAAAATGAGAACTTGAATAGATTAGGCACAGGTATTGCTTTTACTGAAGATAATATTAATTTTATCTCAGATTTCTGAAATCTAGGCTCTGAATGTGAAGTCTTTGATGCTGAACTATTTGCAATAGTGAAAGCTTTCAAACTCATTGAAATAAAATCTCATAAAAGAGGAAATTGTTTGAAAGAGACATGAATATTCTCTGATAGTCAAGCTGCTTTAAAAAGACTTAGAAATAGTTAGATTCATAATAATCAAATGAATCTTGAACTGATCTTAAACTCTGTTTTAAAAATTTAAAAGAGAAGAATATTAAAGCTGAGAATTCATCTGCACTGAGTTCCTGCTTATATGAATATTCATGGCAATGAATTGGCTGATTCAGCTGCAAAAAAGGGTGCAGAATTAAGCAGATCTATTCAAAAAATTGTGTTCTGGTCTTTTATAAAGAGAAAAATAAAAGAATCTTGTTTAGACAAGTGAAATGAAAGCTGACAGAAACAAAAGAAGAGTATACATTATTCAAGATTTGAAACAAAACCTAAGTGGAAATCTTGTTCAATTAAATGTAAAAAGAAAATATTCTCATCTATAATACAGCTGAAACTAGGACATGGCTATTTCAAATCTTATATACAAAGATTTGATGATAGATTTGACTCAATAGAATGCTCATTCTGCAATACAAATGAGAATTCTGAGCATATTATAATACACTGTGTATTATACAATAGTCTCAGAGTCAGATTGAAAGAGAAGTATGATCTAAATCAATTAAATATGAGATTCTTATTCTCAACTGAGACAGGAATTAAATACTTAATAGACTTTCTATCAGAAACTCAAGCAGCTACAAGAAAATGACTAAATTCAGAACTATCTGAATATGAAGAGGAGAAAATTAATCAGATATAGTCTGTTAAAACAGCTATACACTCTCTTTTAATAATTTGTTTTGTTATAGTCTCTCTTTACTTTATCTTTTTCTGTATCTTTTTCTTTCAATTTCTTTCTATCTATCTATTTAATGTGTCTATCTTTGAGACTGTGTTCTTTCTCTCTTTTCTTTTATCATGATATTGTCAAATGATTTCAAATTATCAAAAGATGTTAAAACACTGCAATTTGTAAACAGTTTTTGTATTCTGAGCTGGAATTTTCTGATTTTGCATATCTGAAATTGATGAATGTACAATAGTTAACTTTACAGACATAGAAAAAACCCTGAGAACTAAAGTTCTCAGGTAGATGTCATAGTCTCTGACTGCATACATCTATAATTGAAGAATAATAATAATAATAATAGTATGTTAAGAAGCACTCTGATTCTTCTCAGAACTATGTATAAGAATCAACATCTCAGAATGTTCAATCAATGATAATAATACTCTATAATTCTGTGAATTATACTGAGTCTCTCACTTCAAACTCTTACACACTCAGATAATGCAAGAGATGCATGATTTATATATAACTGATTATTCAGACTATAAACAAGTGTATAGAATAATCTTCTGAGAGTTCTACTGACCTGATATATTAATCAGTATCAGACACTTTATCTGAAACTGCAACTGTTATTCTTTCATCATCTTATAAAAGAACTGTAGAAAAGATCTACTGAAACTGCTTGATATCTCTGATAGAATCTGATAAGATGTAATAATTAACTTCACTGTTAATGTCTCTGAGAGCAAGAATTATAAAAACATTCTAATTATCATGAATTAATTAAGTAAAGATATAATATTGAAATCTTATAATAAAATGAATACTGAACAAGTCACTGAAGCTTTTCTACAGAGTCTGTTCTATCAGATACATGAATTACTAAGATCTATAGTATCAGATCAGAGTCATTAATTTATGAGCACTCTCTGAATAAGAATCTGTCAAGTTCTTAAGATAATATACTGTCTGTTAACTGTCTATCACTCTGAGATCAATGATATATCAGAACAGATAATTCAGATAATAAAGAATTATCTTTATAAGTTCTGTAATTACTTATAAGATAATTGATATAATGTTCTTCTACATACAGAGATCACAATCAATGATTGAGATGTTATTTTAACAGATATAAGCCTGTTCTTTCTTACACACAGATATTATATAAAAGTACTGAATCTTCTAGAGATCACACATTTCACACTGAATTTCTACAGTCTGATTCAGATAACTGATAATATAGTAATAAAACTCTGAGATATCTGTGATTGAGCAGAGATCTTCATAATAAATATTAAACAGAATTAAGAAGATCAAATCAATGTTCACTGAGATCTCACTAAATAATATAAGATAAAAGATCTAATATAGTTGAATCTTAAGAATATACAGATCACATATTCATCTTATACACTGAATTATCATTATATCAAGTATAAAGTGATAGAAGTTCTAAATAGTCATAACTACTGTCTTAACACACTATCAGAAATTCATGATATCTTTTATAAAAGCTTACTTCATCACACTGTTATTGTCCTGTTTTCTTCTCAACTGACTTCTGACTGACAACTGCCAGACATTATAGAAGAAGATAATGAGCTTGAGTAGACTAGTCACTGAGATCATGAATTTCACATTTGATCTCATTTAGTCTGATTTTATACATTTCTTGGCGTGAATCCTGCTGAGACTAACTATCAAAAAAACATGTAAAGTGACTATATATCAGATCTTAAAATGAAATCATGACTTGAAAAAAATGAGAAAGTGGTCTCATTTGGTCTCATTTAGTCTCATTCTTAGCATAAAGTTACTATTTTTAGACATTTTAAGGTTTTTTTTAGACTATTTTCAATTTTTAAAAAAGTAATGCTTTTTGATAACACTCAAATAAGATTTAAAGTCATTTAAAGCAATAAAAATAATTTAAATTGAGAAGTGAAAATCATGATCTCATTTGAAAAATGTAATAAGAGTAGACAGTAAGTCTCACTGAGACAGTATGAGACTACTATCTAATGTTAAAACTGTGTAATAGAATTAGTTGAATTGATAATGAGACTATTAAAAAATCTGGTTCTGGTCTCAGACACAGTCACACGGTCAGTCTAAGCTTGAGTGAGAGATTGAGAATATTCTTGATAAGAGATCTCACAGCTGTAGCTGATAATATCTTATAAAATGAGTTAAGTATAATCACTCAATCTGAACTCTGAGTTCTGCATTATTTGAAACAGCAGCTCTTGATCAATAGAAACTGCTTCTGAAAAGAGAGAACTAATGTGACAGACTGTGCCTGATCAATTATATAGACTATTCTATTACACTTCACAGATTTCAATCACTTCATTCTCAAACACATACACTTCAATTCTCAGTCATTCTCAATTGCTGATTTAACTGCTATATTCTTGAATGTGTATGCTCTCATTCTCAGCCATTCTTAATTGCTGATTCTCAGCTGCTATAAATGTGTATAAATTCTTCTACTCCGAAGCTTCACCGTGTATGCTACTACATACATGTATAAATATTTACTTTAATCACTGATTCTCACACTTTCTGTTTCTTTTCCTTCTCTAATATTTTTCTCTTTGTTATATAAGACCTATAATATTATACTGATCTATTCAGCGTAGGCCTCTTACAGTAATTAATTTAATATCTTCTATTATATAATAGTGTCTCAGAACAGAATATCAAGATATTTAATAATATTATCAGATATTTACAATACTGATTTACATGCTTTTATTCAAGAATAAAACTTCTACTTTATGTGATTCTTCAATCATTCATTGATATATTAATCTTGATTAGTTAATGAACTGATGACCTCTTTATCTACACTCAGTTTCATGAGTATTTCCATTCTTCATGATAAGTAGAGAGTAAGATTGAAAGTATTGAAATTTGTGAAAGTATCTAAGTATTCTTTCAGTGCTTTTATAGATGCTGAAGTTGCATGAGTTAATTATTGAATTTTCTTATACTGAAGCTGTTAAGTGATATACATGTCAGCTATCTATTATTATTATACTTTTAACATTGCTTAGAGTCACTGTGATATTATGTCTATACTTACACTCAAGAGTTCTCTCATATTATCATTAGACATGATTATATTGTTTGTCAGATATATGATATCTATGAAATCTGAGAAAGTGTAATTATATGAATATCTTATATATCTGAGTGTCAGAACTCTTGAGTCTTTCACTGATATTCTCTTGTAAAATCTTATTACAGAGTCTGAGTGACTGATGAGTAAGCTTATATCTGAGAACTCAGTATCTGTCTAACTGTTTCTCTTTCTTATACATTATTATATGTTCAGATATTTCTCAATGAATAATCATTTCTAATGAGAAGATGATATGTGAATAATCATTTCTAATAAGAAGACAATATACATTTTTCTAGTATAAGAGATCTATACTGAATAGATTGATATGATATTAATAAATCTTATATAATAAAAAGAAAAACATTAAAGAAGAAAATGAAAGAGAAAGTGTGAGAATCAGTGATTGAAGTAAATATTTATACATGTATATTATTATTATTATTATTATTCTTTCATTATACTCATATGCAAGTGAAGCTTATGATGAGTCCTTGCGTGATGTTAAATACAGGTCAAGTGTTGATTATACAGAAGGAAATACAGGTGTTAAGATCATGTCAAGATAACAAGAACATAGAAAATACAAAGAAGTGACAATTAGATACATGTGATAATAACTTCCCAGCTCAGGAACATAGAGTGATTTTATTGAAGCGATTTGTACACCTCTGTATTTATTAGAAACCTGAGATGCTTGAGTTCCGGATTTAATATATCCCCTGCGGGTTTCGAACTCACACACCTTGATTTCTTACATCAAGGCGCTACCGGGTGGCCGCATTAATCATTCGGCCACCGGGGCTATACATGTATGTGATAATGTATGTAATGAAGCTTTAAAGTGAAAGAATCTATACATATTCATAGCGGCTGAGAATCAGTGATTGAGAATGACTGAGAATTGAACTATATGTATTCAAGAATGAAGTAGTTGAAATCTGTGAAGTGTAATGAAATAGTCTATATAATTGATCAGACACAGTATGTTATAACACTCTTTCAAATACATAATATTAATAGTACTTTTATTTCTATTATTAATATACAGAAATTAATGAAGTAAATTAAGTTATAATAGTATTAAATATCTAGTGATTTTAATTAAATAATTTATATAAGAGAAAGTCTTACTCTTAGTAAAATGATTTTTTTAATAGAGAACAGACAGTTACAGTAAGCTCTTAATTAAGAGAGAAGATATTATAAGTATAATAAAGTAATAAAGCTATTAAATTTTTTAAATTTATTATTAATACAGTTATTTTCATCAGTAAAGATATAAATTATATATAAGAAAATAATAACTGTTAAAACTATTAAAAAGAATGAATATATTTATAAGAGTCACTTAAATAACATCAAGAACAGAATACTGAAATTGATAATTTCTCTCATTAATTTTACAGACAAGACATGCAAAGATACTCTTAAGAAATATAAAATTCTCTGACTTCTGATAGAAATGAATCTCACAGAGAGACTCTATTTTCATCATATTAGAGACTGAGTGTTATTAAAAAGTGTTACTTTAATGCATATATACTTACTGCAGTGATTCACTCTCTGCATACATAGTCAAGAGTTGTAGCTTTTTCATGCTGCACAGCTCTCTCTGAGATGCTGCTGTCAGTTTGCAACTCACACAGTCTCTCAGTTCAGTACATGCTGTGTATATACAGCTCTGCATGCTGAGACTGTGTTGATCATTATAACCTGGTGTGATACTCACTTTTCACAGGTCATGTTTCATTTGATTAAGAGAAAGAGAGAATGTGACTGCTGTTTTATTTAAAGAGAAGATGAATAATTGAATCTGTAGAAGATAATTTGATTTCTTCTGTATTTGAAATTTAATTAATCTATACTCTTCAATTTGAGGATTTCTGAGAGTGTTTTAATAGTTTTCATACCAGCTTGCAATTAGTGATTAGTTGAAGAAGAGAAAAGAGAGAAGAAAGAAATGAGAATAACTTAGCTTTATAATATAAAAACAGAGAATTACTGCAATCATTTATTCTAGTAATAAAGATCTGTTTTCTACATATATCTCTGATACAGATTATATAATAACTGTATACAAAGAATATCAACAGTGCATGCATTGAATGAAGATAATATTACTATACAACACTGTAGTTGTTTCTGTACATTACTGAAAGCTATTAATATTTTCTTTAAGTCTCTTTATATTTAATAAGTCAGTAATATATTTCAATGCACTTCTTCTTTCATCATTATTATTATCTTTATTATTATTATTATTATTATTACTATCACTATTATTATTATCATTATTATTATCACTATTATCATTATTATTATATCATTTCTGATCATCTCTTCTATCTTCATCTCTCTTCAACACTCACTGAAATCAATTATATTATCTCTCTTCAAATATTCTGCAGTTCTGTGAATTATCAAGACATGTGAGCACTGTCACAGATTGAAGAAAGAGAAGAAGAAGACATTTAAGTAAGAGAAGACAGATTATAAGATATATTATAATGCCTTGAAGAGACTCTGTAAGAAAGTAGAATAATAATAATTTTAAGTAATGCTTCTGATAAATTTAGACTGAACTAAGTATAGAAATAATACAAATAACACTGTCTGTGAGAGATTGAAGAAGAAGACAGTGAAGAGTCTTATACAGTAGTAGTGAGATTAGAAGAAGTTCTGAGAATGATTTAAGATCAAGATAAAGAGAGAGAGAGAGAAGAAGAGTGTTACTATAAATAAGTAATAGTAGAAGAAGATTAAGAGAGTGTTAAAGTGAGAGATAAAGAAGTTAAAACTGATAAGTTTTTTATTTATTAAGAGATAATGATTTTTAATAATACTTCTGTTCTCTAATTGATTAGCAGAAGCTGATAGAGAAGAAGAGAATTAGAATCTTATTCAGGTCTTAAATATGCTTCATAATTCAGAATATTGAGAAGGTAGCTCTGCTCTCTGAGCATGTCAATCTGCTTACTACTGAGATGAAACCTGAGACAGCAGATCAGGAAATGTGAGATTTTGAGACACAGATTAATCTGGCTGAGAAGAAGCAGCAGAAACTCTTCTCTGAGAAGATAGTGAAGAGAGATTTTGAGATTATTATCATATCAGATAAGAAGAAGATGAAGAAGAAGAAGAAGAATAAGAAATGAATTATAAAGAATAATAAGAAAAATGAGAAAGAGAAGAAAGATAATGTGGTTCGGAAGAACGTACAACCGTCGGATAATAACGCGGCCGCTTCCGAACTACTAGCATACGAATGTAAAGGGGGCCCTAGCAGCCACTAATTAATTTAGCATACAAGATTCAATATATAAGAAGCCGGTGTACACCTGTAATTGTATGCTGGCTTAAGCAACCTTTGAATCATATCTGATAGCATGTCTAAAAATCAGTGAGAAGTGCAGGCTTCTTCAGAGTGTGATAATTTCATCTATAAAGTAATTTGTAGTTATCATGTCAGTGTGATTCTAGAATATCTTAAAAGATAGTATATGAAGAGTGATAAGTGAAAGAGCATCTGATTAATGCTGCTTCACTTGTTGAGGAAAAACTCCACCCCCAGGTCAATACTATGTATGCAAATGAATGAGATGTGAGAAAAAGAGATGAGAGCAGTGAATCAGATTCAAAGAAGACTGCTCTTCACTCAAAGAGATAAAAGAAGAGAATGATCATCATCAGAGTTGTATAATAATAACAGAAATTATATAATGATAGATATTGTACAATTAACCAGAAATCAATCACTGAAATAAATATCTTCTCTAATCAATATGAATAATACTCTTCTCTGCTATCTGAACTGAAAGATATACAGAACCTCTCAGAGAGTTTACTTAAAGCAGTAAGAAAAGCAGCTGAGATCACTGAACTGAAATTGAAGCTTCATATATGTATGAGAATTCTAAACAAGATTGAGGCCTTGTGTACACAGTGACAGACTGAGATAAAAGTCAAACAACAATTGACATTCACTGCAGATCAAGTATTCACTATGAAGAGCTTCATCAATGCAATTACTATCATCAATAAGAATAGAGAAAACCAGATCTTAGGCCTGCAGCAGAAGATTGAATGTTTACACAGATAGATAACTATACTGAATCTGAAGAGCTCATCACAATTGTTCACAATCTCTTCAGAAGTGTACATATCATCAGAGACTACTGCACAGAATGAGAATCTGAGCATGAAATATATCAAGTCAGAAGATCTGTCAGAGTTATTAAGCTTTAATGATAACTGAAAAAATGATGCTGTAATCAGCTGGCTAAGTCAGATATGATTATATTATTCAATTAAATATAAACTCACAGACAGACAGTCAATGAAATTTCAACAAGTCTTAAGATCTGCTGCATTTCTATGTGAAAAAGTAAAGTCATTATAAATGATCAATGAAAAGATAAATCTTGCAGATCTGAAGTGATATTCATTCTTATAAATATGAAATGAGTTTTTCAAATGAATCTTGCACAACTTTGAGAAAGTGAATATATAAGATAAGTATTATGAATACTTCACTGAGTGTAGACAAGTGAGTGATCTTATATCATACTTCACACACTTCAGCTTATACTATCTCACATTGACTAAAGAGCTTTTAACATCTTTCTATTTACAGATCTTCATTTATAGTCTTATACCTGAGTTGAGAGTGAAATGAAAATACTTAATCTTATAATCAGACACAGTGAAAGAAGCATACAACATTCTCATTATATAGAAACAAGTGAGTCAATTGCAACAGAAAATACTGTAATTAAGTATATCTCAGTAGAGAACAGATAATCAGACTTCTATAATACAAGTCACACACTCAGATGTGATGAATCTAGATCTGAATATCATCACTAAAGCACTGAATTCTCTGAAAAAGAAATTCTCTGAGTGAAAATCTTGATATTATAAGTATTGAGCTTGCTTCAACTGCAGATATCAAAATTATAGTGCAAAAGATTACACTCAGCATACACAGTCAAGAGAAGCAAGAGAGTCAAAAAACTAGTAGAATCAGTGAGCTCAGAGACACTTACTGATATTCTATGAAAAGTCTTCAAAGTGAAAGAGATATCTGTGTTAGATAATTCTCTGAATTCTGTAAATATCAAGAGAAAGCAGGCTTCTGACTGAAGTGCAGATGAGAATGAAGTGAACACTCATCTCAATATCTTGAGACCTGAAATGTTAATGTATAGAGAACACTTGAATAAGAATTAAGAGATGACTGTAAAAGTGTTAGCAGATACAGAAGCTTCTATATAATATATTAATGATTATATAATCTGAAGATTGAAAGAGATTCATCAAGTGAAGAATCTCTGATATATAAGATTATCTAATAACTGATATTTAATATCACCTGTAAAAGTAAGAGTTTCCTTGCACTTCAAAGAATGATCTTGCTATATTTGAGTATGAGAGCTGCAGAACATGAAATACAATCTTATTCTCAGACTTAATTAATTTCAAAGATTCAACCTGCAGATTCAATGATGTACATATTATATGCAGTTGACTGATAGAAAGAAAATGGTTCATACAATTCTATCAACTGATATGAGAAGAACATTTCACATCTCTGATATAGAAGAGTTAAATCTGCTTACACATTAATAAGCAAAGAGAATGATTTGCAAGACCTCATCTGAAAGCATTCTGTATATCATACAGAACCTGAAAGTGAAGAAAACCAAGATAAAAAATATGTGAGAGAATAAGCATATAAAGAAGCTTCTGAAGAAGTATGAAAAGATCTTTTAAACAGATCTTTCACTGAAATTGCTGTCAGAATGAGGATTTGTACATGAGATTGATATGAAGAATGCAAAACCAGTCAATCAGAATGCATACCTTCTGTCACAAACACATCTTGAAGAACAGAAGTATCAGATCACAGACCTTCTAGAACATGATCTCATACAACTCTCATTAAGTACATAGAGCTTTTCAGTTCTATTTGTGAAAAAGATGAGTGAGAAGTAGTGAATGTGTATCAATTATTAAGCACTCAATAAGCTTATAATCAAGAATGAATATTCACTGTCACAGATTCAACAACAGTTGAATACAGTCAGAAATACCTGATATCTATCAAAGATCAATCTTCTCTCAGAATACTGGCAGATCTGTATAGATGAACTGTCAGTTCTGTGAACTGTGTTTAATATATAATAAGAGAAGTTTGAATTTCTGATAATATCATTCAGTCTGATAAATGCACTTATCATCTTTCAAATAATGATGAATACAATTCTTCATAAACAGAATGAAATCTCATACCTTGTATATCTCAATGACATTCTAGTCTTTTCAAACTCATATAACAAACATCTGAAGCATCTTGATAAAGTGCTTATAACTCTGACAGAGTATAAGCTCTATATTAAATCAATCAAGTGTGTGTTTGAAACAGAAGAGTTGAAGTTTGTAGAATATGTAGTGAGTGATGACTGTATAAGCCTCATCTCAGAGAAATTAAATGTCATAGTGAATTGACTGCAGCTGAGAAATATACATTATATACAACAGTTTCTTGAGTTAATCTCATACTACTGCAGATTTATCAAGAATTTCACATGAATATCTGTATCACTCTCAGATCTCTTAAGAGAAACAGATGCAAATCTGTGAAAGAAGAAGTTTCATTCAATTATCTAGAATACTGTGTGTGAAGAGGCTTTTCTCACACTGAGAAAATGTGTAATAACATTCTCAGTGCTTATTCAATCAGATTGTAATAAACCTTTATATATTAAGACAGACACATCTGAATGAGCTATCAGAGATGCTCTTCTACAGATGAGTAAGAACAGCAAGCTGCACTCAGTGACATACAATGATAGGAAACTATCAGGCGCTGAGCTCAATTACTCAGTGTATGAAAAGGAATTGCTAGTGATTAAGCACATGCTGATGTTATAAAATAGATATATTAACAACAGACATACAACAACAGTGATCACAGATTATAAAAGCCTCATCTATCTACAATTAATAACAAAATCTTTCAAACACTTAGTATGTTGAATCTCAGAGTTTCAAGCATATAATCTTCATATCAAATACTGAAAAGAATCAGACACAGTGATGCTGAATACAATCAGTCACAGACTCAATTTCATGAGTGAGAGTTCTGCAAATCAGACATAAGAGACATTTGTGTTAAATATGCTGAGAGAATGCAAGGAATCAGAATGAGTGAACATTATAATCTCTTACTTGAAGAATGACAAGGTGTCAGATGACAAGCATCTCATGAAAGTAGTAGAAGAGATGCTTTCAAACTTCAAGCTGAGAAAATTGAAAAACAACATTGTGCTTTACTGTGATCTAGAATACACAGAAGCTCCCTATCTAGAATCTTCATTTAGACACAACTTGATGACTCATATACATAAGGAATTCAGTCACTTAGAAAGCCCTGAACTCATGAGCATACTTAAATCAAGAGCATACTGATCAAGCATGACTGAGAATATTCAGACATACACTCACAAGTGCCTGAATTATCAGGTTGCAAAAGAATCTAAGAAAGAATTGAAACACAAGAAAGTGCAACATCAGATGAAGTATATAATACAACTGTTTAAATAATGAGAGATAAATCTCATAGATATATTATCACAGATGTCAAATGAAAATCAATGAATAATCACTGCTATTGATTACACTACTGACTGGTCAGTCATGAAAGCAGTTTCAGAGGTGATAGAGAAGATGATGATGAAGTTTCTACATAATGAAATCTATGTTAACTATGAAATGCTGTGTGAGATTCTAACTGATAACAGTGTGAACCTTGTAGAAGAAGCAGTGAGGCATTTCATAAGCCAGTTACAGACAAGATATTATAGAACAACATCATATCACCTGCAAATGAACAGGAAGATGAAACACTTGAATGAAATCTTGAGTAACATGCTGATAAAATATCTAGTGAGCAAGTCTACAAGACTATGAAATGAATATCTTGAGCAGGCACTACTGATCACACAGATTCAACAGCATGCAGTTATCAAGTGTTCATCATTCTATCTGTTGTATGAATTGCATCCGCGCATTCTGAAGAATGCTTCAGAAAAGGTGAGAAAGAGAGCAGTTGTAAACACAGTAGAAACAGCAGTTGCAGATGCAGCAGAAACAGCAGTTATGAATGCAGTAGTAGCAGTTGCAGACACAACAGTCATGAACACAGAATCAAGATTGAAAGAGATCAGTCATGCACACACAAAAGTTAATGAGTTACTCCTGAACTGAGCAATTCAATTGAAAAGAATACAAGACTCACTTGTTAAGAAATCAAGTCTCAAGATAAGAATGTAAGTTCTTGTATGTAATGAGAGTTCTGAGAAGTTTCAATCTAGATAATTTGAGTCATATAAAATACTCAAATCACATTCTCTGAGAACATACACATTGAAAGAATCAGAGAAATGAGTCTTATACAACTTAATCAATAATTCACAACTTGTGAAAGCAAAGATGCAAGACCTGAGTGAATTATAATTATTCACAGTACTATCATCAGCATTGAAAAAGAAGAGATTTATAATTGAAAAATCTTACAAAGTAAGAGAAATCATAGACACTTATGAATCAGATGATCTTACTTATTTCAATGTTTTTACAATTATAAGAAAAGAATGAGAAGAAATGAAGAAATCAGATAAATATCACACTTCAATAAGTAATGAGACTGTAGCCAGTTGTACAATAACACACTGCAGACAGTAAGCATAACATAGTAAAGAGCAGTCTCAAAGCAGCAGACTTACACATGAGTCAGATTGCAGAAGAAAAAGAGATTCAGAGTTGAATTTAACTGTTTATATCAGTTCAATTGCAGAGATTACAGAGAATAAACTATCTGAAACATTCACAGACACATGAGATCAAGCTATCTCAACTTCTGAGAACACTCAGAGATCAGATGAGATTAGTTTCAATAAGTCATTCACTGTAGTAATCTGAGCAGGTAAAGAGAGATAGTATAATATATAAGACAGAATCACAAAAAGTTAAAAGCTGCTGAATCTAGTCACTGAACACTGTATTATATAGAGATTGTATAAGAGTAGTGACTAGTAGATAAAGAAAAAGTGTAAGAAAAGAGATAATGAATTGATTATCAATTATAAGAGTCAGCTGTAAAAGACAAATGTTATTATATATATCTCATTCATTTTTATACACTACATATTTAATTTATTTTCAACACCACATCATCTGAAAAACATCAAAAATAAAGGAAATCTCAAAACTCAAGATCTGCAAGGAATTTGAGAGCTGTAAGTCACTCTTATAATAACACTGTATATATCTCTGATTTCTCTATCACTCTGTATATGACATTAATGTCATTTATCACAAGATTGACTGAAATGCCAATATAGAAATGTGTACATGTATGCATAGAGAAATTGAAGAAGAGTGCAGAACTCACAGAATCAGAAGTCAGAACAGAGAGAACAGAGATGAAAGAAACAGAAGAAGAAGAAGACACAGAATTAGATAAATAACAGTGAGAGTTACTCAGAGCTGAACACTTATAATCTGATGTGTGTACAACCTTTCTCACAGAGAAGGAAGAGAAAGTAATGAGAGAAGCTTAAGAGTGAGAGAGAATAGTCTCAGTAATATTATCATCTTCAATCAGAATAGTCTCTGACACTGAAGTAACTAAGAATCATTGTTAGTATATAAAAATCACAAAATCAGAGAAGATAATAATTACTAAATGAATACTCACTGATCTTAGAATTATACATATAATTACAACACACATGAGGCTTCTCAGAAAGAGAGAGAGAGACACAGAGAAATACAGAAAGCAGAACACAGTGTGTGAACAGCTCATTCTCATAATAACATCTCAGATAAGACATACAAGTCTTATATCTACAGATGTAAAAGAGTACAACATCTGCATTCTCATTTCTGAAAACACAGATATCTTTCACCTGTATCATGAAGTCAGATAACA
Organism: Blastomyces dermatitidis ER-3; assembly: GCF_000003525.1. Lineage (NCBI taxonomy): Eukaryota > Fungi > Ascomycota > Eurotiomycetes > Onygenales > Ajellomycetaceae > Blastomyces > Blastomyces dermatitidis. The sequence continues at coordinate 1,334,087 of NW_025544775.1, forward strand.
GATATTAAAGAATAGGTCAATACAGATCTATTATTCTGAAGAAATTTATCAGAGCAGATATTCTCACAATATTGAACTTTATAATTATGAAAAGCTTCTTAATGTCTGTGAATATTACAACTTCATACACAGTAAAACTTATAATGATTTTCTCTAAGAACAGAAAAATCAGCATCAGAAAGAAAAGATGAAAAAGAAAAAGACTTATAATCTTAATACTGTTAAGAAGAGAGATAATTCTCTGAGATAAATAGATAATTATCTTATCATGAATATTTAAAATAAACATAATAATCAGTGTCTGTGATTAAACTTCAGATAGTTATGTCATATATTATCTTCATATAATAAATCATTCTAGAGGTCAGTAAGAAGAATGAGAGTGTATATACTAAGAAACATGATTCACTGAGTCTATACAACATCTTCTTGAAACAGAGAGAGCTAGTAAGAAAGACAGAGACAGTAAAACCAGAAGTAGCAGAAGTAGAGGTCGCGGGAACAGAGGTAGCAGAAGTGAAAGAATCAGACACAGAGATAAGTGTAGAAGATTGAGAGAAAGTAGCAGAGAAAGAAGTAGCAGAAGAGATAGAGAAGAACACTGAAGATCTGATTATATATAATATGAGTAATTTCTTCATTATCATATTCTCTAAGTTCTTGATCAATGATTCAATACTGAGTTCACTATCATCAGTGAATACAGATCTGTTAACATGTGATGATTCTATACAAATAAAAACAAATATATCAGTATCTGCATTTATACAAAATCATGTCAGAAAACACAATCAGAAACTCACTGAGAAGAAGAAACAGTTAAGAGTATATAAGAAGATGAAGAAGATGTGTTATTATTCATGATAATACATCATTCTAATGATTGTTAGAAGATAAACAAGTTCTGATCATATATATTTCACAATGTGTTATACTTACTGCTAACAAACTGCTCAGTATGAGCACTATGAGAACACTTGTTGTGAAAACAGAGAGTCATTGCCAGGAACACATATAACATAATAGATAAATAGATGAAAAGAGTTGAACAGAAGAAGAAGTAGAGATCTTGAATGAGATGATAACATTCAATGATGACAATGATGAAGATAATAATTGAAGAATGAAAAAAGTTAGTGAATGAGTGATATAATATAGTGAAAGTTTCTTTGTAAGAGTGTATACAGAACACTAGTTAAATTAAAGATAGATTATACAATCATGAGATACTAGTGATGAGCTAATCTGCATGAAGCTAGAACATATAACATGATCACATAAGTGTGACTGAATCTGGTGAGAGAGAATGTGATTTAGAAGAATATACAACTGTCAGATAATAACACAGCTACTTCTGAACTACTAGCATACAAATGTAAAGAGGGTTCTAGCGGCCACTAATTAATTTAGCATATGAGATTCAATATATAAGAAGCCGGTGTATGCCTGTAATCGTACGCTGGCTTAAGCAACCTTTGAATCATAATAATAAGTAGAAAAAGTTTTTTTCTTTTTATATTAGTTAGTTATAAGTTCATAATTATTAATAATTGAAATTAATTTTGAGTTTTTAAAAATTATTGTACAAGTTGTAATCAAGTCAGGAACAATATATATATATATATATATATTTAACTATCATAATTCATAAATCACTATAATGTATAACTATTAATATTTTTTCAACATTGATATTTATAATATTAATATATTTTTAATAATATTATCTGATAATACAATTTAGTAACACTCTCTTTCACAATATTAATATATTTCAAGAAATATGACAGAGATTAATTAAGATTGTTTATTTACTTTTATATATTAATGATATTCAATTTAAGTTAGTACTAAAATTATAACTAAGCTAAGAAATAAGATTATTTTCTCTTATATTAATTCTTTTTATACACATCAGTGATTAGTTATTGAAAATAAATTATTATCTTTCTTAAATTATAATTATATCTTCTGAATTTACTTCTTTCACTTCTTTTACTTCTATTAAAGATTCACAAACTCTTCAAGAAATCACTGTGAAATACAAAGTCTATATTATTTACAATTTAACACAGAATGCTCTCTTTCAATTATAATGAATAATTACTTCATTCTTCATATCTGATTTCAGATCATGAAATTTATGAAAAACTCAACACAAACACTGAGATGAACTATGAAATAATTATTAATAGATTATATTGCAGATTACTGAAGAGTTATCTCTCTGCTATAATCACTATAACTTTATTCAAAAATATTTATTATAAACTGATTATAGCTCTAGAGGAATTTTCTGATATCTGAAGTCATCAGAATGCAGATAATAAAAGAAAAATAATTAGAAAATTACTACTGAGCTGATAAGTTACTCTATTAGATAACAATTTTTAATAATACTAACTTTCTAATTTGAAGAAAATTATGTGAAAACAATCTTGTATCAGTACTCTGATTTCATAACTCTCATCTGATAACTTCTGTGAATAATTACTTTATATATATATATCTCTGAATCTTTCTCTTCAATTAATTGAAAACTCTGAATTCTGAACACTTTTTTAAATACTTAATTTAAATCTTTATATTTCACATCAATTCTGTCTTCAGTTCAATCTTGAGACACACTACAAAGTTAATATATAATATCTAGAATCAGAGTTAAAGAATCATTGAAGAGTGTCTCTTATAGTGAATGTATGAACTAGTACAAACAATCTTATATTTATAAGAGTTACATGTTATTATATTGATAAGAACTGAACTTATTAAGAGATATTAATTAAATTTGAATCATTGATCAGTAGTCATACTGAGAATTATATAACAGAGATATTAATAACTGTAATTAAAAATAACTATTGAGATATTAGTCTCAGTCTTCTTATAATTATAACTGATAATACTGTGAATAACTACACTATGATAAAGAGCTTGAAGCAAAAATTAGCTTTATATTTCTGAAATGATAAACAAGGTTATATTCTCTGTATTACTCATGTGATTCAACTTATGATGTAGATACTAGTAAAGAATCTTAATATCAAGATAAAGAATAATAAGATGATTAATTCTTGAGATAAGAATGAGATGAAAGTGATTACTTAAGTAACTTTTATATTCACTTTGTAAAAGATAATGTTTTTTAACAACACTTTTTAATATTACTTTTTAATAATGCTTTTTAATAACACTACTATTAATTTTGAATAGATTGACTAATAATTTAAATATCATAGATTTAAAACATTATTAATACAATTTGTATCTCTTTTAAATAATAATAATAATTTCATAATATTGAATAAATAAATAAATCAGTCATATCACTGAATATGACACAGAATATTAGAATATGATGAAGTTCAATATATAAGATAACTGTTTAGACTCTTTAATTATATCAGATAATTGATCATTGAATATAATACTCTGATTAGAAAAAGATTCAAATATTAAAACTCTCTGATATAAAGTAAACTCAGTTGAAATATATGATTGATTTACTGTTTCAGTTTTATAAAATAATAAAAACAGTCTTAATTACTCATATATCAATACTGTAGTCAGTCTGATAAATATATAACAGTTTATTTACTTATCTTGAGAAGCAGTTGAATCACTTAAAAAGAAATTCAGTCTGAGATAATACTATAGTACAGACTATTATTACTGTAAGAGATAAACTAGCATATTACTACAGTAAAATGAAACAATCTTTTACAGAGTACTATACTATAGTAGCTCTACTAGATCTCTTTCATTAAGTTAATATCTATACTTGTCAAGATTGAATAGAGAAGAAATGAGACTTATATATTAAATTAATCTAAGACTACTATAATATCAACTATCAGAGATTTGAATAAACAGATATTTAAGATGTGAAGATAGTGAAATATAATCCTCTAATAAGTAATAATCTTTGATAACACTTCATATTATATAGAACTATAATACTAACTTTGAAACAGAACTTACATACATTAATTACAACTGAAAATCAGACAAAACTATATACTTATAAAACTGAATTTAATTGCTATCTTCAAGATAATTCAATAAATTTATATATTAAATCAATTCTAGAGTTATGAAAAATTGTTAAGAGTATATATTTAACTGTTATACTGATGATATGTGATATTCTGATAATTTCATTAATAAAGATGAGAATGAAGTGAAAGTTTAACTCAAGTTGAGATATTTATCACTATTATTGAGAATAATTATAAGAAGAAATAATTAAGAAACTCATGATTGTAAAATATGAAATTATCAGACAGTTTAATATGTCTGATTACAGTATATCAGAGAAGTGTAGTTTTTATAAGAAAGTGAAGAATAAACTTATATAAGAATATATTTAATTATTTCATAAGTGTTATCAATAATTATTATCAAATTCTGATTATATAAGTAATCACTGACAGTCTCATTCTAATTTTAAAAGAATGATAATCTTTCATAGTTTATTCTGAGAAATTACTTTTATTTCACTGTTCTTGAAATAAATCTGATCATTTTTCATGTCATTTCTCTCAGAAATGATTCATTTTCAGATGTTTTTAAGACTTGATTCTGATGAAACTCACATCAAGAAATGTATGAGATCAGATTAAATGAGATTAAATGTGAAATTCATAATCTCAGCGGCCAGTCTAACTGAGATAGTATAAGACTACTATTTAATATTAAAACTATGTAATGAGATCAGTTAAATTAGTAATAAAACTATTAAAAATTCTGGTTCTAGTCTTAGATATAATTACACAGTCAGTCTAGTTCTATCAGAGTATTTATAGATTCACTATTAAAGAAATCTGATAATATTATAATCTTTACTAATTTAATAACTACTTACTCACTGAATCTATCTTTATTCAAAATTTCATATTCTAAATAAGTTATTAAGTTAAATAAATATCTACAGAATTAGCTGTATATTTTTATGTGTAATTTTCTATATATATTTTCATCATATAATATATCACCTTAAAATCTAATTGCATTGTTGAGATATCATTGAAAATATTTCATCATAGTGATGGCGAAATGCCGGGCGTTGGGTGTAAGCAGGTGTTGGGTGGTTGGTCATGTTACTGTGTCAGAACAGTAGATTCACTATTCTGAAAAATTCTCAATTTACAGCATAGTAGTAACCACCAACACTATGCTAGCTCACGTGCTTCTCTCCAAGTGAATACAGGCTCTAATGTCATTAAGTCATCACTCAATTGCCCACGCTGTATGAATATGTTGGATATTTAGCCACCACCAGTTCCCCACGGGCCAATTGCAACCCTCTCCTCGGACAAAATCTCCAGCTCAATCGTATCATGCACCTGGCTCCCAAGACCCCCAACCCGCTCCACAACAAGCCACAGACCCCCCCGCTGTTCGAAATCCGGCTGCAAATCGAAGTCCTCGATGCGTATCCCACTGACAGCATTGCTAAAGCTTCCATCGCCAGATGATGAGAGTATACCCTTATACGGGCCCTGTCCTAGCTCAAGGGTCATTAGAATCGGAGACGGGGCGACACTTCGGGTTCCCATCCACGAGCCCTTATGCCTCACAATGGCAGTGATTCTGGCCAGTCGGGAAGTGGTAATGGGTGCAAGAATCCTATTCGTGCCCGGTGGGAATATGCCAATGTCGGACACTATGCTCAACTGCCCAGCTCCCTCGGCAGGGAGTGGCTTTACGATGCATGGCTTGGTCGTTTTGATCAACAGGGTAAACTTTCCAGGCTGGTTGGGCGCAAACGTAGAGCACACAGCGGTAAATGAGCCGTTGGTTAGGCCGAAATGTTCAGCAAAGGCGCAGCCCCGGCGGTAATCTCCGCTATCAAAAACAACGTCTCGAGACCGGACATTGGAAACACGCTTGCCTTCTGACCACATGACCTTGACGTGCGCAGCTAGTTCGGGGTCTTCAGTCTCAAGTATGACAGAAATATTGCAGGGCTCTAAGATATCGATCCTAAACTGCGGATTTGTCGGATACCTTGCCGAGTCTGTGTTGCCTCCAGCTGTTGATGTTGTCCATGCACCAGGTAACTTTCTAACATGCCCGTATTCCTCCGTAGCGTGTGAAATAGATAGGGGAGCCGTAGAGAATCCCGATAAAGAGAAATTCTGGCTCACCCTCGGCAAGGACTGTTCTGCAGCCACAACGGTGTAAACAGTGTTTGGAGGCATCTCAAACCTCATCAATGTGTTCGGCGAATCGACATACGGGCCCCGGCGGAAGGACCCATCGCTCACACAGGTTCTCTGGCCATCCTTTTTGAAAACGTAGAGGCTAATAAAGCCAGGTTCATTATTTTCACAGGAAACGTCTATAAGTTTATTCCCAGTTCCGATGTAGTCGCCAGAATGGAAATGTCGACTTAGCAGGAGCCAAACAGAGCCTCCCGCTTTGGAGCCTACCGCAAACTGTGGATTTCTAGCTAGGTAGCCGGGAACGGAACTGGCAGAAGAAAGATCCCAAGTAAAATGGATATCCTGTCGGTAGGAAAAGAGCGTCGGGTTCCAATTTAAGTATAAGTTTTCGAAATTCTGAAGCAATTTGTCACAATCTGTCCAGAATGTTCCTGGGGAGAGTGTCCGATGAGATTGCTGCCGGTCGGCGTTATTTTCTCCGTCGCCTTCAGCAGGAACAGGAGGGTGGGATTGTCCAATCCCTTTCCAAATAGAGCCAGCTGCCCAGGGATTCTTAACGAGGAATTGGCGACGGCCGTTAACTTCCTGCATATCAAGTATTGCATAGTCATGCACGCTCACAAGTCCAAGTTCCTCTTCTTCCCGTTCAGTTAATGATCCCGTACCAACAGTGATTAATACATCACCGTAGTTAAATGCATTAAACAACCTTTTCCACAGCTGATCAGGGATGACATCCTCATCATGTAAAAATATTTGTTCCGGAATCCAGCCGGTGAGGATCCAAAGATCCGTCCCAGAATTACTTCCAGGGAAATCATAGCCTCCTCTAACCTTCAAGTACGCCTTTTCGACCAGCGCTGGCCATAGGAGAGCAGGGTTTTTCCTATCGATGACATGAAGGAACCTCGGCGTTTTGGAGGAGGGGAGTCGATCGTCAATTACAACTTTCCGGTAGCATCCATTAAAATGCATTCGAAAAATGTATTTCCCAGATTGTGACAGCTTTGGGGTGAAGGTCTCTTCTTCTGACGGGTAAAACTTAATCACAGAGGTCTTTTGTTATAAATACCCAATTCTTAGCGGTGTTTCCGTCATGATTATCGGAGCTTCATTAGTGTAAAAGAATAAAGTCATACCTTGGAATATCCTCTTTCTACCTGGGAGATAGCGGCGCAAAGGCTCGCAACAACGGAACAATCTGTCGTAACATCCTGCACCAAATCTATAGGATGTATAGCTCCCATAACTGGGGTAGGACTCCCCCGATCATCTTTATTAGCCTCTCCAGTACCCAGAATCTCTGCAGGCCGTTTCCAGCCATTGAAAATCTCGAGCTGTAACTCCGAGAGTGGAAGATCGCACGAGTCCCTATAGTGAGGAGGATCAGCCCTTCGTCCTTGTCCGGAAAAAGGGGGGTTTACGATGTCAACGTATACATACGTAAATGGCACATCATCTTCTTCGAGCTCAAATTCACTCGCAGCAGGCACAGCCGACCAAGGTGGAAATACAAAGCCATTCAACTTGGAATCTTCCAGGAGAATGATCTGCTCTCTATTGGAAAGATTCCGTGTCGAAACTGGCTCTCGAAGCCTGGACCCTGCGCTGCTATTCCTACCGCCGTTGTTGGTACGTGTCTGTAGATGCTGACTCCAATATTTCGATTTTTTTATATCCTCTGCCTTTCTAAGAAGCTCTTTGCATTTTGCATCCAGCCTTTGCTTCTCGCTAGGAGAGCTAGCCAGCTTAAGCGCATTCAGATAACTCTCAACTGCGCTGATAGCTGCGTCTAGAGCAGAACTTTGTGTAGAAGCAGTTGTCACATCCCTTTCCGCTTTCTAATTCCACGTGGTCAGCCTGGGTGGTTCCTTTATTTCCTTGTCCTTTAGGAAGAGTAAATGCATGCTCTGGTTGAATGGAGCTATTGTTACAGATGGGGGGCATTTACCCGTGCCTGAATCTCAAGCTCTCGCTGCGTTGAGGAGAGCGGGGGCATCCCGATTCCAACAGAAGGCCACGTCCCAGGAAACAAACCCAACCCGGTATTAAGAGGCGAATGTTTAACTAGTTGGTGCGCATCAGCTTTTGGCGGCTGCAAGGGTCAAGCAAGCGATGACGCTTAAGCGGAGTAGTATGAGGGAAACTTGGTGGATGATAATGCAATACGAAAGACGATGTTGGAGCCCGGTTTGAGCCAGGCGGGTTGGTTGCTATGGTTGGCTTAGTGGCTCCGGGGCAAGACGCTACGGGTACCCAGGCTGGCCGGCGAAAAGCAGAGCCTGAGAACAATAACGAGAAGTGAAGCCCGGAATATCCGAGGTGGTCGGTTTGGGATTAACTAAGGTAATCAACCACCTATAGACTGGCCGCCGGGACCATGAATTTCATTTTTGATTCCATTTGGTCTGGTCCCATACATTTCTTGGTGTGAATCCTGCTGAGACTAGTTATTAAAAAAACATGCAAAGTGACTATATATCAGATCTCAAAATGAAATCATGACTTAAAAAAAATAAGAAAGTGATCTTATTTTATCTCATTTAGTCTTATTCTTGATATAAAGTTACTATTTTTAGATATTTTAAGATTTTTTTAGACTATTTTTAATTTTTTAAAAAATAATGCTTTTTAATAATACTTAAATAAGATTTAAAGTTATTTAAAGTAATAAAAATAATTTAAATTAAGAAGTAAAAATTATAATCTTATTTAAAAAATATAATAAGAGTAAATAGTAAGTCTTACTAAGATAGTATAAGACTACTATTTAATATTAAAACTAAATAATAAGATTAGTTAAATTAATAATAAGACTATTAAAAATTCAGATTCTAATCTTAAATATAATTATATAATCAGTCTACTCATCTAATACTTATCTTTGTAAATTAATTACAATTCACTTTAAATGTTAATATTGTAATAAATATTCATTATTTTAATTTTTTAATTTGTAATTAATAAATATCAAGTGTTGGCCGGATGCTGTATATGAGGTCACGTGACTGACACACCTATTCATTAGAATGCTGCGTGGCTAGATTAGTGTACAATCAATCAATCTTTCATCTTTATCAGGTCATGAGCTCTTGACCGCTCCCGCGCGATTTCAACTACATGCTTTAAAAAGGAGTTGATTCTGTGAGTCTTCTACAACAGTGAATAAGATAAGAACTTGACAGAATAACTAGTAAATGACTAGAATTCACATTCAAAGATTAATAAATGTGGCGGGCTGCGCCTGATCAATTATATAGACTATTTCATTATACTTCACAGATTTCAACTACTTCATTCTCAAACATGTACACGATTCTCAGTCATTCTCAATTGCTGATCCTCAGCCGCTATGAACATGTATGCTTCAATTCTCAGCCATTCTCAATCACTGATTCTCAGCTGTTATAAATATGTATAGATTCTTTCATTCTGAAGCCTCACTGTGTATATTATTATATATGTGTATAAATATTCACTCTGATTACTAATTCTTACACTTTCTCTTTCTTGTCTTCTCTAATGTTTTTCTCTTTATTATATAAGATCTATAATATTATACTGATCTATTTAGTATAAATCTCTTATACTAGAAAAACATTCATCATCTTCTTATTAGACATGATTATTCATACATTATCTTCTCATTAGAAATGATTATTCATTGAGAGATATCTGAATATATAATAATGTATAAGAAAGAGAAATAATCAGTTAAAGTAAATACTGAGTTCTTAGATAGAAGCTTATTTATTAGTTACTCTGATCTTATAATAAGATCTTATAAAGAGAATATTAGTAAAAGATCTAAGAGTTCTGATACTCAGATATATAAGATATTCATATAATTACACTTCTTCAGATTTCATAGATATTATATATCTGATAAAATGATATAATCATGTCTAATAATAATATAAAACTCTTAAATATAAGTACAGATATAATATTATAATGACTCTGAACAATGTTAAAATTACAACAGTAATAGAAAGCAGATATATATACAACTTAATAATATTAATATATAAAGAGATTTAATAATTAACTTATATGATTTCAACATCTATAGAATTGAATATAAAAGCACTGAAGAAATGCTTAGATACTTCTATATATTTCAATACTTTCAATCTTACTCTCTACTCATTATAAAGAATGAAAATGCTTATGAAACTGATTGTAGATAATGATGTTATCAGTTTATTAATTAATGAATATTAATATATTAATGAATAATTAAAGAATTGTATGAAACAGAAGTTTTATTCATGAATAAAAGCATGTGAATCAGTGTTACAAACATCTGATAATATTATCAAATATCTTGATATTCTGTTTCAAGATACTGCTATATAACAGAAAGTATTAGATTGATTATAGAGTGTTTAATAGAGAAACACATCTCTTTCAATATTTATTCCTGACTTTGATATTGTCATTCAAAGGTTGCTTAAGCCAGCATATAATTACAGGCGTACGCCGGCTTCTTATATATTGTAATATCATACGCTAAATTAATTAGTAGCTGCTATGACTCTCTTTACACTTGTACACTAGTTCAGAAGCAGCTGTGTTATTATCTGACAGTCATACATTCTTCTGAACTACATTCTTCCTTACCAGATTCAGTCATGCTCATGTAACTATGTCATACATTCTAGCTTTATGCAAATTAGCTCATCACTAGCATTTCACAATTGTGTGATCTATCTCTGATTCAGCTAGTATTCTGTATACACTCTCACAAAGAAACTTTCACTATATTACATCACTCATTCACTAACTTTTCTCATTCTTCAATTATCTTCTTCATTATCATCATCATTGAATGTTACTATCTTATTCAAGATTTCTATTTCTTCTTCTATTCAACTCTTTCTATCTGTTCATCTATCATATTATACATGTTTCTGACAATGACCTCTCATTTCCACAATAAGCATTATTATAGTGCTCATATCAGACAGTTCATTAGCAGTAAGTGTAATACATTGTGAAATGTGATCAGAACTTGTTTATCTTCTAATAATTGTCAGAATATATTATCATGAATGACACATCTTCTTCATCTTCTTATACATCTCTGACTGTTTTCTTCAGTGAGTTTCTAATCATGTTTTCTGGCATGATTTTGTGTGAACACAGATGCTGATATATTTATTTTTATTTATATAGAATCTTCATGTGTTGACAGATCTGCATCTGTTAATAATAGTGAACTCAATGTTGAATCATTGATCAAGAACTTAGAGAACATGATAATGAAGAAATTATCTATATTATCTATAACTGAGTGTTCTGTGTCTCTTTCTACTTCTTCTGCTACTTCTTCTCCTGCTACTTTCTCTCAATCTTCTACACTTATCTCTGTGTCTGATTCTCTCACTCTCTCTACTCCTGTTCCCGCAACCTTTACTTCTGCTACTTCTGGTTTTACTGTCTCTGCTTTCATTACCAGCTCTTCTCATTTCAAGAAGATGTTCTATAGACTTAATAAATCATATCTCTCAGTATATACACTTCTGTTCTTCTTATCAACTCTTAGAATAATTTATTATATAAAGACTATGTATAATATAACTATCTGAAGATCAGTCACAGACACTGATTATTATATTTATTTTAAATATTTATAATGAAGTAATTATTCATTTATATCAGAGAATCACTCTCTCTTTTAACAGTGTTAAGATTATAAGTCTTTTTCTTTTTCATCTTTTCTTTCTAATACTGATTTTTCTGTTCTTAGAAAAAATTATTATGAGTTTTACTGTGTATAAAGTTATGATATTCACAGATATCAAGAAGCTTTTCATAACTGTAAAGTTCAATATTATAAAAATATTCATTCTAATAAATTTCTTCAGAATAATAGATCTGTATCAGTCTATTCTCTAGTATCTATTATTCAACTTTGTGATACAGATGAAAGATATCTGTGTTTTCAGAAACAGAAATATAAATATCATACTCTTTTACATCTGTGAGTGTGAGACTTGTACATTTTATCTGAGATATTATTATAGAAATGAGCTGTTCACACACTGTATTCTGCTTTCTACATTTCTCTGTGTCTTTCTCTCTCTTTCTGAGAAGCCTTGTGTGTGTTGTAATTATGTGTACAATTCTAAGATCAGCAGGTGTTTATTTAGTAATTGTTATCTCTGCTTTTATAATTTCATATGCTAATAATAGTTCTTAGTTACTTCAGTGTCAGAGACTATTTTAATTGAAGATGATAATGCTGCTGAGACTACTCTCTCTCACTCTCAAGCTTCTTCTATTACTTTCTCTCTCTCTTCTGCAGAGAAGGTTATATACACACTGAGTTATAAGTGTTCAGTTCTGAGTGACTTCTGTTATTTATCTGATTCTGCATCTCTCTCTTCTGTTTCTTCTGTCTCTATTCTCTCTGCTCTGACTTCTGATTCTGTGAATTCTGTACTCTTCTTCAATTTTTCTACATATACATGTATGCATTTCTATATTAGCATTCCAGTCAATCTTGTGATAAATGACATTAATGTTGTACACAGAGTGATAGAGAAATCAGAGATATATGTGATATTATTATAAGAGCAGCTTGCAGCCCTTGAATCTCTTACAGATCTTGAGTTTTAAGATTTCCTTTATTTTTAGCATTTTTCAGGTGATTTGATGTTGAAAATAGATTAAATATATGATATATAAAAATGAATGAAATATGTATAATAACATTTATCTTTTACAGCTGACTCTTACAGTTGATGATCAATTCATTATTTCTTTTCTTATGCTTTTTCTTTATCTGCTAGTTACTACTCTTATACAATCTCTATATAATACAGTGTTCAGTGACTAGATTCAGCAGCTTTCATCTTTTGTAATTCTGTCTTACATATTATACTGTCTCTCTTTACTTGCTCAGACTACTACAGTGAACAGCTCATTAAAACTAATCTCACTCAATCTCTGAGTGTTCTCAGAGATTAAGATGACTTAGTCTCATATGTCTGCAAATGTTTCAGATAGTTCATTCTCTGTGATCTCTGTAATTGAACTAATGTAAACAGTTGAATTCAACTCTGAATTTCTTTTTCTTCTATAATCTGACTCATGTATAAGTCTACTGCTTTGAGACTGCTCTTTACTGTGTTGCATCTACTATCTGTGATATATTATTATATAATCAGCTACAGTCTCATTACTTATTGAAGTGTTATATTTATCTAATTTCTTCATTACTTTTCACTCTTTTCTTATAATTATGAAAAGATCAGAATAAGTAAGATCATCTGATTTATAAGTATCTATGATTTCTCTTATCTCATAAGACTTTTTAATTGTAAGTCTCTTCTTTTTCAACACTGATAATAGTGCTGTGAATAATTATAATCTGCTCAGATCTTGCATCTTTACTTTTATAAGTTATGAATTATTTATTAAGTTGTGTAAGACTCATCTCTCTGATTCTTTCAATGTGTATATTCTCAGAGAATGTGATTTGAGTATCTTATATAGCTCAAATTATCTAGGTTGAAACTTCTCAGAACTCTTATTATGTATGAGAACTCATGTTCTCATCTTGAGACTTGATTTCTTAACAAGTGAGTCTTGTATATTCTTTTCAATTGAATTGCTCAGTTCAGAAGTAACTTGATAGCTTTTGCACATACATGACTGATCTCTTTCAATCTTGATTCTGTGTCTGCAACTGTTGCATTTACAACTGCTACTGCTGCATCTGTAACTGCTGTTTCTACTGTGATTCAAAGGTTGCTTAAGCCAGTGTACGATTACAGGCGTACGCCGGCTTCTTATATATTGAATCTTGTACGCTAAATTAATTAGTGGCCGCTAGAGCCCTCTTTATATTTGTATGCTAGTAGTTCAGAAGTGGCTGCATTATTATTTAACAGTTATACATTCTTCTGAATCACATTCTCTCTCATCAGATTCAGTCACACTCACATAATCATGTCATACACTCTAGCTTCATGCGGATTAACTTGCCACTAGTGTCTCACAATTATGTAATCTATCTCTAATTCAGCTAGTATTTCATGTACACTCTCACAAAGAAACTTTCACTATATTACATTACTTATTTACTAACTTTTCTCATTCTTCAATCATCATCTTCATCATTGTCATCATTGAATACTATCATCTCATTCAAGATTTCTACTTCTTCTTTCATTCAACTCTTTTCATCTGTTCATCTATCATATTATACATGTTTCTGGCAATGACTCTCTGTTCTTATAACAAGCATTCTTGTAGTGCTCATACTAAGTAGTTTGTTAGCAGTAAATGTAACATATTGTGAAACATGATCAGGACTTGTTTATCTTCTAACAATCATCAGAACATACTATTATGAATGGCATATCTTCTTCATCTTCTTATATACTCTTGACTGTTTCCTTCTCAGTGAGTTTCTGATCATGTTTTCTGGCATGATTTTACATAGATGCAGATGCTGATATGTTGTTTTTTATTCATATAAAATTATCATGTGTTGACAGATCTGTGTCTGCTGATGATAGTGAACTCAGTGTTGAATCATTGATCAAGAACTTGAAGAATACAATAATGAAGAAATTGCTTATATCATGTATAACTGAGTCTTCTGTGTCTCTTTCTGCCTCTTCTGCTGCTTCTTTCTCTGCTGCTTTCTCTCAATCTTCTACTCTTATCTCTGTATCTGATTCTCCTGCTCTCACTACTTCTGTTCCTGCAACTTCTACTCTCACTACTTCTGGTTTTACTGTCTCTGTCTTCATTGCTAGCTCTCTTCATTTCAAGGAGATGTTATGTAGACTCAGTGAATCATGTTTCTCAGTGTGTACACTTCTGCCCTTCTTATCAACCTCTAGAATGATTTATTATACAAAGACAGTGTATAACATGACTATCTGAAGCTTGGTTATGAACACTGATTATTATGTTTATTTTAAATATTCATGATGAAGAAATTGTTCATTCATATCAGAGAATCACTCTTCTTCTCAACAGTATTAAGATTGTAAGTCTTTTTCTTTTTATCTTTTCTTTCTAATACTGATTTTCCTATTCTTAGAGAAAATTATTATAGATTTTACTGTGCATGAAGTCATAATATTCATAGATATTAAGAAACTTTTCATAACTGTTAAATTCAATATTGCAGGTATATCTGCTCTAATGAATATCTTTGACATGATTAATCTGTATCAGTCTATTCTCTGATATTTATCATCTGACTTTGTAATACAGGTGAAGAATATCTGTGTTTTCAGAAATGAAAATGCAGATGTTATTCTCTTTTACACTCACAGACATGAGACTTGTATGTCTTGTCTGAAATATTGTTGTGAAAATAAGCTGTTCATCTGCTGTGTTCTGCTTTCTGCATTTTCTCATATCTCTCTCTCTCTTTCTGAGAAGCCTTGTGTGTGTTGTAATTGTATATACAACTCTAAGGCCAGTGAGTGTTCATTCAGTAACTGTTTTCATCTATGAGTTTGTGATTTTTATATATTAACAATAATTCTTAGTTGCTTCACTGTCAGAGGCTATTCTAATTGAAGATGATAACACTGCTGAGACTATCTTCTCTCACTCTTAAGCTTCTTCTATCACTTTCTCTTCCTTCTCTGCAGAGAAGGCTGTGTGCACACTGAGTTATAAGTATTCAGCCCTGAGTGACTTCTATCATTTATTCAGTTCTGTATCTCTCTCTTTCATTTCTTTCATCTCTGTCTCTTCATTCTTAACTTCTGATTCTGCAGGTTTCACACTCTTCTTCAATTTCTCTATACATACACATACACATTTCTATATTAGCATTCCAGTCAATCTTGTGATAAATGACATTAATGTCATACACAGAGTGATAGAGGAATCAGAGATATACACAGTGTTGTTGCAAGAGCAGCTTGCAGTTCTTGAATCTCTTGAGAACCTTGAGTTTTGAGATTTCCTTTGTTTTTGACATTTTTCAGATGATGTGATGTTGAAAATAGATTAAATATATAATATATGAAAATGAATAAAGTGTGTATAATAATATTTATCTTTTGCAGCTGACTCTTACAGTTGATGATCAATTCATTATCTCTTTTCTTATGCTTTTTCTTTATCTGCTAGTCACTACTCTTACACAATCTCTATATAATATAGTGTTCAGTGACTAGATTCAGCAGCTTTCATCTTTTGTAATTCTGTCTAATGCATTATACTGTCTCTCTTCATCTGCTCAGATCACTATAGTAAATAACTTATTGAAACTAATCTTACTCAATCTCTGAGCATCTTCAGAGATTTAGATAACTTAGTCTCACATGTCTGCAGATGTTTCAGATAGTTCATTCTCTATAATCTCTGTAATTGAACTGATGTAAACAGTTAAATTCAACTCTGAATTTCTTTTTCTTCTGTAATCTGATTCATGTGCAAGTCTGTTACTTTGAGACTGCTCTTTGCTGTATTACACCTGCTGTCTGCAGTATGTTATCATATAATCAGCTACAGTCTCATCACTTATTAAAGTATGATATTCATCTGATTTCTTCATTTCTTCTCATTCTTTTCTTATAATTGTGAAAAGATTGAAATAAGTGAGATCATCTGATTTGTAAGCATCTATGATTTCTCTTACTTTGTGAGACTTTTCAATTATAAGTCTTTTCTTTTTCAATGCTGATAATAGTGCTGTGAATGATTATAATCTAATTAAGTCTTATATCTTTGCTTTTATAAGTTATGAATCATTGATTAAGTTGTATAAGACTCATCTCTCTGATTCTTTCAATGCATACATTCTCAGAGAATGTGATTTGAGTATCTTATATGACTCAAATCATCTAGATTGAAACTTCTCAGAACTCTTATTATGTATGAGAACTCATGTTCTTATCTTGAGACTCAATTTCTTAACAAGTGAGTCTCATATTCTTTTTGATTGAATTGCTCAGTTCAGGAGTAACTTGTTAGCTTTTACATGTGTGTGACTGATCTCTTTCAATCTTGGTTCCGTGTCTGCAACTGCTGTGTTCACAACTGCTGTTCCTGCTGTGTTCACAACTGCTTTCTCTCTCACCTTTTCCAAAGCATTCTCCGGGATGCACGGATGCAATTCATACAACAGGTAGAATGATGAACACTTAGAGACTGCATGCTGTTGAATCTGTGTGACCAGTAGCACCTGTCTGAGATATTCATTTCATAGTCTCATAGACTTGCTTACTAGATATTTCATCAGCATGTTGCTCAAGATTTCATTCAAGTGTTTCATCTTTCTGTTCATTCACAGGTGATATGGCATTGTTCTACAATGTCTTATCTGTAACTGGCTTATAAAATGCCTCACTGCTTCTTCTATGAGATTTATATCATTATCAGTTAGAATCTCATACAGCATTTCATAGTTGATATAGATCTTATTATGTAGAAACTTTATTATCATCTTCTCTGTTGTCTCTGAAACTGCTTTCACAACTGATCAGTCAGTAGTATAATCAATAGCAGTGATTATTCATCAATTTTCATTTGATGTTCATGATAATATGTCTATGAGATTCACTCTTCATTATTTGAACAGTTGTATTATACACTTTATCTGATATTATACTTTCTCATGTTCTAACTCTTTCTTAGATTCTCTCATAACCTGATAATTCAGACACTCATGAGTGTATGTCTGAATGTTCTCAGTCATGCTTGATCAGTATACTCTTGATTTGAGTACATTTATAAGTTCAGAGCTTTCTAAGTGACTGAATTCCTTGTGCATGTGAGTTATCAAGTCACATTAAAATGAAGATTCTAGATAGAGTGCTTCTGCATATTCTAGATCACAGTAAAGCATAACATCATTTTTCAATTTTCTCAGCTTGAAGTTCAGAAGCATCTCTTCTACTACTTTCATGAGATACTTATCATCTAACATCTTATCATTCTTCAAGTGAGAGATTATGACATTCACTTATTCTGATTTCTTACATTCACTCAGCATGTTTAACATAAATGTCTCTTATACCTGATTCACAGAACTCTCACTCATGAAATCAGATCTGCAACTGATTGTATCAGACATTATAATGTCTGATTTCTTTCAGTATTTGATATGAAAATTGTATGCTTAAAACTCTGAGATTCAATGTGCTAAGTGTTTGAAAGGTTTTATTATTGATTATAGATAGACAAGACTTTCATAATCTATGATCATCATTGTTATATATCTGTTATCACTATATCTATCTCACAATGTCAGTATATACTTAATCACTAGCAATTTCTTTTCATATTATTATTATTATTCTTCAATTATAGATGTATGCAGTCAGAGACTATGACATCTACCTGAGAATCTTTAGTTCTCAGGGTTTTTCCTATATCTATAGAGTCAACTATTATACATTTATCAATTTCAAATATGCAAAATCAGAAAATTCCAGCTCAGAATACAAAAACTGTTTACAAATTGCAGTATTTTAACACCTTTTGATAGTTTAAAACCATTTGGAAATATTATGACAAAAGAAAAGAGAACATAGTCTTAAAGATAGACACATTAAATAGATAGAGAAAAGAACAGAAGGAAACAAGTACAGTAAAGAGAGACTATAACAAAACAAAATTATTAAAAGATGATATATAGCTGTTTTAACAGACTATATCTAGTCAATTTCCACCTCTTCATATTCAGATACTTCTGAATTCAGCCATTTCCTTGTAGCTGCTCTAGTTTCTGATAGAAAGTCTATTAAGTATTTAGTTCCTGTCTCAGTTGAGAATAAGAACCTCATATTTAATTGATTTAAATCATACTTCTTCTTTAATCTGACTCTGAGACTATTGTATAATGCACAATGTATTACAATATACTCAGGATTTTCATTCACATTGCAGAATAAGCACTCTGTTGAATCAAATCTATCATCAAATCTTTGTATATAAGATTTGAAATAACCATGTCCTAGTTTCAGCTGAATTATAGATGAGAATATTTTCTTTTTACATTTAATTGAACAAGATTTTCACTTTGATTTTGTCTCAAATCTTGAATAATGTATACTCTTCTTTTGTTTCTGCCAGCTTTCATTTCACTTGTTTAAACAAGATTCTTTTATCTTTCTCTTTATGAAAGACCAGAACACTGTTTTTTGAATAGATCTGCTTAATTCTGAACCCTTTTTTGCAGCTGAATCAGCCAATTCATTGTCATGAATATTCATATGAGCAGGAACTCAATGCAGATGAATTATCAGTTTTGATATTCTTCTCTTTTGAATTTTCAAAACAGAGTTTAAAATCAGTTCAAGATTCATTTGATCATTATGAATCTGACTATTTCTAAGTCTTTTTAAAGCAGCTTGACTATCAGAGAATATCCATGCCTCTTTCAAATCATTTCCTCTTTTATAAGATTTTATTTCAATGAGTTTGAAAGCTTTCACTATTACAAATAGTTCAGCATCAAAGACTTCAGATTCACAGCCTAAATTCCAGAAATCTGAGATAAAATTAATATTATCTTCAGTATAAGCAATGCCTGCGCCTAATCTATTCAAATTCTCATTTTTTGAGCCATCTGAGTAGATCAGAATAGAGTCTTTTATATTAATTGTAGAGATCTTCTTCAAATGCTGTTCATATTCTCTCTCTTTAGATAGTTCACTTATTTGTAAGTCTATGAGAGATTTCAGCTTTTCTCTCCAGAGAGATATCTTCTCATGATCAATTTTCTCAACATTTAATGAAGAAAATTGATTCTTAATAAGTGAACATAGTCAATACAGTTGAGAGAGCATTTTCTTTAAAGTATTATTCTCATTCCAATCAAGAAATCTATTTCAATCCAGTTCATTTCCTGAGTTAACTGATGGAAATGAAGAAGAGACTCTTTCTCTGATTATATGATTTGAGCTCATCTTCATGACTCTCAGAGCATAGTTCATACAGGCCTTTTCAAATTGAATAGCAGGAGGTGAAATTGAAGCTTCAATTTCCATTGCTTTAATAGGAGATAACTTGAATGCACTCAGAATTCTTCTCAAAGCTCTGTTTTGTAGACTTTGAAAGAGTTCAGTGAAGTTTCCTTGATTGTTCCATCAAACTTGAACTTCATAATCAGCTACTGAGATAACACAGGCTATGTTCAACTGTCTCATAGCCTGAAAGGATAGACCTCTCTCAGTATTTGATAGTCTGATTATACTATTCAGTAGTCTCTCTGCCTTGATGATTCTTTGTTGAATATGATATTTAAAATTCAGCTTGAAGTTTAACCATACTCCTAGCCATTTGACATTTAAACTGGGTTTAATCTCTTTATTCAAAAGAGTTAGACTTAGTTCTTTCTCATTAAATCTGGGAAAAAAGTGAATTAACTCAGTTTTATTCATATCAAATTGAATTAGATTGATATCTGCTCTAACAAAGATTTTCTTTGCTGCTTTCTCAATCACTTCTAAGTTCTCTTTGATTGTCTTTGAACTGTAGAGTAGATCAATATCATCTACATAACTTGGAGATCTCACTATTTTCATCTCTCTATTCTTGAATAGATATGCAGTGTATATTGCGAATAAAACAGGTGAGATTGAAGATTCTTGTGATACTTCTATTTTTATCTCAGTTTTATCTTATTTTCTTTCATCAAAGAATAGTTGTATAATTCTTTTAGATATGAAACAATTGACTCATTTTATTAGAGAAAGTGGCAGTTTTAACATCTTCAAAGTTTGAATCATCTTAGACTTTGACACATGATCAAATGCATCTTTTATATCAATAAAAACTGCAGTTGAGACCAGGCCTTCATACTTTGCTACTTGAATATTATGAACAACTGAGAGAACAGTATCAATTGCAGAACATTGTTTTCTACCTCTCATTTGTTCATTAAATAGAAGAGAATTACTAATAGAGCTGATAAAAGATAATCTAGTAGCTATTATCTTTTCTAGAATTTTTCTCAAACAGTTCAACAGAGATATTACTCTATATGACTTAGAAATTGAAGCCTTTCTATTAGGTTTTGTAAGAATTACTCCAGTAGCTTCTCTCCAGCATTCAGAATAATAATCATTTTTTAAGAGATTGAAAAAGAGCTCAAAATATTCATTCTTCAAGTAGGAATATGTGTTTTGAATAATTGAGTGATTAATTGAATCAGGCCCTGCAGCAGTTTTAATTGAACTTGAGAATATTACTGACTCTAGTTCATCATATATAAGCTCAGGCCATTCCCAGTTATTTTCATCAATATATTTATGAAATGACATATTCTCCTCTTCTAAATGTGATGATGAGTTTTGAAAGAGAATTCTCATAAAAGCTTGACATTTTTTCTCAAAAGAATTTGCTGTATATAATTCATTCTGAAATTCATATTCTAAGGTTGGAAGCTTTGCTACACTTCTTGTTTTAGTATAGTTGAAGGCTTTGAAAACTTCTTTTCCTTGTGCTTCTTCAAGAAATTTGTTCCAGCAATCTGTTTTGACTTTTTTAATATCTGAAAAATATTCATTTTGAATAGCTTTGAACTCTTCATCAGATATTAAGTGATTCTTTCAATCTCTCTTAGCAGTGGTTAATTGCTTTCTTTTAGAAGTGATATTCTCATTCCATCAAGGTTTGGAATACTCAGAAGACTTTTTCTTTGGAATATTTTCTTCAATACTTGTCAGAAGAATAGATGTAATCAGCTTTGCTCTATTCTCAAGTATTTCATTTGATATATCTTGACTTTGATTTCAATAGAGCTCACTCTGTCTTTCAGATTTCAGCTGTTTTACTCTTTCTTCAACTGCTTTTCAATCAGCTTTTTCAAAGTTATACTGATTAGAGAGAAGAGGATTTTCACTTCTTTATTTTTCACTCAGTTCAATATCAAATTGAATGATCTCATGACCTGATTCTGAGGTTTCATTTGAATCAATAAACCAGTTTATAAGTCTTTTTTCAATTAGATTTTATGACATGAAAGTTAGATCTATAATAGATTTCTGTTTCATGCCTTTTCTAAAGAATGTTTGTTGATCAGACTTGTTAACTAAATCTATTGAATGCTCAAAAGTTCATTCAACCAGTTTATCTACTCTTACTGCTCTTGTGCACTCTGAGTTTCATCAGAGATGATGTGCATTGAAGTCTTCTGCAATTATAGAGTTTTTTAAGGAAGTTATATTCAAAAATTCTCTATCAATTGTTCAGATATTATTGTTTTCTTTCAATGATTTTTCATTATAGATATTTATAAGTTGAATAGTATCAAACTCATTATCTTTATCTATAATGTCACTCACTAGGATGTCAGAGTCAGATATGATATCAAATCTCAGATTAAATTGATATCTTGATCTTTTTCTCTCGTAGATTGCTACTCTTGATTTTATCTCAGATTTTTCAGGAAGAAAGCAGTAATAGCTTGAATGAGAAATGATGTACTTTTGCTCAGTATCAAAATTTGGTTCTTGAAGAAGTACAAAATCAACTTTTTATTCAAATGCAATCTGAAGACAAGAATAAATGTAATTTAAGTTTCTATTCACATTATTTTGAATAAATGTGATTTTTGAAGAGTTTTTAAACTTTTTTTTGTTATTTTTGTTGTACATTCATACTAAAAGAGAGTGAAGATATAGTAGAATCTAATCACTATCACCAGATAGTAGATTATAACTATTTTGAAAAGCAGGAATCTCAACTGCTTGCATTCTATCTAGTTTATTATCAGAGTCATTTCTCAATTCTCTAATCTTAACAGGTGTTTGAGAATTCAAATTCTGTTTACATTTAGCTGGAGAATTGGAGTTTGAAGACCTAGATAGTTGAGAGTTTCTTCTTTTTGAGCTTGCAGTTGTGGATTTACTAGCTTGACTTTTCTCTTCAGTTTTAGATTCACTTTGAGCTTCATCTTTTCTTCAGTTCTTCTGAGTTCTTGAAGCAAATACACATTCTTTTGAGCTAGATGCATGTTTTTCTTTGCAATTGGAGCACTTAAGCAGAGTATGTTGACATATTTCATCTCTTTTTGAGCATGTTTCACATTTATGCTCACTAGTTTTGTGATCTCTAGCATAGAATGCACATTTTGAGTCTCTGAAACAAGAGATTGCAAAGTGTTCATATCTTTGACAGTTTGAACACTGTGTTTGAGCTTTGAGATTCATTCTTGAATCTTTATATTCATGAACTCTCATTTTCAAATCTGCTACTCTTACTTCAGAGATTCTTGATTGTTTAAGTGTCTTTGTATATACTAGAACAGAGGCATTTCTTCTGCTCTGTCTGAACTCAATTGAATTAAGTCATACAGGCTCTTTTCTCAGTTGAATAGAATTGTATTCTTCTAATTCATTTTTGAGAAGCAGCATTCCTTTCTCACAGTCAAAAATTTCAACTGAAATATCATGAAGAATGAATTTGTCTCACTTTTCATCTCTTTCAGATAGAATTGTTGTATTCAGTAGAGATTCTATTGCTGATTTTCAGAGATTCTCATTCTGAATGAGGAATTCTGCACTGAATTCAGGCATTGTAGTCAAAATAATAGAGTTTCCAAAGAAAGATGACTCAATTGAAGCTATGACTGATTTTTGAACTTCAATATCAGTCATTAACTGAGAAAAGAACTGCTGATTAATTTCATTTCTACTTCTGAAAATGAGATTTGAGTTTAGCTTGTTTTTTTGCAAGCTCTCCTGATTTGAGACTTTGAGAATAAGTCTTCTGTTTCTGAAGATTTGAAAGTTCTTCTCTTTTGACATTTCTTTTTTTTCCTTTCTATGAACAGAGGTCTGAGAAATATTCTTCTCAGTTTTCTCAGAATTTTGAGCAGATTTTGAACTAGCAGGTTTGAAGACAGCAGATTCTGCTACTTGAGCATATATTTTCTTCTGATTTGAAGAAGAAGATGAAGAAGTAGAAGATGAAAAAGAGTCAGTGACTGTACTGAAAGATTTCAATGTTTTTTAAATTGTGTTTGAAATTCCAAGTTTGAACTTGATCACTTCTTGTAGTTGTCTAGCCTGAGCATGAAGAATTAACAGAACTTCTTCATTCTCCTCACTCAGACACTGTTTTCCAAGAATTTTGCTTGCTTTTTTCAGTTCCTGTATTTCAAGAACTTGTTGTTTCTCTATTTCTTCCTTCTTTCTTCTCTTTAGAATTTCAATCTCAGGAATGACATCTGGGAAAACATCTTTTTCCACATCAACTGAGTGTACTCTTGAACTCATTTTACTCACTGAATGAAAAGTTGGTCAGACTGTTTCAATTGAGAGATTTATTAGTATATTTTCAATTGAAAAGTTGATCAGACTGTTTCAATTGAGAGGTTTATTAATCTATTTTCAAATGAAAAGTTGATCAGACTGTTTCAGTTGAGAGATTTATTAGTCTTTTTTCAATTGAAAAGTTGGTCAGACTGTTTCAAAAGAAGAATGAAAGACTTTTGTATATAAAACACCTGATTTTTTTCACACTAGTTCAGTAACTAGGTTAGATTTTTGAAGAGAATCTAATAAACTATAAGTGATTTTTAAGATAAATCAATAAAATCTTTACAAACTCTTTCTTGGAATACAGTGAGGAAAAGTATGATATCAATTGATAATAAATCAGATAATATGACAGTTTTTGAGAGAAAAACTGACAAAAAATAAGTCAATTTTTTGTAGAGAAATTGATTAAAACTATTCAATTTTATTCTAAATTATTTAATTCTTCTCACACAACAAGTGTGCAACTCAAATCAGTCAATAAAGAGTGTAAAAGAGAATTAAGTATTAATGAAAGCTCTTCAGTCACTGAAAAAGTAATTCTTACTTAAAAGAATATGAAATTATGATAGAAAACAACTCTGTTTTTAATTCTTTGTAAGAATATTGTATAAAACTCAGAGAAAAACACCTTACTTTTTCAAGAGAAGTAAAAAACTATTTCTAAGATCTTTTTTTTTTTGCATTAACTGCTGCAGAAGAATGAGATAGAAACTGCTAAAATATGTACTACTGTATACTCTCTATCAAGACTTTCCCTCTTCAGAGTCTTGATATTATAGAGAATATAAGTCTGTTTCTATATGATAATGTAAATATTGTCAGTGAGATGTAGAGGAACTGGTTATTTATATCTCAAAATAGAAGACTTTGTCAATGATTATATCAATATAGAGTTAATTCTCAAATTCAATAGAAATCTAGTGTTGCTATTCTCAATTCCTTGCAGAATCTATTGAATATTGAGATATTAAAACTAGATTTAATATATCTCACTGTGCAGAGATCAAAGGCTCAGTCAGATCTTGAGATATACTGATTTTATAGTTGTTGATGTGCTGTTGACTCATTGTTCACTGATTATGTATTGAATACTGTTACTGAGGTATCTTTTTGTATCATTCTGCTGAGGATGGGCCAGATTGAGAGAGGTAGTACAAGGGTGAGACTTGGTGTTGAAGTCTAGATACACAGGCGACGGACTGTGGAGGTTACACTTCAGAAGAGTTCATTGATTATGTACTTGATATTATCACTGAGGTATCTTTTTGTATTTTTCTGCTGGGGATGGGCCAGATTGGGAAGGGCGGTATGAGGGTGAGACTTGGCATTGATGTTTTGGAACATCAAAGATGGACAGGGTTTTCGCGGAGGTCACTCCTCGGATATCTCCACAACTACAGATTGGGGATCTTCCAAAATCGAGAAGATTGGTGCATATGGCTAGGTCACTTCACCTTACAATTTGTATGGCACTCTGGCCCGGGGTTGTGGTGTGGTAGCGGAGAATGGGGGATAATCCCACACAGGAGCTTCGAACAACATCCGGTTCATGTTTGGCTGGATAACTCCACCACCACACAGGGTATGCGGTCGGCGATGGGGTCAGAATGCTCGTATGATCGAGGGCTTTTCGATGGATCTATCGGCGGGTTCTTATTCGAAAAATCGAGCGAGTTCATGGTGGAGCGGTTTGAATTTCTTTTCATACACTGAATAATTGAGCTCAGTGTCTGATAGTTTTCTATCATCATATGTCACTGAGTGCAGCTTGCTGTTCTTGCTTATCTGTAGAAGAGCATCTCTGATAGCTCATTCAGATGCATTCATCTCAATGTAGAAAGATTTATTATAATCTGATTGAATAAGCACTGAGAATGTTATTATACATTCTCTCAGTGTGAGAAAAGTCTCTTTGCACACAGTATTTCAGATAATTGAATAAAACTTCTTCTTTCACAGATTTACATTCATTTCTCTTAAGAGATCTGAGAGTGATGCAGATATTCATGTGAAATCCTTGATAAATCTGTGATAGTATGAGACTAACTCAAGAAACTGTTGTATATAATGTACATTTCTCAGCTGCAGTCAATTCACTATAACATTCAATTTCTCTGAAATGAGATGTATACAGTCATCACTCACTACATATTCTATGAACTTCAACTCTTCTATTTCAAACACACACTTGATTAATTTGATATAGAGCTTATACTCTGTCAGAGTTATAAGCACTTCATTGAGATACTTCAGATATTCATTATATAAGTTTGAAAAGACTAGAATGTTATCAAGATATATAAGATATGAGGTTTTATTCTGTTTATGAAGAATTATATTTATCATTATTTAAAAGATGACAGGTGCATTTGTCAGACTGAATGATATTGTCAGGAATTTGAACTTCTCTCATTGTATATTAAACATAGTTCATGAGACTGACAGTTTATCTACACAGATCTGTCAGTATTCTGAGAGAAGATCAATCTTCAATAAATATCAGGTATTTTCAACTGTATTCAACTGTTGTTGAATCTGTAGCAGTGAATATTCATTCTTAATTATAAGCTTATTGAGTGCTTGATAATCAATACACATTCATCACTTCTCATCTGCCTTTTTCATGAATAGAACTGAAAAGCCTCATGCACTTGATAAGAATTGTATGAGATCATGTTTTAGAAGGTGTGTGATCTGACACTTCTGTTCTTCAAGATGTGTTTGTGACAGAGAGTATGCATTCTGATTGACTGGTTTTATATCTCTCATATCAATCTCATATACAAATCCTTGTTCTGGTGACAATTCTGATGAAAGATCTGTTCAGAAGATCTTTTCATACTTCTTCAGAAGCTTCTTCATACACTTGTTCTTTCACATATTCTTTATCTTGATTTTCTTCACTTCTGAGTTCTATATGATATACAGAATGCTTTCAGATGAGATCTTGTGAATCATTCTCTTTACTTATTGATGTATAAGCAGATTTAATCCTTCTATATCAGAGATGTGAAATGTTCTTCTCATATTAGTTGATAGAATTGTATGAATCATTTTCTTTCTATCAGTTAATTACATATGAGATGTACATTATTGAATCTGCAGATTGAACCTTTGAAATTAATCAAGTCTGAGAATAAGATTATATTTCACATTCTGCAGCTCTCACACTCAAATATAGCAAGATCATTCTTCAAAGTGCAAGAGAACTCTTACTTTTACAGATGATATCAGATATCAGTTATTAGATAATCTTATGTATTAGAGATTCTTCACTCAGCAGATCTCTTTCAATCTTTGAATTATATAATTATCAATATATTGTGTAGAAGCTTCTGTGTCTGCTAACACTTTTACAGTTATCTCTCAATTCTTACTTAAGTGTTCTCTATACATTAACATTTCAGATCTCAAGACATTGAGATAAGTATTTACTTCATCATTCTCATCTGCATCTCATTCAGAAGCCTGCTTCTTCTTTACATTCACAGAATTCAGAGAATCATCTAACACAGACATCTCTTTCACTTTGAAGACTTTTCATAGAATATCAGTGAGTGTCTTCAAGCTCACTGATTCTGCTAGTTTTTTAACTTTCTTGCTTCTCTTAACTGTGTATACTGAGTGCAATCTTTTATATCATGATTTTGACATCTGTAGTTGAAGTAAGCTCAATGCTCATAATATCAAGATTTTCACTCAGAGAATCTCTTTTTCAGAGGATTCAGTACTTTAGTAATAACATTCAGATCTAGATTCATTACATTCAGATATATGACTTATATTATAAAAGTCTGATTATCTGTTCTTCACTAAGATATACTCAATTGCAGTATTTTCTGTTATAATTGACTCACTTATTTCTGTATAATAAGAATATTATATGCTTCTTTCATCATATCTGATTATAAGATTAAGCATTTTCATTTCACTCTCAACTCAGATGTAAGATCTTGAATGAAGATCTGTAAACACAAAGATGTTGAAAGCTCTTCATTCAATGCAGGATAGTATAAACTGAAGTATATAAAGTATAATATAAGATCACTTACTTATCTACACTCAGTGAAGTGTTCATAACACTTATCTTATATATTCACTTTCTCAAAGTTATACAAGATTCATTTGAAAAACTCATTTCATGTTTATGAGAATGAATATTACTTCAGATCTGTGAGATTCATCTTTTCATTAGTTATTTATAATGACTTTACTTTTTCATGTAGAAATGCAGCAGATCTTAAGACTTATTGAAATTCTGTTAACTATTTATCTGTGAGTTCACATTCAATCTGATAATATAATTATATCTGACTTAGTCAGCTGATTACAGTATCATTTTTTCAGTTATTATTAAAGCTTGATGATTTCAGCAGATCTCTCAGCTTAATATATCTCATACTTAGATTCTCATTCTGCACAGTGATCTCTGATAATGTGTATACTTCTGAAGAGATCATGAACAATTGTGATGAGATCTTCAGATTCAGTGTAGTTATCTATCTGTGTAAACATTTAATCTTCTGCTGCAGATCTAAGATCTGATTCTCTCTATTCTTATTGATGATGGCAATTGCATTGATGAAGCTCTTCATAGTGAATACTTGATTCACAGTGAATGC
This sequence comes from Blastomyces dermatitidis ER-3, assembly GCF_000003525.1. NCBI lineage: Eukaryota > Fungi > Ascomycota > Eurotiomycetes > Onygenales > Ajellomycetaceae > Blastomyces > Blastomyces dermatitidis. The sequence goes on from NW_025544775.1 coordinate 1,363,133, forward strand.
TAATTATTGTTTGACTTCTGTCTCAGTCTGTCACTGTGTATGCAAGGCCTCAATCTCATTTAAAATTCTTGTATGTGTATAAAGCTTTGATTTCAGTTTGACTGTTTCAGCTGCTTTTCTTACTGCTTTGAGTAAATTCTCTGAGAGGTTCTGTATATCTTCCAGTTCAGATAGCAGAGAAAAGTGTTGTTTGTATCAGCTAGAAAAGATATTCATTTCAGTGGTTTTCTTGTTAATTATAGAATGTCTATCATTATATCACTGTATTATTATATCACTATATTATTCTATCACTATATTATTATATGATTTCTGTTATCATTGTATGACTCTTATGATGATCACTTCTTCTTTTATTCTTCTTTTGAGTAGGAAGCAGACTTCTTTGAATCTGGTTCATCACTCTCATCTCCTTTCTCACATCTCATCTGTTTATGTCTCATATGTGGTATTCATCTGAGTATGAAGTTTTCCCTCAACAAGCAAAGCAGCATCAATTGAATGCTCTTCTGCTCACTGTTCTTTATACACTATCTTTTGAGATGTTCTAGAACCACACTGATATGATAACTATGAATCACTTTGTAGACAGAATTATCATGCTCTGAAGAAGTCTGCACTTCTCACCAGTTTTTAGACATGCTATCAGATGTGATTCAAAGGTTGCTTAAGTCAGTGTATGATTACAGGCGTACACCGGCTTCTTATATATTGAATCTTGTACACTAAATTAATTAGTGGCCGCTAGGGCCCCCTTTACATTCGTACGCTAGTAGTTCGGAAGTGGCCGCGTTATTATCCGACGGTCGTACGTTCTTCCGAACCACACTGCTGTGTTCACAACTGCTGTTTCTACTGCATCCGCAACTGCTTCCTCTCTCACCTTTTTCAAAGCATTCTCTGGAATGCGCGGATGCAATTCATACAACAGATAGAATGATGAATACTTGAAGACTGCATGCTGTTGAATCTGTGTGATCAACAGCACCTGCCTGAGATATTCATCTCATAGTCTTATAGACTTACTCACTAGATATTTTATCAGTATATTGCTCAAGATTCTATTCAAGTGTTTCATCTTTCTATTCATCTGCAGATGATATGATATTGTTCTATAATGTCTTATCTGTAACTAGCTCATGAAATGTCTCACTACTTCTCTCATGAGATTCACACTGTTATCAGTTAGAATCTCACATGGTATTTCATAGTTGACATAGATCTCATTATATAGAAACTTTGCTATCATCTTCTCTATTATCTCTGAAACTGCTTTTATAACTGATCAGTCAGTAGTGTAATTAATAGCAGTGATTATCTATTGATTTCTATTTAACATTCACAGTAATATGTCTATGAGATTTACTTCTTATTATTTAAATGATTGTATTGTACACTTCATCTGATGTTACACTTTCTTATATTCTAATTCTTTCTTAGATTCTTTCACAACCTGATAATTCAGGCACTTGTAAGTGTATATCTGAATATTCTTGATCATGCTTGATCAGTATACTTTTGATTTGAGTACACTCATGAGTTCAGAGCTTTCTAAGTGACTGAATTTCTTATACATGTGAGTTATCAAGTTATATTGAAATGAAGATTTCAGATAGAGAGCTTCTGCATATTCTAGATCACAGTAAAGCATAATATTGTTTTTCAATTTTCTCAGCTTGAAGTTCAGAAGCATCTCTTCTACTACTCTTATAAAATACTTATTATCTGATATCTTACTATTCTTCAAGTGAGAGATTATAATGTTCACTCATTCTGATTTCTTGTATTCTCTCAGTGTGTTTAATATGAATGTCTCTTATGTCTGATTCACAGAACTCTCACTCATGAAATTGAGTCTGTGACTGATTACATCAGATATCACAGTATCTGATTTCTTTCAGTATTTAATATGAAGATTATATACTTGAAACTTCAAGATTCAATATACTAAGTGTTTGAAATATTTTATCATTGATTGTAGATAGATAAAGCTTTTATAATCTGTGATCACTGTTGTTATATATCTATTGTTAATATATCTATTTCACAACATCAGTATGTGCTTGATTACTAGCAATTTCTTTTCATACACTGAGTAATTGAGCTCAGCATCTGATAGTTTTCTATCATTGTATATCACTGAGTGCAGCTTGCTGTTCTTACTTATCTGTATAAGAGTGTCTCTGATAGCTCATTCAGATATGTCTGTCTTGATATAGAAAGGTTTATCATGATCTGATTAAATAAGTACTAAGAATGTTATTACATGCTCTCTCAGTGTGAGAAAAGTCTCTTCACATATAGTATTTCAGATGATTGAATGAAACTTCTTCTTTTACAGATTTGCATTTATTTCTCTTAAGAGATCTGAGAGTGATGCAGATATTTATGTGAAATTCTTGATAAATCTGCAGTAGTATGAGATTAACTTAAGAAACTGTTATATATAATATTTATTTCTTAGCTATGATTAATTTACTATGACATTCAATTTCTCTGAAATAAGATATATACAGTCATCACTTACTACATATTCTATGAACTTCAACTCTTTCATTTCAAACATACACTTGATTGATTTAGTATAGAGCTTATACTCTGTCAGAGTTATAAACATTTCATTGAGTTGCTTCAGATATTTGTTGTATAAGTTTGAAAAGACTAGAATGTTATTGAGATATATAAGATATGAGATTTCATTCTATTTATAAAGAATTGTATTTATCATTGTTTAAAAGATGATAGATGCATTTATTAGACTGAATAATATTATCAGAAATTCAAACTTTTCTCATTATATATTAAATACAGTTTGTAAGACTGACAGTTTATCTACACAGATCTGTCAGTATTCTGAGAGAAGATTAATCTTTGATAGATATCAGGTATTTTTAACTGTATTCAACTGTTATTGAACCTGTGACAGTGAATATTCATTCTTGATTGTAAGCTTGTTGAGTGCTCTATAATTGATACACATCTGTCACTTCTTACTCACCTTTTTCATGAATAGAACTGAAAAGCCTTATGTGCTTGATAAGAGTTATATGAGATCATGTTCTAGAAGGTCTGTGATCTGACACTTCTGTTCTTTAAGATGTGTTTATGACAGAGAGTATGCATTCTGATTGACTGGTTTTATATTCTCTGTATCAATCTCATGTATGAATTCTCATTCTGGCAGCAATTCTGATAAAAGATCTGTTTGAAAGATCTTCTCATACTTCTTCAGAAGCTTCTTCATATGCTTATTCTTCTGCATATCTTTTATCTTGATTTTCTCTGCTTCTAAGTTCTGTATGACATACAGAATGCTTTCAGATGAGGTCTTGTAAATCATTCTCTTTACTTATTGATATATAAGCAGATTTAATTCTTCTATATCAGAGATGTGAAATGTCCTTCTCATATCAGTTGATAGAATTGTATGAACTGTTTTCTTTCTATCAGTTAACTGTATATAGCATGTACATCATTGAATCTGCAGATTGAATCTTTGAAATTAATTGAGTCTGAGAATAAGATTATATTTCATGTTCTGCAGCTCTCACATCTAAATATAGCAAGATTATTCTCTGAAGTGCAAGGAAACTCTTACTCTTGTAAATAATATTAAATATTGATTATCAGATAATCTTATATGTCAGAGATTCTTCACTCAGTGAACCTGTTTCAATCTTCAGATTATATAATTACTAATATATTATGTAGAAGCTTCTGTATCTGCTAACACTTTTACAGTTATCTCTTAATTCTTATTCAAGTGTCTCTTATATATTAACATTTCAGATCTCAAGACATTGAGATAAGTGTTTACTTTATCATTCTTATCTGTATCTTATTTCAGAGTCTGCTTCTTCTTTACATTTGCAGAATTCAGAGAATTATCTAATATGAGCATCTCTTTCACTTTGAAGACTTTTTATAGAATATCAGTAAGTGTCTCTGAGCTCACTGATTCTGCTAGTTTTTTGACTCTCTTGCTTCTCTTAACTGTGTATACTGAGTGCAATCTTTTACATTATGATTTTAATATCTACAGTTGAAGTAAGCTTGATACTTATAATATCAAGGTTTTCATTCAGAGGATTTCTTTTTCAGAGAATTCAGTGCTTTAGTAATGACATTCAGATCTAGATTTATTACATTCAGATGTATAACTTATATTATAGAAGTCTAATTATCTGTTCTTTACTGAGATATACTCAATTACAGTATTTTCTGTTACAATTGACTCACTTGTTTCTGTATAATAAGAATGTTATATACTTCTTTCACTGTGTCTGATTATGAGATTAAGTATTTTCATTCTGCTCTTAACTCAGATATAAGATTATAAATGAAGATCTGTAAATAGAAAGATATTGAAAGCTTTTCATTTAATATGAGATAGTGTAAGCTGAAGTGTGTGAAGTATGATGTAAGATTACTCACTTATCTACACTCAGTGAAGTGTTTATAACACTTATCTTATATATTCACTTTCTCAAAGTTATGTAAGATTCATTTGAAAAACTTATTTCATATTTATAGAAATGAATATTACTTCAGATCTGTGAGATTCATCTTTTTATTAGTTATTTATAATGACTTTGCTTTTCTGTGTAGAAATGCAGCAGATCTTAAGATTTATTAAAATTTCATTAACTGTTTATCTGTGAGTTCATATTTAATCTGATAATATAATTGCATCTGACTTAGTCAGCTGATTGCAGTATTATTTTTTCAGTTATTATTAAAGCTTAATAACTTCAGTAGATCTTCTAACTTAATGTATTTCATGCTCAGATTCTCATTCTGCACAGTGATCTTCAATAATATGTATACTTCTGAAGAGATTGTGAATAATTATAGTAAGATCTTCAGATTCAGTATAGTTATCTATCTGTATAAATGTTTAATCTTCTACTGCAGGTCTAAGATCTGATTTTCTCTATTCTTATTAATAATAATGATTATGTCAGTAAAGCTCTTCATAGTGAATGCTTGATCTGCAGTGAATCACAATTGTTATTTGACTTCTGTCTCAGTCTGTCACTGTGTATGCAAGGCCTTGATCTTGTTTAGAATTCTCATACATATATGAAGCTTTGATTTCAGTTCAGCTATTTCAGCTGCTTTTCTTACTGCTTTGAGTAAACTCTCTGAGAGATTCTGTATATCTTCTGGTTCAGATAGCAGAGAAGAGTGTTGTTTGTGTTAACTAGAAGAGATATTCATTTCAGTGATTTCTCTTTGATTGTATGATGTCTATTGTTATATCACTGTATTATTATATTACTATATCACTGTATTATTATATCACTATATTATTCTATTGCTATATTATTATATGATTTCTGTTATCATTGTATGACTTCAGTGATGGCCATCTCTCTCTTTTATCTCTTTGAGTGAAGAGTGATCTTCTTTGAATCTGATTCATTACTCTTATTTCTTTTCTCACATCTTATCTATTTACATACATGGTATTTGCCTGAGTGTGAAGTTTTCTCTCAACAAGTGAAGCAGTATTAATTGAATGCTCTTCTGCTCATCACTCTTTATATGCTATCTTTTGAGATATTCTAGAACCACACTGGCATGATAACTATGAATTGCTTTGTAGATGGAATTATCATGCTCTGAAGAAGCCTGCACTTCTCACTAGTTTTTAGACATGCTATCAGATGTGATTCAAAGATTGCTTAAGTCAGTGTACAATTACAGGTGTACACCGGCTTCTTATATATTGTAATATTGTATGCTAAATTAATTAGTGGCCGCTATGGCCCCCTTTACACTTGTACGCTAGTTCGGAAGCGGCCGCGTTATTATCCGACGGTCGTACGTTCTTCCGAACCACAATATCAAGATCTTAGAAGTAGGTAATCAATCTTGAGAGAATCAAATAAAGATTAACATACTCAAGAAGATATTAACTTTTGAACTCTTACAGACTCTTATAAGTGTAAACAAAGACTCAACTTATGAAGACTTCTGCTCACAGCTTCAGATATTGAATAATTAGACTGACCGTGTGACCGTGTCTGAGACCAGGATCAGATTTTTTGATAGTCTCATTATCAATTCGACTGATCCCATTACACGGTTTTAACATTAGATAGTAGTTTCATACTGTCCCAGTGAGACTTACTGTCTACTCTTGTCACATTTTCTAAATAGAACCATGATTTCTACTTCTCAATTTAAATTATTTTTATTGCTTTAAATGACTTTAAATCTCATTTGAGCATTATGAAAAAGTGTTACTTTTTAAAAAATTAAAAATAGTCTAAAGAAAACCTTAAAATGTCTAAAAATAGTAACTTTATGCCAAGAATGGGACTAAATGAGACCAAATGGGACCACTTTCTCATTTTTTTCAAGTCATGGTTTCATTTTAAGATCTGATATATAGTCACTTTACCTGTTTTTTTGATAGCCAGTCCCAGCGGGATTCACGCCAAGAAATGTATGAGACCAGACCAAATGGAATCAAACGTGAAATTCATGGTCCCGGCAGCCAGTCTATGAATAATCATCTTATCAAGCTCAAGAGTATACAGAACAGTGATAGAAGATATTACATCTCAGTCACTTATACACCTGCACTAAAGAGAAGTACCAGTAATAATGCAGATACTATGAACTGAATGAACTTGAATGTCTATGTATAAGCAAGAGATTCTGTCATTTAAACAGACTTCTGAGTTCCTGGGATTACTTCTGAGAAAGTCATCAATTAATATTAACATGAAGTATGCATCAACTGTAATCAATTAAAATACATTGCTTTCAACTGTTGATCAATCTACATGTCTTCACACTTAAGAGAAAGACTGATACCTTCTCAATTAAGAGAAAGATCAGTGTCTTCTCATTCAAAGAATGAATCAGTGCCTGTCTGCATCAACCACATTGCAGTGAAGAAAGATTCAGAAGATAACTATAAGAATATCTCAATGAAACAGAGAAAAGATTAGCTTCTGTTCAAATTCATAAACAGAAGCTTGAAGAGATCAGACAATAACAATTTGAAGAGAAAATAACAATGAATGTGATTCTTGTATCTACTGTGATTGATAATATATATAATATGAAAGTCATGATAGACAGCAGTATATGTCACTATGTAATAATAAAATCTTCAGTCATAGAACATTATAATCTTCAGTGTATTTCTTTATCAAAACCCCGACTCCTTGCAGAATTTGATGATTCAAAAGACATTTGTACCTGTTACATGATGAAGTTAATCATAGATGTGAAAGAACATCAATATGAAGATATATATATATATGAAGTTGATAATCTTGATTATAATCTGATATTAGAACTTGTCTGACTTTCTGAACAAGGCATCTTATTAAACACTTAAAACAGGAGTTTAATATTCTCTAATAATGATAGAATTTATGAAGATGATATTCACAAGACTATGAATCTTACACAGATCTCTGTCAACACTTATAAAATGCTCTGAAAAAGAACTCATTAAAATCATCAACAGAGTCACTGACAAAGTCACTGATAGCAGAATTATGTATCAATCTATTTCATCAGTCTGATCAATATTAAGAAAGCTCTAGAAAAGTTATTCTGTACTATAATAACAGATTCTTATACAAAACTCTCTCAATAATATCATGAATATCTAGATGTCTTTCAATAAGATAATATTATGAATATATCTTCTTTACAAGCTTCAGAAGTAAATCACAGTATCAAGTTAGAACAGAAAGAAAATAAGAATCTCAAGTCACTGTGAGACTCTCTTTATAATATATCTTAAGATGAACTTCTTCTTCTTCAAAAGACACTCAATGATCTCTTGAATAAGAAATTCATATATATTAGCAACTCTTTCACTGCAGCTTCTATTCTCTTTACAAAGAAGTCAGATGAAGAACTCTTATTCTGTGTGAACTGCTGAGATCTGAACAGATTGATAAAGAAAGATTGTTATCTCTTATCTCTTATCAATGAAACTCTAGCATGAATTGAGTGAGCTCAATGATTTATAAAGTCAGATGTCATTGCTGCATTTCATAAGATTCATATAACTGAAAAAGATGAATGACTTACAGTATTTTAAACACATTATAACCTCTTTGAATAAATAGTCACACTCTTTGAACTGACTAATACTCTCAGTATATTTCAGAAGTATATCAACTGAGCACTCTGAGATTTTCTTAATGAGTTTGTATCTGCTTATCTAGATAACATTCTCATCTTCACTAATGAATTCAGAAAAGAGTATCAACAGTATGTATGAAGAGTATTATAATAACTACAAGAAGCAGAACTATCAATTGATATTAATAAGTGTGATTTCAAAGTTAAGAGTACTAAATACTTAGATTTCATCATAGAAGCTGACAAGAAGATTTGAATGAATTCTGAGAAGATCTCTGCTATTCTTGAATGAGAAGCTTTATATACTGTGAAAGATGTATAAAGTCTCATTGAATTTACTAACTTCTATCACTGATTTATATGAAACTTCTCAGATATTATGAGATCACTTACAGAACTTACTAAGAAAGACTCAGTATTTCAATGATCAGCAGACACTGAAGCTACATTTATACAGATAAAGAAGATATTTATTAATACTTCTCTGCTGATAACATTTGATTCTGATTATAAGACAGTTGTTGAAGCTGATTTCTCTGACTATATAACAGAAGAAATGATATTGTAATATAATAATGAAAGTGTTCTACAATTATGTGTCTTCATATCTAAGAAACTGAGTCCTGCTGAATATAATTATGAGATCTATGATAAGAAACTTCTCACAATTATACACTGTCTAGAAGAATGAGACTCTGAACTCTGAAGTGTCTCTGAATTTGAGATAATCACAGATTATAAGAACCTTAAATACTTCATAACAATCTATAAACTCACTGAATAATAGATACAATGATCAGAGTTTTTAAGCTGCTTTCATTTTATAATACACTACTATCTCAGCAGTCAGAACTCAATGACAGATGCTCTCTCATAATAAGAACAAGATATACTGTTCAATATAATAGATATATACTGAATAAATTAAGAACACTAACTCTTGAATCTGAAGATATTAGTTAATTATAATAAGATTACTTATAACACTATATATACTTCACTGGTCAGAACATTCTCCAGATCTACACTGAATAAATTGTGATATATAACAGCTCAAACTGATGAACTTCTTTAAGCACTCACTGAAGCAGTATGTCAAGAAGCAATCTGATTTCTGTCAGAACTATGTATAAGAACTGATATCTCAGAATGTTCAATCAATGATAATAATACTCTATAATTTTATAAACAATGCTGAGTTTCTCACTCTGCACTCTTATACACTCAGATAATGTAAGAGATACATAATATATATATAACTGATTATTCAGACTGTGAATAACTGTATAGAATGATCTTCTGAGACTTCTACTGACCTGAGATATTAAACAGTATCAGATACTTTGTCTGAAACTACAACTATTATTCTTCTATCATCTTATGAAAGAACTGTAGAAAAGATTTGCTGAAATCACTCAATATTTCTGATAGAATCTGATGAGATATGACAATTGATTTTGCTGTTAATCTCTCTAAGACTAAAAATTATAAGAACATTCTGATCATTGTGAATTAATTGAGTAAGAATTTAATATTGAAATCTTGTAATAAAATAAATACTGAACAAGTCACTGAAGCTTTTCTACAGAGCTCATTCTATCAGATGCATGAGTTGCTGAGATCTATAGTATCAGATTAAGACTGTCAATTTGTAAGCACTCTCTGAATAAGAATCTGTCAAGTTCTCAAGATTATACACTGTCTATCAACTGTCTATCACTCTGAGACTGATGACACATCAGAATGAAAAATTCAGAGTGTAAAGAATTATCTTTATAAGTTCTGTAATTACTTATAAGATGACTGATATAATCTTCTTCTACACACAGAGATTGCTATCAATGATTAAGATACTGTTTCAATAGATGTAAGTCTGTTCTGTCTTACACACAGTTATTATATGAAGATGTTAGATCTTCTAGAGATTACACAGTTCATACTGAATTCTCACAGTCTGATTCAGATTACTGATAATATAGTAATAAAACTCTGAGATACTCATAATTGAGCAGAAGTCTTCAAGATAAGTACTAAACAGAATCAAGAAGATTGAATTAATATTCACTGAGATCTCACTGAATAATATAAGACAGAAGATCTGATATGATTGAATCTTAAGAATATATAAATCACATGTTTATCTCATATACTAGATTACTATTATATTAGATATAAAGTGATAGAAGCTCTAGATAGCTATAACTACTGTCTTAACATATTTTCAGAAATTCATGATATCTTCTATACAAGCTTGCTCTGTTATACTGTCACTGATCTATTCTCTTCTCAACTGACTTCTGTCTGACAGCTGCCAGAGATTATAGAAGAAGATAATGAGCTTGAATGAGAGATTAAAGATATTCTTAATAAGAGATTATACAGCTGTAGCTGATAATATCTTATGAAATGAGTTAGCTATAATCAACTGATCTGAACTCTGAGTTCTACATTATCTGAAACAGCAGTTCTTGACTGATAAGAACTGCTGCTGAAAGAGAGAGACTAATGTGACAGGCTGCACTCAATCAATTATATAGACTATTCTGTTACACTTCACAGATTTCAACTGCTTCATTCTCAAATGCATATACTCTGATTCTCAGCTATTCTCAATTACTGATTCTCAGCTGCTATGAACATGTACACTCTGATTCTCAGTCATTCTCAATCACTCATTCTCAGCCGCTATGAATGCGTATAGATTCTTCTGCTCAGAAGTCTCACTGTATACATTATCACATACACATATAAATATTCACTTTAATTGCTGATTCTCACACTTTCTCTTTCTTCTCTTCTCTAACATTTTTCTCTTTGTTATATAAGACCTATAATATTATACTGATCTATTCGGCGTAGGCCTCTTACAATAAAGCTCTTAAAATGTAAGATATCAGAAGCTCTCAATAAGAGGCATAAGAAAGTTTTTAAAATGCAAGACATTGAAAGCTCTTAATAAGAGGCATGAAAAAAGCTCTTTGCAAAAGATATAACATATCTCAATCTTCTTTATACATGATTAAATCAGCTTTATTCTCAACTACAATTAAGTAATTTATTCTATTAAATACTCAAGATCTACTCTATATAAATATTCAAGCAATTCTTTGATAATTAACTAAGACTATTAATTGAAGTTATATCAGAATTAAGAGTTAGAGTTAAAAACTAGATTAATATAAGAGTTAGAAGAGTCTAGACTGACCGTGTAATTATGTCTAAAATAAGAATCAGCATATTTAATAATTTTATTATAAATTCAACTAATTTTATTACATAGTTTTAATATTAAATAGTAGTATTATACTGTTTCAGTGAGACTTACTATCTACTCTTATCATATTTTTCAAATAAGATTATGATTTTCACTTCTTAATTTAAATTATTTTTATTGCTTTAAATGACTTTAAATCTCATTTGAGTATTATTAAAAAGTGTTACTTTTTAAAAAATTAAAAATAGTCTTAAAAAAACCTTAAAATGTCTAAAAATAGTAACTTTATATTAAGAATGAAACTAAATAAGACTAAATAAGATCACTTTCTTAATTTTTCTAAGTTATGATTTCATTTTAAAATCTGATATATAGTGACTTTGCATGTTTTTTTAATGATTAATCTCAGCAGAATTCATGTTAAGAAATGTATAACATCAGATTAAATGAGATTAAATATGAAATTCATGATTTCAGTGATCAGTCTAGCAGAGTCGGAGTTAAAGTCAGAGCTCAAGTTAGTACTAAAGTCAGAGTTGGAACTTATACAATCAGAAAGATATTTTAGACTATATAAATAAAATATTATTATGAAGAAATTTCAGAGAGAAAAGAAGTAAGAATAAAAGATATTAAAGCTAGAACTTAGAGATTAATTAATATAATACAAAACATTTTTGAAGAGAAAGAATCAATGAAATAAGTAGATAAAATTTATATATAATATTCATATCAGCTAGCAGATATTTAAGTACTTGTAATTAGACTGACCGTGTGTAGACTGACCGTGTGACCGTGTCTGAGACCAGGACCAGAATTTTTGATAGTCTCATTGTCAATTTGACAGATCCCATTACACGGTTCTAACATTAGATAGTAGTCTCATACTGTCTCAGTGAGACTTACTGTCTACTCTTGTCACATTTTCCAAATGAGATCATGATTTTCACTTCTCAATTTAAATTATTTTTATTGCTTTAAATGACTTTAAATCTCATTTGAGTGTTATCAAAAAGCGTTACTTTTTAAAAAATTAAAAATAGTCTAAAAAAAACCTTAAAATGTCTAAAAATAGTAACTTTATGCCAAGAATGGGACTAAATGGGATCAAATGAGACCACTTTCTCATTTTTTTCAAGTCATAGTTCCATTTTGAGATCTGATATATAGTCACTTTACATGTTTATTTAATGATTAGTCCCAGCGGATTCACACCAAGAAATGTATGAGACCAGACCAAATGGAATCAAATGTGAAATTCATGGTCCCGGCGGCCAGTCTAACCGTGTGACCGTGTCTGAGACCAGAATCAAACTTTACAGTTATTATGTTATTTAAAGGCATTACTTTTAATCATGATTTGTATTGATTACATTGATCTCAAATCATGCTATTTCAAATATTAAAGATCTCAGATTCACTTTTCAAATAAAAATCTAGTCTCAGATAAAGAATATATTTGAATTCTTAATCATATTTTCATTCTGATTTCATTATTAAAAATAGCATTAAATAAGTTCATGAAATCATTTCTCACTTACATAATATTATAACATAGTGCTCATTTGTTGAAAATTCAATAGAGAGTATTATCAAATATTATTACTTTGCTGAACACAGATTATAATTAATATCATTTTCATTAAAAAAAAAATATAAAATACAAAAAATAATAAAAAAATAAAAAATAAAACAACAAGAAAAAATCACAACAAAAAAAAAAAAAAGAGAAAGAAAAAAATAAGAGAAAGAAAAAAAGAGAAAGAAAGATAAAGAAAAAAATAAAAAATAAAAATAAAAAAAAATCAAGATTACAGAGCTGCAGCACTCTTAAAATATCTACTTCTCAGAGTCTTTACAATGTTTATCATCAACTGTGTATCTCTCACAGTGAGAGTAACACAGTTATAATAAGTTATTATTTTAATATCATCTAACAAATAATCAGTATATATCTATATAAATGTGAATAATTAGAAAATATACACTTAAAAAGTATAATCAGAGTGAACTCTGCTGTCACTTAAATGATATTAAGAATAGAATACTGAAATTAATAATTCTTCTCATTAATTTCACAGACAAGATGTATGAAGATGATCTTGAGAAATATAAGATTCTCTGACTTCTAGTAGAAATGAATCTCACAGAGAGACTCTATTTTCATCATATCAGAGACTGAGTGTTATTAAAAAGTATTACTTTAATACACATGCACTTACTGCAGCAATTCATTCTCTGTATATATGACTGAGAATTGCAGCTTTCTCACACTGCACAGCTCTCTCTGAGATGCTGTCACTGATTTGTAACTCACACAGTCTCTCAGTTCAGCATGCACTGTATATATACAGCTCTGTATACTGAGACTGTATTAATTATTATAATCTGATGTAATACTCACTTTTCATAAGCCATGTTTCATTTGATTGAGAAGAGAGAGAAATGTGACTGCTGTTTTATTTAAGAGAAGATGAATAATTAAATCTGTAGAAGATAATTTAATTTCTTCTATATTTAAAATTTGATTAGTCTATACTCTTCAATTTGAGAGTTTCTGAGAGTGTTTTAATAGTTTTCATATCAGCTTGAAATTAGTGATTGATTGAAGAAGAGAAAAGAGAGAAGAAAGAAATGAGAATAACTTATCTTTATAATATGAAAATAGAGAATTGTTATAATTATTTATTTTACCAACAAAGATCTGTTTTCTGCATGTATCTCTGATACAGATTATATAATAACTGTATACAAAGAATATCAACAGTGCATGTATTAAATGAAGATGATATTGCTATATAATACTGTAGCTGTTTCTATACATTACTGAAAGCTGTTAATATTTTCTTTAAGTCTCTTTATATTGATAAGTCAGTAATATATTTCAATACACTTCTTCTTTCATTATTATCATTATCATTATCATTATCATTATCATTATCATTATTACTATCATCACCATCATTACTATCAGTATTATTATTATTATTATTATTATCATATCATTTCTGACTGTTTCTTCTGTCTTCATCTCTCTTCAATACTCACTGAAATTAATCATGTCATTCTTCTTCAAATATTCTGTAGTTCTGTGAATTATCAAGGCATGTAAGTACTGTCATAGATTGAAGAGAGAGAAGAAGAAGATATTCAAGTGAGAAGAGATAGATTATAAGACATGTTATAATACCTTGAAGAGACTCTGTAAGATAGTAGAATGATAATGATTTTAAGTAACACTTCTGATAGATTTAGACTGAACTGAGTATAGAAATAATATGAATGATATTACCTGTAAGAGATTGAAGAAGAAGTCAGTGAAGAGTCTTATACAGTAGTAATAAGATCAGAAGAAGTTCTGAGAATGATTTAAGATCAAGATAAAGAGAGAGAGAGAGAAGAAGAGTATTACTATAAATAAGTAATAGTAGAAGAAGATTAAGAGAATGTTGAAGTGAGAGATAAAGAAGTCAAAACTGATAACTTTTTTATTTATTGAATAATAATAATTTTTAATAACAGTTCTGTTCTCTAATTGATTACTAGAAGCTGACAGAGAAGAAGAGAATTAAGACCTTGTTCAGGTCTTGAATGTGCTTCATGATTTAGAATATTGAGAAAACAGCTCTGCTCTCTAGACATGTCAATCTGCTTACTGCTGAGATGAAACCTGAAACAGCAGATCAGAAAATACAGGATTTTAAGATACAGATTAATCTGGCTAAGAGAGAGCAGCAGAAACCCTTCTCTAAGAAGATAATGAAGAGAGATTTTGAGATGATTATTATCTCAGATGAGAAGAAGAAGAAGAAGAAGAAGAATAAGAAGTGAATTATAAAGAATAATAAGAAGAATAAGAAAGAGTAGAAAGATGATAAGTAGAAAAAGTTTTTTTCTTTTTATATTAGTTAGTTATAAGTTCATAATTATTAATAATTGAAATTAATTTTAAGTTTTTAAAAATTATTGTACAAGTTGTAATCAAGTCAGGAATAATATATATATATATATATATATTTAACTATCATGATTCATAAATCACTATAATATATAAGTATCAACATTTTTTCAATATTGATATTTATAATATTAATATATTTTTAATGATATTATCTGATAATGTAATTTAGTAATACTCTCTTTCACAATATTAATATATTTTAAGAAATATAACAGAGATTAATTAAGATTGTTTATTTACTTTTATACATTGATGATATTCAATCTGAGTTAGTACTAAAATTATAACAAAGCTAAGAAACAAGATTATTTTCTCTTATATTAATTCTTCTTATACACATCAGTGATTAGTTATTGAAAATAAATTATTATCTTTCTTAAATTATTATCATATCTTCTGAATTCACTTCTTTCACTTCTTTTACTTCTATTGAAGATTCACAAACTCTTTAAGAAATCACTGTGAATCACAAAGTCTATGTTATTTACAATTTAATACAGAATACTCTCTTTCAATTATAATAAATAATCACTTTATTCTTCACATTTAATTCCAGGTCATGAAATTTATGAAAAACTCAACATAAACATTAAGATGAACTATGAAATAATTATCAACAGATTGTATTACAGATTACTGAAGAGTTATCTCTCTGCTATAATTACTATAACTTCATTCAGAAACATTCATTATAAACTGATTATAATTCTGAGGAAATTTTCTAACATCTGAAGACATCAGAATGCAGATAATAAAAGAAAAATAATCATAAAATTACTACTGAGCTGATATGTTACTCTATCAGATAATGATTTTTGATAATACTAACTTTCTAGATTGAAGAAAATCATGTAAAAATAATCATATATCAGTACTCTGATTTTATAACTCTTATCTGATAACTTTCATGAATAATTACTTTATATATGTATATCTCTGAATCTTTCTCTTTAATCAATTGAAAACTCTGAATTCTGAACACTTCTTCAAATGCTTAATTTAAATCTTCATATTTTACATCAATTCTGTCTTCAGTTCTATCTCAAGATATACTACAAAGTCAATATACAATATCTAGAATCAGAGTTGAAGAATCATTGAAAAGTATCTCTCACAGTGAATATATAAACTAGTACAAATAATCTTACATTTATAAGAGTTATATGTTATTACATTGATAAGAACTGAACTTATTAAGAGATATTAATTGAATTTAAATTATTGATTAGTAGTCATACTGAGAATTATATAACAGAGATATTAATAACTGTAATTAAAAATAACTATTGAGATATTAGTCTCAGTCTTCTTATAATTATAACTGATAATGCTGTGAATAACTACACTATGATAAAGAGTTTAAAGCAAAAATTGACTTTGTATTTCTAAAATAATAAATAAGCTCATATTCTCTGCATTGTTCATGTGATTCAACTTGTAATATAATCACTGATAAAGAATCTTAATATTGAGATGAAGAATAATGAGATGACTGATTCTTTTAATGAGAATGAGATGAAAGTGATTACTCAAGTAACTTTTATATTCACTTTATAAAAGATATTATTTCTTAATAACACTTTTTAATATTGCTTTTTAATAATGCTTTTTAATAATACTACTGTTAATTTTGAATAGATTAACTAATAATTTAAATATCACAGATTTGAAACATTATTAATGTAATTTATATCTCCTCTAAATAATAATAATGATTTCATAATATTTAATAAATAAACAAATCAGTCATATCACTAAATATGATACAGAATGTTAGAAGACAGTGAAGTTCAATATATAAAATAACTATTCAGACTCTTCAATTGTATCAGATAATTAATAATTAGATATAACACTCTGATTAAGAAAAGATTCAGATATTGAAACTTTCTGATATGAAGTGAACTTAGTTGAAATATATGATTAATTTACTGTTTCAGTTTTATAAGATAATAAAGACAGTTTCAATCACTTATACATCAATGCTGCAGTCAGCCTGATAAGTGTATAACACTTTATTTACTTATTTTGAGACACAGTTGAATCACTTAAAAAGAAATTCAGTCTGAAATAATACTATAGCACAGGCTATTATTACTGTAAGAAATAAACTGATATATTACTACAGCAAAACTGAACAATCTTTTACAGAGTACTATGCTGTAGCAGCTCTATTACATTTCTCTCATTAAGTTAATATCTACACTTCTCAAGATTGAATAGAGAAGAAATAAGACTTATATATTAAATTAGTCTGAGACTACTACAATATCAACTATCAGAGATTTGAATAAGTAGATGTTTAACATGTGAAGACAGTGAAATACAATTCTCTAGTAAGTAATGATCTTTGATAACACTTCATATTATATAGAACTATAATACTAAGTTTGAAACAGAACTTGTATACATTGATTATAACTGAAAATCAGACAAAACTATATACTTATAACACTGAATTTAACTGCTATTTTCAAGATGATCTGATGAATTTACACATCAAATCAATTCTAGAGTTATGAAAAATTGTTAAGAGTATATATTTAACTGTTATACTGATAATGTGTGATATTCTGAGAATTTCATTAATAGAGATGAGAATGAAGTGAAAGTTTAACTCAAGTCAAGATATTTATTACTATCACTGAGAACAATTATAAGGAGAAACAATTAAGAAACTCATGATTATAAAACATGAAATTATCAGACAGTTTAATACCTCTGATCACAGTATATCAGAGAAGTGTAGTTTTTATAAGAAAGTGAAGAATAAACTTACACAAGAATGTATTTAGTTATTTCATAAGTGTTATCAATAATTGTTATCAAATTCTGATTATATAAGTAATCACTGAATGAACTGAATGAGACTGATTTTAATCTTCAGTCTCAGTCTCATTCTGATTTTGAAAGAATGATTATCTTTCATAGTTTATTCTGAGAAATTACTCTCATTTCACTGTTCTTGAATTAAATCTGGTCATTTTTCATGCTATTTCTCTCAGAAATGATTTATTTTCAGATTTTTTTAAGGCTTGATTCTGATGAGACTCACATCAAGAAATGTATAAGCTCAGATTAAATGAGATCAAATGTGAAATTCATGATCCTGCCGGCCAGTCTACTTGTAATTGAAGAGAGTATTAACTGATTACTCTATATAAGATTATATAACTTACACATCTATTGATTAAATGCTATATAATAAGATTAGTATACAATTAATTAATGTTTTATTTTTATTATTAAAACTTATAGTATAATATAATTCAAAATTATTATAATAAAGTTAAAATTGATTAAAATATAGATTGAATTATAAAATAAAATATAGTAAAATAAAACATATAATATTTCATTATAAATTAAGAAATATATATTATATATTATTGAAAATAATACTTTTTATATAAATATATTATAATTTAATAAATATTAAATTATTTTATATAAGAATTTTATATTTTAATTTTTAAAGAATTTTTTTATTTTTTTATGATAATTCTTTTAATAAATTACCAGTAAAATATTGAAAATTCTTGAACTTTTCAGTTTTAAAAAATAATTTATTAAATATAAATATATTTAAATAATTTAATATAATAATTTATTTAAATTACAATTTTAAAGTATAAATAATACACAGTTATTATAATAATAATATTTTAAAATAGAAAATTTTATATAAAATTCTAAATAAATAAATAATAAATAAGAATTTTAAGATAAAAGTTTATATTTTATTAAAAATATATATAATCTATAAGATATTTAATTTTTTTATAGAAATAATTGATATTTATAAATATATTTAAAAATATAAAATGTGTATTTTATTTTAAAATAGTATTTTAAAAAGTATAATAGATTGTAAGAGGCCTACACTAAATAGATTAGTATAATATTATAGATCTTATATAATAAAGAGAAAAACATTAGAGAAGAAAAGAAAGAGAAAGTGTGAGAATCAGCAATCAGAGTGAATATTTATACACATATTTAATAGTATACACAGTGAAGCTTCAGAGTGAGAGAATCTATACATATTCATGATAACTAAGAATTAGTTCTTGAGAATGATCAAGAATCAGAGTGTATACATTCAAGAATGAGGTGAAAGAATCTATGAAGTATAACAGATTAGTTTATATAATTGATCAGACACAGCTTATTATATTAATCTCTCTCTTTCAGAAGCAGTTCTCATCAGTCAAGAGCTGCTGTTTCAGATAATATAAAACTCAGAGTTTAGATTGATTGATTATAGCTAACTCATTTCATGAGATATTATCAGTCACAGCTGTGAGATCTCTTATCAAGAATATTCTCAATCTCTCAGTCAAGCTCATTATCTTCTTCTATGATGTCTGACAGCTGTCAGTTGAAAGTCAGTTGAGAAGAGAACAGGTCAGTGACAGTGTGATGAAGCAAGCTTGTATAAAAGATATTATAAATTTCTAATAATATATTAAGATGATAGTTATGACTATCTAGAACTTCTATCACTTTATACATAATATCATGATAATTCAGTGTACAAGATGAACATGTAATCTGTATATTCTTAAGATTTAATTATATCAAGTCTTCTATCTTATATTGTTCAGCAGAATCTCAGTGAATATTAATTCAATTCTCTTAATCTTGTTTCACAGTTGTCATGAAAACCTCTGCTCAGTTATGAACATTTCATAGCTTTATTACTATATTGTCAGCAATCTGAATCAGACTGCAGAGGTCTGATATGAATTATATAATCTCTAGACGATTCAACATCTTCATGTGATAACTGTGTGTAAGAAAGAACAGACTTACACATGTTGAAATGATATCTCATTCATTGATAGTGATCTCTGTATGTATAAGCAGGTCATGTCAATCATCTTATAAGTGATTGCAGAACTTACAGAGATAATTCTTTACAGTCTGAATTATCTGTTCTGATACATTATCAGTCTTAGAGTGATAGATAGTTGACAGACAGTGTATAATCTTAAGAACTTGACAGATTCTTGTTCAGAGAGTGCTTATAAATTGACAGCTCTAATCTGATACTATAGATCTCAGCAACTCATGCATTCAATAGAATAAACTCTGTAAGAAGACTTTAGTAACTTATTCAGTATTCATCTTATTACAAGGTTTCAATATTACATCTTTACTTAGTTAGTTAATGATGATCAGAATGTTTCTACAATTCTTACTCTTAGATAGATTAACAGTGAAGTTAATTACTATATCTTATCAGATTCTATCAGAGATATTAAGTGATTTCAGTAAATCTTTTCTATAATTCTTTTATAAGATAATGAAAGAACAGTGATTGCAGTTTCAGACAAAGTATCTGATACTGTTTAATATCTCAGATTAATAAAACTCTCAGAAGATTATTCTATACAGTTATTCACAGTCTGAATAATCAGTTATACATGAATTATACATCTCTTGCATTATCCGGGTGTGTAAGAGTTCAGAGTGAGAGACTCAGTATTGTTTATAAAATTGTAGAGTATTATTATCATTGATTGAATATTCTGAGATGTTGATTCTTACATGTAGTTCTGGAGAAAATCACAGCGCTTCTTATCATACTACTTCAGTAAGTGTTTAGAGAAGTTCATCAGTTTAAGCTGCTATATGTCATAGTTTATCTAATATAGATTCAGAAGAAATTGAGATATCAGTGACAGTTCTAATCAGAGAAGCATGTATAGTTTTAATCAGAGAAGTATGTATAGTGTCATGAGTTGTTTCATCTTGATCAACTAGTATCTTCAGATTCAAGAGCTGATACTCTTAATTCATTCAGCAAGTATCTGTTACATTGAATGACATATCTTACTCTCATTATAAGAGAGCATCTGTCATTGAGTTCTAGCTGTCAGAATAATAGTGTATTATAAAATGAAAGTAGCTTAAGAACTCAGATTATTATATCTGTCATTCAGTGAGTTTACAGATAGTTATAAAGTATTTGAGATTCTTATAATCTGTGATTATCTCAAATTCAGAGACAATTTAAAGTTCAGAGTCTCATTCTTCTAAACAGTGTATAATTGTAAGAAGTTCCTTGTCATAGATCTCATAATTGCATTCAGCAGAACTCAGTTTCTTAGACATGAAGATGTATAATTGTAAGATATCTTTATTATCATATTGCAATATAGCTTCTTCTGTGATATAGCTGAAGAAATCAGCTTTAACAAATATCTCATAATCAGAATCAAATCTTATTAGCAGAGAAGTATTAATGAATATCTTCTTCATCTGTATAAATACAGCTTCAGTATTCACTAATTATTGAAATACTAAGTCTTTCTTAGTGAGTTCTGTAAGTGATCTCACAATATCTAAGAAGTTTCATATAAATTGCTGATAGAAGTTAGTGAATTCAATGAAGCTTTGTACATCTTTCACAGTATGTGAAGCTTCTTATTCAAGAATGACAGAGATCTTCTCAGAATTTATTTGAATTCTCTTATCAGCTTCTATGATGAAATCTAAGTATTTAGTACTCTTAACTTCAAAATCACACTTGTTAATATCAATTGATAGTTCTGCTTCTTATAGTTATTGTAATACTCTTCATATATACTCTTGATACTCTTTTCTGAATTTATTGATAAAGATAAGAATGTCATCTAGATAAGTAGATACAAACTTATTAAGAAAATCTCAGAGTGCTTAGTTGATATACTTCTGAAATGTACTGAGAGTGTTAGTCAGTTCAAAGTGTGTGACTAGACTGACCGTGTGACTGTGTCTAAGACCAGAATCAAACTTTACAGTTATTATATTGTCTAAAAGTATTATTTCTGATTATAGTTTGTATTCATTACATTGATTTCAAATCATGTTATTTCAAATATTAAAGATTTCAGATTCACTTTTTAAATAAAAATCTAGTCTCAGATAAAGAATATATTTGAATTCTTAGTCACATTTTCATTCTAATCTTATTATTGAAAATAATATTAAATGAGATTATGAAATCATTTCTCACTTACATAATATTATAATATAGTGCTCATTTGTTGAAAATTTAACAGAAAGTGTTATTAAATATCATTACTTTTCTAAACACAGATTATAATTAATATCATTTTAATTAAAAAAAAATATAAAATATAAAAAAAAACAAAAAAATAAAAAATAAAATAACAATAAGAAAAAATCACAATAAAAAAAAAGAGAGAAAGAAAAAAAGAAGAGAAAGAAAAAAAGAGAAAGAAAGAGAAAGAAAAAAATAAAAAATAAAAACAAAAAAAATCAAGATCACAGAGTCATAGCATCTCTAAAATACTCACTTCTCAAAGTCTTTGCAATGTTTATTATCAACTGTATATTTCTCACAGTGAGAGTAACACAGCTGTGATGAGTTATTATCTTAATATTATATAATAAATAATCAGTATATATCTGTATAAATGTGAATAATTAGAAAATATACACTTAAAAAGTGTGATCAGTATGAACTCTGCTGTCACTTGAATAACATCAAGAGTAGAATACTGAAATTAATGATTTCTCTCATTGATTTCATAGACAAGGCATGTGAAGATAATTTTAAAGAATATAAGATTCTCTGACTTCTGATAAAAACAGATCTTATAAAGAGACTCTATTTTCATCATATCAGAGACTGAGTGTTATTAAAAAGCATTACTTTAATGTATATATACTTACTATGAAAATTCACTCTCTGTGTATGAGACTGAGAGTTGCAGCTTTCTCATAATGCACAGCTCTCTCTGAGATGCTGCTGTCAGTTTGCAACTCATACAGTCTCTCAGTTCAGTATCTACTGTGTATATACAGCTCTGTGTACTGAGGCTGTGTTGACTATTATAATCTGACATGGTACTTGCTTTTCACAGACCATGTTTCATTTAATTGAGAAAGAGAGAGAGAGACATAACTGCTGTTTTATTTAAAAGAGAATAAGTAATTGAATCTGTAGAAGATAATTTGATTTCTTCTGTATTTAAAATTTGATTAGTCTATACTCTTCAATTTGAGAATTTCTGAGAGTGTTTTAATAGTTTTCATATCAGCTTGAAATTAGTGATTGATTGAAGAAGAGAAAAGAGAGAAGAAAGAAATAAGAATAACTTATCTTTATAATATGAAAATAGAGAATTGCTGTAATTATTTATTCTAGTAACAAAGATCTGCTTTCTGCATGTATTACTGATACAGATTATATAATAACTATATACAAAGAATATCAACAGTGTATATATTAAATGAAGATAATATTGCTATAAAACACTGTAGCTGTTTCTGTACAGCTCTGAAAGTTATTAATATTTTCTTTAAGTCTCTTTATATTTGATAAGTCAGTAATATATTTCAATGCACTCTTTCTTTTATTATTATCATTATTATTATTACTATTACTATTATCAGTATTATCATTATTATTATTATCATTACTATCACTATTATTATTATTATTATATTATTTCTAACTGTCTCTGTCTTCAACTCTCTTTAATACTCACTGAAATTAATTATATTATCTCTTTTCAAATATTCTGCAGTTCTGCAGATCATCAAGATATGTGAGTACTATCATAGATTAAAGAAAGAGAAGAAGAAGATATTCAAGTAAGAAGAGACAGATTATAAGACATGTTATAATGTCTTGAAGAGACTCTGTAAGAAAGTAAAATAATAATACTTTTAAGTAACACTTGTGATAAATTTAGACTGAACTAAGTATAGAAATAATACAAATGATATTATACATATGAAAATGAAAATGAAGACAGTGAAGAGTTTTATACAGTAGTAATGAAATCAGAAGAAGTTCTGAGAATGATTTAAAATTACAATAAAGAGAGAAAGAGAGAAGAAGAGTGTTACTATAAAGAAGCAATAGTAGAAGAAAATTGAGAGAGTATTAAAGTAAGAGATAGAGAAGTTAAAACTGATCAGTTTTTTATTTATTAGAAGATAATAATTTTTAATAACACTTCTAATCTCTAATTGATTAGCAGAAGCTATTAGAGAAGAAGAGAATTAAGACCTTGTTCAGAACATGAATACACTTTATAATTCAGAATATTAAGAAGACAGCTCTACTCTCTGAGTATATTAATCTACTTATCACTGAAATGAAACCTGAGATAGTAGATCAGAAAATGCAGAATTTTAAGATATAGATTAATCTAGCTAAGAGAGAGCAGTGAGAACTCTTCTCTAAGATAATATTAAAGAGAGATTTTAAGATAATTATCATCTCAGATGAGAAGAAGAAGAAGAAGAATAAAAATAAAAAGTCAATTATAAAGTATAATAAGAAGAATGAGAAAGAGAAGATAGAAAATAAGTAGAAAAAGTATTTTTCTTTTTATACTAGTTAGTTATAAGTGTATAATTATTAATAATTGAAATTAATTTTGAGTTTTCAAAAATTATTATACAAGTTGTAATCAATGTCAGAAATAATATATATATATATATTTAATTATCATGATTTATAAATCTCTATAATATATAAGTATTATCATTTTTTCAACATTGATATTTATAATATTAACATATTTTTAATGATATTAACTAATAATATAATTTAATAATACTATCTTTTACAATATTACTATATTTCAAGAAATATAACAGATATTAATTAAAATTATTTATTTACTTTTATACATTGATGATATTCAATCTGAGTTAGTACTAAAATTATAACTAAGTTAAGAAAGAAGATTATTTTCTCTTATAATAATTCTTCTTATACACATCAGAAATCAGTTATTGAAAATAAATTATTATTTTTCTTAAATTATTATTATATCTTTGAAATTCACTTCTTTCACTTCTTTTACTTCTATTGAAGATTCACAAACTCTTTAAGAAATCACTGTGAATTACAAAGTCTATATTATTTATAATTTAACACAGAATACTCTCTTTCAATTATAATAAATAATCACTTCATTCTTCACATCTGATTTCAGGTTATAAAATTTATGAAAAGCTTAACACAAACACTGAGATAAACTATAAAATAATTATTGCCCTGGTGGCTGAATGGTTAATGCGGCCACTCAGTAGCACCTTGGCGTGGAAAATCAAGACGCGTGGGTTTGAAACCTGCAGGGAATACATTAAACCTGAAACTCAAGCACCTCAGGTTTCTAATAAATACAGAGATGTACAAATCACTTCAATGAATCACTCTATGTTCCTGAGCTGAAAAGTTATTATCACATGTATCTAATTATCACTTCTTTGTATTTTCCTATGTTCTTGTTATCTTGACATGATCTCAACACCTGTATTTCCTCCTGTATAACTAACACTTGACCTGTATTTAACATCACACAAGAACTCATCATAAGCTCCGCTTGCATATGAGTATAATGAAAGAATAATAATAATAATAATAATAATATAAAATAATTATTAATAAATTATATTATAGATTACTGAAGAGTTATCTCTCTACTGTAATTACTATAATTTTATTCAGAAATATTCATTATAAACTGATTATAACTGTGAAGAGACTTTTCGATATCTGAAGTTATTAGAATGTAGATAATAAAAGAAAAATAATCAGAAAATTGCTACTAAGCTGATAAGTTACTCTATTAGATAATGATTTTTAATAACACTAACTTTCTAATTTGAAGAAAATTATGTGAAAATAACTATGTATCAGTACTCTGATTTTATAACTTGTATCTGATAACTTTCATAAATAATTACTTTGTATATATATATCTCTGAATCTTTCTCTTTAATTAATTGAAAACTCTGAATTCTGAACAATTCTTTAAATACTTAATTCAAATCTTCATATTTTATATCAATTCTGTCTTCAGTTCAATCTTGAGATACACTACAAAGCTAATATATAATATCTAGAATCAGAGTTGAGAAATCATTGAAGAGTGTCTCTTATAGTGAATATATAAACTAGTACAAATAATCTTATATTTATAAGAGTAATATATTATTACATTTATAAGAACTGAACTGATTAAGAGATATTAATTGAATTTAAATCATTGATTAGTAGTTATACTGAGAATTATATAACAGAGATATTAATAACTGTAATTAAAAATAACTATTAAGATATTAGTCTCATTCTTCTTATAATTATAACTGATAATACTGTGAATAACTATACTATGATAAAGAGCTTGAAGTAAAAATTGACTTTGTATTTCTGAAATAATAAACAAGATCATATTCTCTGTATTACTTATATGATTCAACTTGAGATGTAAACACTGATAAAGAATCTTAATATTAAGATAAAGAATAATAAGATGATCAATTCTTAAGATGAGAATAAGATGAAAGTGATTACTTAAGTAACTTTTATATTTACTCTGTAAAAGATAATATATTTTTAATAACATTTTTTAATATTGCTTTTTAATAATGCTTTTTAATAATACTACTGTTAATTTTAAATTGATTGACTAATATTTTTAAATATTATAGATTTGAAATATTATTAATATAATTTGTATCTCATCTAAACAATAATAATAATTTTATAATATTTAATAAATACATAAATCAGTCACATCAGTGAATATGATATAAAACACTAAAATATAATACAGTTTAATATATAAGATAACTATTCAGACTTTTGAATTGTGTTAGATAATTAATCATTGAGTGTAATACTCTGATTAAGAAAAGATTCAGATATTGAAACTTTCTGATATGAAGTAAACTTAGTTGAAATATATAATTAGTTTACTGTTTCAGTTTTATAAAATAATGAAGACAGTCTCAATTACTTATACATCAATGCTGCAGTTAGTCTGATAAATGTATAACAGTTTATTTACTTATCTTGAGAAGCAGTTAAATCACTTAAAAAGAAATTCAATCTGAGATGATGCTATGATACAGACTATTATTACTATAAGAGATAAACTGATATATTACTATAGTAAAACTGAACAATCTTTTACAGAGTACTCTACTATAGCAGCTCTACTAGATCTCTTCTATTCAGTGAATATCTACACTTCTCAAGATTGAACAGAGAAGAAATAAGATATATATATAAATTAGTCTGAGACTACTACAATACTAACTATCAGAGATTTGAATGAGTAGATCTTAGAGATGTAAAGACAGTGAAATATAATTCTCTAGTAAGTAATATTCTTTGATAACACTTCATATTATATAGAATTATAATACTAACTTTGAAACAGAACTTATATATATTAATTACAACTTAAAATCAGATAAAACTATATACTTATAAAACTATATTTAACTGCTATCATCAAGATAATCTGATGAATTTACACATTAAATCAATTCTAAAGTTATGAAAAATTATTGAGAGTATATATTCAACTATTACACTGATAATGCATGATATTCTAATAATTTCTTTAACAGAGATAAGAATGAAGTGAAAGTTCAACTCAAGTTAAGATATTTATTACTATTATCAGAGATAATTACAAGAAGAAATAATTAAGAAACTCATAATTATAAAATATGAAATTATGAGATAGTTTAATATCTTTAATCACAGTATATCAAAGAAGTGTAGTTATCATGAGAAAGTGAAGAATAAACTTATACAAGAATATATTTAGTTGTTTTATAAGTGTAATCAATAATTATTATCAAATTCTAATTATATAAGCAATCACTGAATGAATTAAATAAGACTGAATTTGATCTTCAGTTTCAGTCTTATTTTGATTTTGATAGAATGATCATCTTTCACAGTTTATTCTGAGAAACTACTCTTATTTCACTGTTCTTGAATTAAATCTGGTCATTTTCCACATCATTTCTCTCAGAAATAATTCATTTCAACATTTTTTTGAGTCTTGCTTCTGATGAGACTCACGTCAAGAAATGTAGAAGAGAAGATCAAATGATATCAAATGTAAAATTCATAATCTCAGCGGCCAGTCTAGTCAAGAGCTGCTAACTCTCATAATTATATAAGAGATAGAAATAGAGATAACAAAGCTATAAGAAGTGAGATTTCTTACATACTCTCTTCTCTCTAAAGCTTTGTCTGTAAAGTCTCTTACTGAGTAATTTCATAGAAGCAGACTCAGCACTGTAGTAATACTTACTAAAAACTCTTTATATTTATAAAAAATCTCAGTTAGATAAAATCTCTTATTATTATAAAGAAAAAAAAGTCTGTCACTTAGTTTCTTATTCTGTAAGATTCTTTAAAGTCTACAGATCTTTCTCTGACTATTATATATACTTATCTCACATCTTCTGTTCAGAAGATTTTCAGTTAACTCTTAATCATTTCTATAAGATTCTTATATAATTATTATATATATTTATTCTGTATCTTTCAATCTGAAGTGTTCTGATTAATCTTCAATCATTTTTCTATAAAATTATTATATGAGTATTACATAGATTTATTCTATAAGATGAATCACTTTCTGTGAAATTACTCCTATTAAAGAGAAGTATTTATGAGTTAATATTTTATTTATTCTCATAAATTATCATTCTTTGATACTGTAGAGTTATAAGAAAGTTTTCATTTTTTTACTAACTCTGTAAAATTATAGAATTAAGATCTCTGCAGTCTGTAATTACTCTTTATAGTTACTTAAAAATATTCAGATCTGTGATTTATAATCACTCTTTATTTACTAGAGTGATCTGACTGTTTCATAGAATCACTTATTATATAAACAGGCTTCTTCAGAGTAGTATAAATATCTCAAATCTATCTATAAAATCTTATCTTCTTTTCTCTTTTTCTATAACAGCTCTTATTCTTATAAACTATGAGTATTCTTATTCATCTATGAAGTGTTTTTATTCAGATAATAGAGAAAGTGTATTTTTAATAATATCTGTATATTAATTTAAGAAGTTCTTAAGAATAAAAACTTTTTTCATTTTAATATCTTTATAAATAATGTCTGACTACTACTGAGCTTTTTATAGATGTCTTTATAACATCTCTAATTACTTTCTATTAACTGATAATACAGAGATACTATTATCTATAATAGTATCTTTATTCTTCTCAGCTCTATCACTGTATCTGATCTTCAGATTAGTAGCTAACTCTATATCTCTCTCAGACTAGCTTCTGACTCTTAGTAGTATAGTTCTATACTTTGCTGTAAGTCTCTCTGTAAGTAATTTCTTACAGATTATAGCTGACAGCTTCTGTAAAGCTCTCAGTACTGCTAGTACTCTCTGCAGTCTCACAGATCTATAATTATCTTCTTTCTACTTATACAATCTCTGATCAGATATATGTAAATATGTCTGAATTCTCTATTAATAGTTTTTATACAATAATACAATTCTGAAATTCTGCTATCAATAGAAGATAAGTCTCTGAGTATCTGTAAAATTCAGACAATTAAGGTAATATGAATACTATAAATTTATAATAAGAGTTAATCTAAGCAGATGAACTCTCTCTTTATATTTTAATAATTTTCAGACTAAATACTGCAGTATAACTGAGAAAGTGAACACAGCGTTATAAGAAGTATCTGATAATATATATAGATAATCAGTCTTCAAGACTCTGCTACATTTATACACACTCTAATATCTCACTCTCTTAAAGTCTGTATATTTTCAGTGATCTTTATATTAAATGTAATAATTATCTGTATCACAGATATAATACTCTCTACTTCTTTGAACAGAAGAATTAATAGTTATGAAGAGATTGAGTGTTATAAATAATAAGAATGTGAGTATAAGTTTTTTTTATTTTTTTTTTATTAATTACTAAATTATGTTTATAATCTGATCTTTGTTTTTCTTGTTTTTTTTTAGTTTTAATAATAATATGATTTCTTCTTCTCTTTATATACACTGTGAACTATTCATTTCAGTAGAAACTTATTATCTTTATAGACTAAAGTTTGTAAATAACAGTGTTAAGATCTTTATTATAATTAAATTCTTAGTAAACACTGTACTTTTCTGACTTATTAGAATTTATAGTATAATAGTTCTGTCTCAGCTTCTATATACGTTGTATCTGTCTGAATAATTCTTAAGTGAACTTATTCATCTTATCAGAATACTCTTGTTACTGAATTTTAAATCAGAGCTTGTAATCTTACTTCTGAGTTAATAATCTCTTTAATCTGATATTATCTTTCACTCTCTAGTACTTTATAAATGGAGTGATAAGTCAGAGCATTCTCTTCTAGAAATTTCTTATATTTGTAAAGTAAAGAGACATGAAATATATTATATATCTATAACTTAAATAATAGTTTTAATCTGTAGAACTGTAAGTTAACTTTCTTTATAATCTTATAAGACTCTATTTAGAAGAGATTCAGCTTCTTACTAGATCTCTGTATAATAATATTTTTCAGACTTAGTCAGACTTTATTATGTTTCTTAAAACTCTTTTTAATATGTTTAGAGTTATAATATCTCTTTTAATACTTCTAGATCTTATTTAAGAATTCACACACTTTCTTCTGATTATTCTGAATTCTCTCAGCCTGTTCACAGACATCACTACACTCTATAGTATACTCTCACAGATTTATCAAGATTATCTATGAATAAGTCTTAGTAAGTATCTTAAAGAGAGTTTTATCTATACTGATATACTTTAAGTTATTATAATTTATATATATACTCTATGAGTGATAATTAATACACTCAGTCATTCTGATTGAAATTGATAAAGCACTATAGATACTATTTTATTATACTTACTAAATATTCTATCTGATTAACTGTCTATTAATGAAAAGCTATACTTAAATCTTATATAATCTTCAGTGTAGTGATCAGATCAGATTAAAACTTCTCTATAAAAATTAATTTTCTATCTGATATAATATTCACAGATAACTCATACAATCAGATAATATTACAGATAAAGATATAAGCTAAATTCTTTGAGTTTAAGTTCTTGTAAGTGAGTATAAAGTGTCTTATCTTGATAAAGTGATCTATCATCATTAGCACACTGTCAAAGCAGATATTATATATATTCTTACTTGCAGAGAGACTTATAAGAAGTATTTTATTTTCTAGCTATTTTCAAGATTTCTATAGAATAAGTAGAGAAGTAAGTTCTTTATATAATTTAAACTGCACTATTCATGAATTCTGATAAATAGTATAAGAATTTGTTATCTTCTTTACAAGCTCTCATATCTTCAGTCAGAAGTATTTTCTTATAAGCTACTTATAAGTTCTAGTATCTGAAAAGTAATCTACTAAAGAAGAGTTATAATATCTTTTAATAAGTTCTATGTATAAAAATTTATTTATAGATATATAAATTCAGCTCTTTCTTTATAAGAGATTATTTAAGTCTCTTTAATTGTTTATTTATGCAGAGTTAATCTCTGCTATAAGTAGTTTCTGAATATACTGAGTATATTCATTCTTCAGTTATACTTCTGACAATCTAAAGAGAAGTTCTTATAAAAACTTATACTCTGTTTCTTCTTATATCAGATTTTTCACAGTGCTTCTTAAAGTCTGCAAACTCTTCAGATTATAGATACTCTCTCTGATAATTCTTACAGAGATTCTCAGAGTATTAAGTCTCAGTATTATAAAAAGTAGTTATACAGACTTCTTGTCTCTCTTTTCTTTCTTCTCTTATTAAGAATTGAGAGACTCTTTAGTCAATCTCTTTATAATACTCAGTCTGAGCATCTTATAAAGCTTTTCTATCTTCTCTAATCTCTCTATATTTATCACTCTAATCTTCTTAACATAGTCTGATCTGTAAGATATTTTATTCACAGAGTTCTTAGTTCTCTGAATATACTCTATCTTGAATCAGAACTTACTCAGTTTCTGAGCTCAGCAGATCTGTTACTATAACAATTTCTTGATTAAAGTATACTATTATAAGCTATTATAATCAGTTCTAATAGTAATCACTATTATAAGACTCTTGAAGTCGTGATATCAGTGATGAAAGAATTTCACTCTTATAAGAAACTTGTAATTATAAATATTATAGTTAATTTATGTGAGTTATATCTTTTATAAGAAAAAGGTCACTGAAACTCAGATGTTATTCAACTGTAATTATAAGACTATTTCTGAAATTACAAAGAAGAAAATATCTGTTTTCAATCTGCTTAAGAGTAAGAGATTAAAGTGAAACAGTGAAATCAAGGCGTGTGAGTTTGAAACTCGCAGAGAATACATTAAATTCAGAACTCAAGCACCTCAGGTTTCTAATAAATACAGAGGTGTACAAATCGCTTCAACAAATTGCTCTATGTTTCTGAGATGAGAAGTTATTATTACATGTATTTAATTGTTACTTCTTTGTATTTTCGATGTTTTTATTATCTTAAGATGATCTTAACACCTGTATTTTCTTCTGTATAATCAACACTTAGCCTGTATTTAACATCACGCAAGGACTTATCATAAGCTCCGTCTTACGTATAAGTATAATGAAAGAATAATAATAATAATAATAATAATAATAATAATAATAATAATAATAATAATAATAATAATAATAATAATAATAATAATAATAATAATAATAATAATAAAGTGAAACAGTATTACTATATTTATAAATATCTGTAATAATCTTACAAAGATTTTATAAGCTTCTAGAATAAGAAAGTTCTTATACTTCTCTCTTCTTAACACTCTTTTCATTCTTTATTTATACGATGACTTCTTCTTATTTTCACTCTTCAGTATGTCTGTAAGAGTTAAGAAAATTCTCATGAATATAAAGATAAATTATCTATAGAAATTTATAAAACTCACAAAGATCTGAATCTTATAAGTACTAGTTAACTCTGATTATAATAGAATAGTCTTAATCTGTGAAGATTTTATCTGAATATCATTTGCAGTGATTACATATTCTAGGAAATTAATTCAGTCAGTACTAAAGTTATACTTTATTTACTTAATATACAGTTCTGTCTTATTCAAGATCTTTAACACAGTTTGTACATGCTCAGTGTGTTCTTTCTTCTTCATAGAGTACATCATCACATTATTGAGATATATTATTATAAAGATATTCAGATATATATGAAGTATTTTAATAATAAAAAACTGAAATATTATAGAAGTATTAGTCAAATTAAAAGACATCACTAGATATTTAAATAATCTCAGTGCAGTTCTAAAGACAGTTTTTCATTTATTATCAGACTGTATTCATAGCTGTGTATATATATTAATTATATCTAGTTATGTGAATATAACAGCTTTTATGACACAGTTAATTACATTCTCAATCAGAGATAGAGAGTAGTAACTCTTTATAATCTTGAAGTTTAGATTATAATAGTTTATATACAATCTGAAATCTTTATTCTTCTTTATTATAAATATCACAGAGACTCTTATAAAAATCTGTGAAGATGAAATAAAGATATTCTTCAGATTCTTCTTTATATAAGCTCAAAGAGCTTCTGTCTTATAATAAGAGAGCTTATAGATTGATCTTCAGAAGAGTGTTTATTCTTCTATTAAATTTATTATCAGATTCTTCTTACAGTAAGATGAAGACTGAGCTGTCTTAGCTAAACTGAATATCTCTATGAGATCTTGATATTTCTCTGATATTTCAAGCTTAGTTTTTATATCTGTGAAGTTCTCAGACATTTATAAAGTTATTATATAAATAAGTTTATCTTCTCTAATTAACTATACAGCATTAACTTATTCTATCTTTATA
Source organism: Blastomyces dermatitidis ER-3 (assembly GCF_000003525.1). NCBI lineage: Eukaryota > Fungi > Ascomycota > Eurotiomycetes > Onygenales > Ajellomycetaceae > Blastomyces > Blastomyces dermatitidis. Next base: position 1,397,102 of record NW_025544775.1, read on the forward strand.
AATAAGTCTGTCAATACTAATTGAAAGTATAAACTCAACTTATAAACAGCTATATGTGAATTGTGTCTTTGAAGTTATACAAGTTCTAAGTATATATTATCTATGATATCTGTGATAATCACAGTTTCTGTAAATCTTCTTCAACTTTCAGAGAGATCTTATAATTTAAAGATAACTCTTATAAGTCTCTCAGCTCTCAGATCTGAGTTCTCAAACTCTGCTTATTATAAGAGCAGATTCTCAGTTTTCATCACTCAGCTTATTCACTTTATAAGCTTTAGAAACTCTACAGTGATCTGAGATCTCAAGTTTATTAATACTTCTGATTCTTATAGAGTAGTAGTACTATAGTACAGTCTCTTTTCATAAGTATATATTTTTGTTAAAGAAGTAACAGATTTAGATATTAGCTTTAAAACTCTTAAGAAAATAGTTACTGACTCTGTCTGTAACTTCTCAAATTTCTATTTCAGTTTATCAGACTAGTTTATATAAAGATGTTCTAATTTGAAATAAATTAGATAGAGATTCTTTTTCTTAGCCTTTCTATTGTACACTCTATTTATAGAGGCTTATAAAACTCTCTCTCTCTACTCAGTAGTCAGATATAAATCTCTCTATATTTTATTATTTTTCTATGACAAATCTGTTCTCTGTTATTTTAATTCTTACAGAGCTGATTAGTGATCTTCTCTCTATAACTCTATGATTCTCGCAGTGATTTATAGACTGGCTGCTGAAACTATGAATTTCATGTTTAATCTCATTTGATCTGATCTCATACATTTCTTGGCGTGAATCCCACTGAGACTAGTCATCAAAAAAACATACAAAGTGACTATATATCAGATCTTAAAATGAAACCATGACTTGAAAAAAATGAGAAGATGGTCTCATTTGATCTCATTTAGTCTCATTGTTAGCATAAAGTTACTATTTTTAGACATTTTAAGATTTTTTTTAGACTATTTTTAATTTTTTAAAAAGTAACGCTTTTTGATAACACTCAAATGAGATTTAAAGTCATTTAAAGCAGTAAAAATAATTTAAATTGAGAAGTGGAAATCATGATCTCATTTGAAAAATGTGATAAGAGTAGACAGTAAGTCTCACTGAGACAGTATGAGACTACTATCTAATGTTAAAACTGTGTAATGAGATCAGTTGAATTGATAATAAGACTATCAAAAAATCTGATCTCTGTCTCAAACACAGTCACACGGTCCGTCTAGTAATTTATAAGTAGTAAATAAGAGTCATTAGTTTCTTCAGAGTTAAAAGCTTAGAGTCTTACTTAATCAGTTTATTCTACATATTCTTATTCAGTATGTTTATAAATATTATTATTTAGATCTTATTTCAGAACTCTGTTTTCACATATTTCAATTTATATCACAGTTTCATGAAATACTGTGAGTAGTCTTTAGCAGATTTCTTATCTCTTTTTCTAATATTGATAATTACAACTCAGATATTCTTTATTCAGCTCATAAATCTCTTAATTTTTTCACTAGATAGATTATAAGAACTTATTAGTAGAATATATTACAATTATTCTCTAGATAATTCAGTTAATTCTTAGCTTTATATAAGAAGCCTACGCCGAATAGATCGGTATAATATTATAAGTCTTATATAACAAAGATAAAAACATTCGAGAAGGAAAGAAAGAGAAAGTGCGAGAATCAGTGATCAATGTGAATATTTATACGCATATGTAGTGATATACACGGTGGAGCTTCGGGGTGGAAGAATATACACGCGTTCATAGCGGCTGAGGATCAGTGATCAAGAATGACTGAGAATCAGAGTGTACATATTCATAGCAGCTGAGAATCAGTGATTGAGAATGACTGAGAATCAGAGTGTATATATTTAAGAATGAAGTGATTGAAATCTGTGAAGTGTAACAGAATAGTCTATATAATTGATTGAATACAGCCTGTCACATTAGTTCTCTCTTTTCAGAAGCAGTTCTCATCAGTCAAGAGCTGCTGTTTCAGATAACACAGAACTCAGAGTTCAGATTGATTGATTATAGCTGACTTATTTCATAAGATATTATTGACTATAACTGTGAGATCTCTCATTGAGAATATTCTCAATCTCTTACTCAAGCTCATTATCTTCTTCTATAATATCTGACAGCTATCAGTCAGAAGTCAGCTGAGAAGAGAATGAATCAGTGACAGCATGATAAAGCAAGCTTGTATGAAATATATTATGAATTTCTGATAATATATTAAGACAGTAGTTGTGACTATCTAGAACTTCTATCACTTTATACCTGATATAGCAGTAATCTAGTGTACAAGTTGAATATATAGTTTGTATATTTTTAAGATTTAATTATACAAGATCTTCTATCTTATACTACTCTGTGAGATCTTATCAAATATTGATTGAATCTTCTTAATCTTATTTCACAGTTGTTATGAAGATCTCTGCTCAGTTATAGATGTCTTAAAGCTTTATTACTATATTATCAGTAATTTAAATTAGACTGTAGAGATTTAATGTGAACTGTGTAATCTCTACAAGATTCAATACTTTCATGTGATATCTGTGTATAAGAAAGAACAGGCTTATATCTATTAAGATGATATATTGATCATTGATAGTAATCTCTGTATATAGAAGAAGATTATATTAATTATCTTATAAGTAATTACCGAACTTATAAAGATAATTCTTTACAGTTTGAATTATTCATTCTAATGCATCATTGATCTCAGAGTGATAGATAGTTAACAGATAGTATATAATCTTGAGAACCTGATAGATTCTTATTCAGAGAGTACTCACAAATTAACAGCTCTAATCTGATACTATGAATCTCAGTAATTCATGTATCTAATAGAACAGGCTTTATAGAAAAGCTTCAGTAACTTATTCAGTATTTATCTTATTACAAGATTTTAATATTATATCTTTACTTAATTAATTCACAATGATCAGAATGTTTCTATAACTCTTACTCTCAGATAGATTGACAGTGAAGTCAATTACTACATCTCATCAGATTCTATCAGAGATATTAACTGATTTTAATAGATCTTTTCTACAGTTCTTTTATAAGATAATAGAAGAATAGTAATTACAGTTTCAGATAAAGTATCTGATGCTGTTTAATATCTCAGATCAGTAGATCTCTTGAGAGATTATTCTATACAGTTATTCACAGTCTGAATAACTGATTATATGTGAATCATGCATCTCTTACATTATTCAAGTGTGTAAGAGTTCAGAGTGAGAGACTCAGTGTCATTCATGAAATTATAGAATGTTATTGTCATTGATTGAACATTCTGAGATATCAGTTCTTATACATAGTTCCGAGAAGAAATCAGAGTGCTTCTTGATATACTGCTTTAATAAGTGGCTTAAGAAGTTCATCAGTTTAGCTGTTGTATGTCATAATTCATTCAGTGTAGATTCAGAATAAGTTGAGATATCAGTATTAATAACAGTTTAAAGAGAAGATGTTCCAATTGAAGAAGTATATATAGTGTCATGAGTTGTTTTATCTTACTTAACTAGTATCTTCACATTCAAGAGCTGATACTCTTAGTTTATTTAGTGAGTATCTATTACATTGAATGACATATCTTACTCTCATTGTGAGAGAGCATCTGTCATTGTGTTCTGACTGTCAGAATGATAGTGTATTGTAAAATGAAAGCAGCTTAAGAACTCAAATTATCACATCTGTTATTCAGTGAGTTTACAGATAGTTATAAAATATTTAAGATTCTTATAATCTATGATTATCTTAAATTGAGAGACACTTCAGAGTTCAGAGTTTCATTCTTCTAAACAGTATATAATTACAAGAAGTTTCTTATCATAGGTCTTATAATTGTATTCAGCAGGACTCAGTTTCTTAGATATGAAGACACATGATTATAGAACATCTTTATTATTATATTATAATATCACTTCTTCTGTTACATAGTCAGAGAAATCAGCCTCAACAACTGTCTTACAATCAGAATCAAATGTTATCAGTAAAGAGATATTAATAAATATCTTCTTTATCTATATAAATGCAGCTTCAGTGTCTGCTGATCATTGAAATACTGAGTCTTTCTTAGTGAGATCTGTAAGTGATCTCATGATATCTGAGAAGTTTTATATAAATTGCTGATAGAAGTTAGCAAATTTGATGAAGCTTTGTACATCTTTCACAGTATACAGAGCTTCTCATTCAAGAATAATGAAGACTTTCTCAGAATTCATTCAAATTCTCTTATCAGCTTCTATAATAAATCTCAGATACTTGATACTCTTGACTTTAAAATCATACTTATCAATATCTATCAGTAGTTCTGCTTCTCATAGCTGTTGTAATATCTTTTACACATATTCTTGATATTCTTTTCTGAATTCATCAGTGAAGATGAGAATGTTATCAAGATATATAGATATGAATTCATTAAGGAAATCTCAGAGTGCTCAGTTGATATACTTCTGAAATATACTGAGAATGTTAGTCAGTTCAAAGAGTGTGACTACTCATGCAAAGAGATTATATCATGTTCAAAATGCTGTAAGCTACTTATCTTCTTCAGTAATATATATCTTATGAAACACAGTAATAATATCTAACTTTATAAATCATTGAGCTTATTTAATACGAGCTAGAGTTTCATTGATAAGAGATAAAGAATAACAGTTCTTCTTCATTAATCTATTCAATTCTCAATAATTCACACGGAATCAGAGTCCTTCACCTGGTTTCTTTGCAAAGAGAATAGAGGCTGTGGTGAAAGAGTTGCTAATACATATAAATTCTTTATTCAACAGATCATTGAGTGTCTTTCAAAGAAGAAGAAGTTCATCTCAGAACATGTTATAAAGAGAGTCTCATGATAATTCAGAGTTCTTACTGTTCTTCTTTTTTAACTTAGTACTGTGATTCACTTCTGAATCTTGTAAGAAAGATAGATTTGTAGTATTATTATCTTGTCAGAAGATATCTAGATATTCATGATATTATTGAGAGAGTTTCATATGAGAATCTGTTGTTGTAACATGAGATAACTTTTCTAGAGTCTTTTTGATATCAGTCAGACTGATAGAATAGATTGATACATGATTCTGCTATCAGCAATTCTTTCAGTGACTTCTTTTTCTGAGCATTTGATAGGCATTGACAGAGATCTGTGTCAGGTTCATAGTCTTGTGAATATCATTCTTGTGAACTCTATCTTTGTTAGAGAATATTAAACTTCTGTTTCAAGTGTTTAATAAGATGCCTTATTCAGATAGTTAGACAAGTTCTAACATAAGATTATAATCAAGATTATCAACTTTATATGTGTAAGCATCTTCACACTAATATTCTTCATTATCTATGTTTAGTTTCATTATGTAACAGATGCAAACATCTTTTAGATCATCAAATTCTGTAAGAAGTCAGGGTTTTGATAAGAGAATACACTGAAGATTATAATGTCTCACAACTGAAGATTTAATCATTGCATATTGACATAGACTGCTATCTATCATGGCCTTTATATTATATATGTTATTAATCACAGTAGATACAAGAATTGCATTCATTGTCATTTTCTCGTCAAATCATTGTCATCTGATCTCTTCAAGCTTCTATTTACAAATTTGAACAGAAGCTAATCTTTTCCCTGTTTCATCAAAGTATTCTTATAGTTATCTTCTGAATCTTTCTTCACTGCAATGTGATTGATGTGAACAGGCACTGATTCATTCTTTGAATAAGAAGACACTGATCTTTCTCTCAATTGAAGAGATGCTGATCTTTCTCTTGAGTGTGAAGACACATAGGTCAATCAGCAGTTGAAAGTGCTGTGTTCTAATCAGTTACAGTTAATACATACTTCACATTGATATTAATCAGTGACTTCTTCAGAAGTGATCTCAGAAACTCAGAAGCCTGTTCAGATAGTGAAGACTCTTACTTATACTATGCATAGACATTTGAATCTATTCAGTTCATGACATCTGTGTTATAACTGTTCTTTGATGCAGATGTATAAGTGACTGAGATGTAACATCTTCTGTTACTATTCTGTATACTCTTGAGCTTGATAAGATAATCATCTAATGTCTGAAGCTGTGTGCAGAAGCCTTTATAAGTTAAGTCTTCATTTACACTTATAAGAGTCTGTAAGAGTTTGAAAGTTAATGTCTTGTTAAGCATGCTAATCTTCATTCAATTCTTTCAAGATTGATCACCTGCTTCTAAGATCTTGATATTGAAGTCAGGAATGAATATTGTAAGAGAAATATTCCTCTGTTAAGTACTCTGTAATCAATCTAATGCTTTCTGTTGCATGGCAGAAAAAACAAAAACAAAAATATCAAGATATTTGATAAT